>NC_088342.1:42847500-43180000 GCF_036884655.1 Musa acuminata AAA Group
ATGAAAATTTGCATGTGCATTAATTATGATCTAGTGATCTAGTTGTTGACATCTCATATATCTTCTAAAGATCTTATAATTATGTTTCAATTTTTACCTTAAAAAAAATCTTCATAAGACTAATGCTTCAACTTCTAATGAATACAGTAACAATACATCAAGTTGCTTAAAATACCTAAGGAACACCTCCAACTCACTGAATGCAGCCAAGACTTCAACAATGTTGCTAAGGTATTAGTGATGCAACGGTGATATCTTCCTCCAACAATTTGGTGATAGCAATAACACCCACAAATGCTTCGGCGATGCAACAGAGGAGGAGACAACAGAAGGAGAGGTGGAGGGTGAGAAGGAGATAGTGGAGTAGAAGAAGACAAAGGAATAAGATAAGTTAGAAGAAAAGACAATGGAAGGGAGGAGGTAGAGGCAAACGATGAGGAGGTAATAAGAGACGAGAAGGAGGAGGAGGAGGTCAGAGAAGGAGGTAGATAGGGAGGACGAGGAGGAGACGATGAAAGGGAAAGAGGTAAAGGAAAAGAAGAACGAATGAGATGAGGTGAAGGGGGAGAAGAAGAAGAAGAAGAAGGCTTAAGGAGGAGGCAGAGGCGAAGGATGAGGAAGAGGTAATGGGAGATGAGAAAAAAGAGGAGAAGGAGAAGGTAGATAGGAAGAATGAGGAAGAGAAGACGACGAAAGGGAAAAGAAGTGGAGGACAAATGAGATGAGGTGAAGGGGGAGGCAAAGGGGGAGGAGAACAAAATATTATTATTAATATAAAAAAAAATGTAATGTGACGATGATTACCTTTGAAGCCACCAATTCCAGAGTGAGACTTAAGATCAATATACATACAACTTCTTTTACACTCTACAATTCGTGCATATTTCCACCTATTTGTCCCTTTTTTCTTTTTCGCCTTTCTCTCTTCATTCCCTCACATACAGACTTCAGATCCAGCTTTTTCTTATAATTTCATCCGTCCTATCAAAAATCCCACGAAAAATTAAAATATGTGATCCCGTGAAGAGAGCGAATGTTTCGTCGTTTCTTCTTTCGATTCATGATCCGTCAAGAACATCTCAATCTAGCCGAAGCAACCGCCTCAGATCCCTGGTGGCGGAGCAATCCACCACAGCGGCCGCCACGGATCCCTCTTTCTTCCTCGAGAAGGTCGGCAGCGGGAGCGCCCGCGGCGACGGCGAGAGGACGAACCCCGATCCCGCGTACACTTCGTCCGGAAGCCCCGCCGCCGCCTCCGCTGCTGGGACCAGCAGCGGGACCTCCCTGGGAATCATTCCCGGGTCCGGCCCCAGCCGCCCCGTGACGAACACCGCCGGCCCCCAACCGCCGCTCCCCGCTACCGGCTCGCCCTTCGTCGCCTTCTCGGCCTCCAGCGACTCGCCTCGCCGGAGGATCGCGACCTGTCCCACGACCAGGTGGCCTCCGCCTGGCGCGGGATGGCGGGGCTTTGCCGATCTTTTTAGGGAGGAGTCCCTCCTCCTGCGGATGGGCTTGGAGTTCCGCAGAGCGAGGGAAGGGCGGAGGAGGCAGTCATGGGGCCGCAACACCTCGGTTCCCATAACGGCGACGAATTCAAACGCAGACAAGGAGACAGAGAAATGAGGGTACTTTGAAATCTCGGCCCTCCTCCTCCTCCTCGTTCCTCCGCTCTTTCCGTTCCCTACAGACGGAGGAGAAGAGGCGACGAAGAAGAAACCGAGGGATCGGGAATGGCTGCCTGTCAGGGCTACATTTATCGACGGGGGAAGGAGGAGACGTGTCGGTGGGTGACAGTGGTGGGGACGCGTGGACCGGAGGAAGGGGTCATCGTCGGGCCCCCACACGTTCACGTAAAGGTGCTCTAACGTATAGCTGACGCCGTTTAGTCGCCGTCTTCGATGCCTTTAACTCATCACGATTCTGACCGTCCAAATAGGAACTATATTTTCTTTATTTTTATAGTAGAAAACCGATACGATGCGAAATGTATAATGGACGATTCCTTTGGAAAATCCTACATTTTTAGGTTTTTTAATCATATACTCATTTTATTTTTCAAAATAATTTTGTTTTCTCAATGAAACCAAAATATTTTTGAGTGAATCTATAATATCTTCATTATTTTAATTTAGTAGTCAAAAGTATTTATTGTAAGGTCATTTAAAAAACATAATAGCTTATCATTTTTTATTTCTATTTTTTTTACAAGAAATAAGTGTAAATATTATAATATTTTTAAACTACAAATATAATTTTTGGTTGCTAAACTAGAATATTATAACTATATTAAAATACATTGTAACCGGCCCAAAAAATAAAATACTATATAAGAAAAATGTTGCTGTGATAGAAATAATCGTGAGTTAGGTTTTAATTAGAAGTTTGCCATTCAAAGTCTCTTTTTTATTATTTAAAATATTTTTATTGATATTTTACTATTTATAATATCAATATTATCATTTTTTCTATTCCTCACAATTTCTTCTTATTAGTCTCGCCACTATCATTGACGTCACTCGTCGTCGTCCGACCCCTCTCATCGTACTCTCGATGTTATCTTCCGATAAGGAAGAAAAAGAAGAAGATGTTGAATTCTTATAATTATGATGAATTTTTGAATTTTTATTTTATTTTTCCTCAAAGATGCTCCTTTTTCATCGTAATCCTTGAAATACTCCTTAATAAATAATTAGAGTTATATTTTATTTTACTTATGAACCAGTCCTGCTTTAGTTCTTCAGTTAATTATAATATTTTTTAATATGCTTATAGTGTCTTAGAAAAATATCATATATCTATATTCAGAAAGACTTATAATTAAAATAGAACCTTCACTAGTTCAAGAATACGTATTTGATACTTTTTTATTTTTTATATATGAGTTAATTTCTTGTTCCTAAACTAATAAGAAAATCTATTTGATATCATATTTTTGTATATGAGTTAGTTTCTATTAAGTTTTGAGATCATTTGTCTCCATTATAATATTTTTTAATGGATTAATGGAGGTATCAAAAATATTATAAATTTATTTAAAAATATTATAACTGATATTATAAATCTTATACACGAACGATTTGATTGATTAATAATACCGTGACAATCGATTTATCATATTATTTGATCCATTCAGTGTAACATATTGTCTTGGTAGGAAATAGGGATGATGACTCTTTGAAAAATTTGAAGATGACAAGTATCTCTTAAGAAAAATTAAAAATCATGAAATTTTTTTGAGAGATGTGATTGAAAAATTCATCGAAAAATATCAAAGATGGAAAACATCATCCTATAGAGTCAGAGCTGGTAAACATCAAAGTTGAATCTCGTTAATTGGCTTATAGGACATCTGTAACTAACAACGACATACCAAGGATATTATAATAGATTTTGGGCAACCAAAGAAAATGGCACCTAGGTCATAGACAAGCAATAGGGGCAACCTAAATATCATATACAAGGAAAAGTAGGTTAAACATCCCGGTCTTCTAAGCTAGCTTAAGTGTAAAGACTCACTTGCCTTATATATAAAAAGCATTACATGGGAGAATGTTTTAAAGATAAAGGACTATGTTCTCGGTGTTGAAAGTCAAGACATTTAGCAAGGAATAACATAACAATCTTATCATAACAAAAAAATAAAGGATAGCCCCTCGATTATTTTAGGTAAGATATTTATTTATGACATTTTCTTGCATGCATTAATTGATTCTAGCATCACGTATTATTTTTGTATCACTTGCTTATGTGGAAAAACTAGGCAAACTTACTTAGGCACTAGATGTGATATATTGCATAGTTGTTCTGTGTAGAGATATAATGTATTTAATTAGGGATTGGGGTCTTGTCCAATTCAGATTGTCAATAAAGAATTAATCATAGATATGATAATATTGAATATACAAGATCTTGATATTATATTGGGCATGTATTAGTTGTCTAAATATTATGCTTTCATTGACTAAAATAAGAAGATGATAGTATTTCAACCTCTAAGATTAGCAGAATTTGTATTTGTTGGTTTTGAAAAAGAGACATTAATCCCTTTTATCTCAACAATGAAAGCAATGAGACTTTTAAATAGTGGATGTACAAGATATATGACAAATATGATTTATACTAGGGTGATCCGAAGGTGAAGCCAGAGGATATGTCAATTATAAAAGGATTCCTTTATGTGTTTCAAAAGAATCCCCCTAGACTACCACCGGATATGAAGAATGAGTTTTATCATAGACTTAATGTCGGATACTGAACCTATTTCTAAAGCACCTTATAGAATGACTCCATTAAAACTGGAGTTAAATATATAATTATAAGAGATCCTTGATAAATGGTTCATTCGTCGTAGTTTTTCACTGTAAGAAGCACCAATCCTATTTATAAAGAAAAAAAACGTTACAATACGATTGTGTATAGACCAAATAAGATGATTATTAAGAACAAATACTCACTCTCTAGGATTCTTCTACCGATCTCCTTGGTCTTCATGAACCTAGGATCCCAAGAAAAAAAAAAAGAAAAAAAAAGCATATCAAGAAAGAAAGATAAGCATGCATCTCCATTACAAAGAAGAGAACACTAATCTGTGGAATATATCTCTTTATTTGTTGTATTTAATGGCTGCTTTAGATTTTTAGGCCACAGGGAATACTTACTTTCAAATGTATGGTAGATCAAAAGAAGGCTTCTATGGATCTATTTGGAACCGGAAGGCAATACATGAATGCCCATATGTCCTATATATGGATATCTCTGCAAAGAATATTGTTCTCTTTTCTGTTGCACTTCCCTAAGAAAAATAACCTCCGCTGGTATCGCCCTCATTGGGGTTTGCTCCACATTTTCTTCTGTTCGTCGAAGCTGCCAATCACAGCAGACTGCCGCTTGTCACCTAATAAATCTGCAAACACATTGTAGTATGCTTCACTATCAAAAGAATCTAATATGTTGACCGATTTCCCACATTTATCTACTGTAATCTGCCCATCCTGGCTCAGATTTCCAGTTAAAACCCTGATGGGTTTTATTTGCATGACTGGGTTTAGCTTAGAATGATCGACCAAGAAAACTGCACCCAGGAGTTCCCCTAGAAATATTTCCTGCAGAACAAGAAAAACTGGAAACAGTAAGCATCGATACAGAAACAAGAATAACATGCACTCTTCAGAGGCAATATGCACTTGCAATGTCAACAGGTGCAAGAACACTACCATATGATGGTACAGTTTTGGTTGCTTCCGCTGCAACTGGTACAGCAACGACAGCAATTGATGCGCAAAAGTTGATTCAGGAGTTTTCTCTGCAAGTTGCAAAGTTTGCAGGATCCTCTTGAAGGAAATCACCTTCTGCTGAGCATTGAGAGGAATAAGTGTGATCGTCAGGTTCGACTCCATAACCATCTTTGCAGCTAAAGGGTCAAGGAACATGTTGAACTCAGCAAATTTGTTTGTGGGAACACTGAAGACATTTCCTGCCTTGTCTTTCCCGTCAATGACTTGCCCACCAACTACATAAACATTCTGCAATCGATGCAAACTCAACACAGTTTGATTTGCTTGACATTATACAAAGCTAATGTTATGACCATCAGGAAGACGTATTCATCTGACCTGGATGACCTTGTTTCCGCTCTTATCCACATCGAGGATGCTGGCTAAGTTAGTAAGAGGTCCACTCGTCAGCACAGTGATCTTACTATGCCTTGGCCGCAGTGACTTTGAGATGGACTGCCAAACTTGCAGAGCTGATGCCTGTCCGAGTGCACGCCGATCATCGTTTCTTGGAGCTCCAAACTGCACGGCGGATTTCTCAGCTGTATACCTGGAGAAATGGTGAAGCTGATGCATTTAGCTCGTTGATGGGTGATGTAAAAAGTTTCCTTGATCTCAAAAGTGAGTGACTGCAATCTACCTCCTGGGACTCCGAGGCAACGTACGAGCGAGCCCAAAGAGCGTATCGGAGTCGAGAAGCCCACCACTGCCGTGAGGAACAGCCTTGACGTATTTGCAGCCAAGGGTCGGAGTTCCTAACGCATTGACGTGGCCCAGACCAACAGGGATGTCATCACGCCCCATCATGTGCAGTATATCATACACGACGTCTATTGTTGCAGCAGTTGCCCAGCCGTTGCCGCTCACCAATATTCCCTGTGATTGAAACAACAGAAGCTGTAAGAGAAGTCATCGGATCATACAATGAATGGATCTTGATCTAAAATATTTATCTAATCCAAAATAGTTTTCGAGACCGTGAGAAAGTGATGATATATATCAAGTTTCTGATCGTCTCAACTTGTCAGCGCCTTCCTACTTGGGTGGGAAGATTTGTCATTCATGTTGTTTTTAGCATCATAATTGAAGGGTCAACTGATTGAAGCACCAGAGAAAATTGGGACCTCAACACAACTACAAATAGGGTTTCAACAGCTATACCTTGAGGTCTATCATCTCCAGAGGGGCTTTGAGCAGATATATTAGTGCAAGGAAGTCCCCAGCACTCATGTCCATGTCAAATATGACAGGCCTTCCCCTTGTCTGGTTTGCAAAATTTGGCTTGTACAAAATCTCTCTGTAATAAGGGAACTGTGTGGTAAGGTTGAAACGCCCGGATTGGTGATGCAGATTAAGGACCTGCATCTCACAATGATATATAGCTGTTACTGTCCTGTATACTTACATGAAGAAAGTAATCTGCAATACATGGAATTTTCTGAACATTTACATACAAATAAAAGCTAAAGTGATTGACTTTTAGTAACACAGACAAGGAATATATATATATATATATATATATATATCCACAAAGTGGTGCACTTCACGTGAACAATCCAACACTTACATCCAGGAAACTCTTGAAGAATTGCCTGTTCATTGGGCTGTGAACATCTCGATTAGGTCTTGCTCTCTGTGCAACCAGTACTTGAACTGCTTCCGAGTTAGATACTTCCTTGGTGTATCCGTCCTGTATGACACATCCCATCTTAAATTACTACCACTAGTTAAGTTGCAGTAGTACATTGGGTGGAATGCCGCTCTCAGTTTTACATAGTAATTACTGTAACTATAGCTCTGAACACAGCCAAGCATACCTTCACATCCTGTGCAATTGTCTAGTTGATAGAAATAGACACATATTTGATTTTTCTGGCAAATCTTACAAGCATTCAATGTAATGAAGAAGACTTGATTCTATCAACTTGCCAATTCATGGACAGTTTCATATTAAAGATTCAATACACAGACAAAGTGGATGTTGATGAGTACCTGGCATTTCCCTTTGTCACCTCCCTTCACAAAGCAGAACGGATCCTGCGGTCCAGTTTGAACATGGCCACTGTGCACTCCGGCTTTCTGCAGATTAAACTTGGGGACGGCGCGTCCATCGAACAAAGGGTTTGAGCCGTCGTTTACACCGTAAGGTTCGTTCGAAGTAACTACTGTTATGTTGAGATACTCCATCTCTGCAAATTCGTTTTCGCCAAGATAGCTATCAGCATGCTGCATGATCGATATGGCTACACCAGAAAGAAACGAGTCCCACATGAAATAGCTCTGCGGACAGAATCCAATCGAAATGACAGACTCTTGTCAATCATCAGAAACAAGTGCCAGCTAGCTGGTACTGACACTGCGTGCCAAAGATGCATGTGGAGCTTACTGTGTAAAACTGATCGCCGAACCAGGTATCACGGGTAAGCTGAAGAGATCTGAAGCAGTATTGTGCCTCGAGTGTCTCTTGCTGTTGCTCGAATGCATCGAAGAACTCCTTGCTTACGGGGATACTATTGGTTGCGTCAAGTGGGACGAGGATAACTGGAATCCCAGAATGGAGGACCTGCATATGCCTCAATGCAGGAAATATTAGGTGCCATAATGTATCCATGTTAATTAATGCATGCGGTGTACGCTATCATTGCACCTGGTATGCGGCAAAAGGATCTGCAAACATATTGAACTCTGCATACGGATTGCTGGTGTACGCTGTGAACAGGTTCCCGCGGTCACCACACTGCCGAGGCTTGCAAGAAGGGTTGGCTGCATCCGGTGGGCAACAGCCTGTGGGGTTCTTTGATCTCACACCACCGCCCATGCTGTAGATGTGTTCGATATTTGTCTTCAGATGTGGGTTAGTCATGAGAAATAGAGCAACGTTTGTGTGAGATCCAATCACAAACAAAGTGGTGCGGCCGGCAGATACAGTATCGATCATCACTTGTTGAGCTGTGGGCTGCTGAAGAGGAATATATCTCCTTTCACCCTGGTCACCACCATGGAACATTGTGAGCCGTCCCTACCTTTGTAAGGGTTGATGGGTAGGAGTGGATTTTGTACCTGAGGAAGGAAGCTCCTTCTCAAGCCGTAGTTAGTGTTGATATCTAATCTCCCACAAACACCCACTGGAATAGCCTGTCGATAACGGCAATCACCTGCTGTGGACAAGCCCTGGGGGATCGACTTACCATTAGTACCTGGAGCTCAACACTCGGGACATGTATGCTTGCACAAGTCACAAAGCATCAGAACCATCGATAACTGTCCAAATTCAGAACGAAACTAAGCAAAATAGTCAACATTAGAAACCAAGGTTTTGCTTCCACCAACGTGTAACAGAGGTTTCAAATAATGGTAATAGTGTGCTAGATGAGAGATGGTCTCTGTGTCTTTCCCCAGGCCAATATCCTTTGTCCCACTCCAGCATTTCAGATCCCGATACCTGTCAACTACCCTTATATTAGTCTCCGGATCCTATTCTGTTTTATCCTTTAGACCTGCTTCTAATTGATAGCAGCTAAAATTTTCTTGAGGAAAATTCTCACGGTACAATTGAGTAAACTTCTCCGTCCTAATATGTATAAATAGAGAGCATAAGTTGAATATCATACCATTGCTATTATTATTGTAGAATTCAATTAAGTCACGAATCTTCTCTCGAAATTTGACATCGACTTCACCTCTACTCCTACAATATATTATAATAATGTCGGAGCTACTTGTGTGCCAATCTAGTATTCTATTCACACATGAAATATATTGTCATCTAGTTTTACTTCGTGCAACTAGCAGACTCACTCACGAAGCCTCTCGCATTCAAACTATTTTCAATGTATCGGTTGGCGAGGCCCCTCCGCAGACTAGTGGTTCAACATTGATGACTCCTCCTAGGATAACCTAGGAATTCCTTCATAGAGGGAGATTAGAGGCCTAACCCCAAATACAAACTCAACAAAATTCAATATAGTTCTAAACTCTCGTGATAGATCCAATTGATATTCTTATGGCTATTTAGTTTTTTAGTCACGCTCCTTCCTTGACCTGATTAGATGGAAACTATCTAGGTTTTAAGGTTTTTCTTTTGAATTTTAAATTATCGACCTCAGACCTTAAGGTTGGAATTTTTTGTTTTAAGTCTGAATCAGAACCATGGACATTCCCTTCCCTTGTTTCCCTATTCTGCTAACTTTCAACCGCTTAGGGAACATATCACTACTGTCCCAGTGAATATAGTTCCACTAGTATTCCTATTAAGTTCTAGAATCTGAAAATTCTTTGTCAACATTGTTGTTGTTGTTTTTAGAAAGTCTATCAAGATTAATAAGGTTATGTTGTCGGGGGTTTCATGCCAAGTTTGATAGAATTTGTGTCGTTATGGACTTTGGTAAGCCCTCACCCTAAGGTTTTGGTTGAGGAAAAAAAACCCAATTTGA
Organism: Musa acuminata AAA Group; assembly: GCF_036884655.1. NCBI lineage: Eukaryota > Viridiplantae > Streptophyta > Magnoliopsida > Zingiberales > Musaceae > Musa > Musa acuminata. The sequence continues at coordinate 42,857,207 of NC_088342.1, forward strand.
ATGTTTAGCTATATTATATATTTTGGGTGTGGCATAATAGGTGACAAAGTTAGGCAATAAAATTATATCCAACGTAGGATCGTTGAATCCTAAATTTTGATGATTAAATCAATTGGTAAATTTGATAAACTAATATGATTTTAAAATAAATAACATAGGAAATACTCTAATAACGAATTTGGACCACTGAATGATCATATATCGAGGTAGAGAATTGGATGTTGTGCTAGAAGATTGTTGCGTCGGAATTGGACATTAAGGCAAAGGATTGGTCGACGTGTCAGAGATTGAATGTTGTGTCAGAAGATTGGATGTTGTGAAAATGTCGACGTATCAGTGGAATGAGCAATATGTCAAAAGATATAATGATGTATTGAAGATTTAGACGATGTGCTAAAAGATCGAACAATTTGATGGAAGAGTAGACAATATATTAAAAGCTTTGAAGATATGTTAGATGAGTGGTTGATAAGTCAAGGTTTTGATCGAGGTCATTTTGGGTCGTTATTGGGTTAAAGTAAAGCCCACTTGTCATGAAAGTTACTGGGCTTAAAGTAGGATCGAATTGAGCCTGTTAGATAGCTAAACTAATAGCCTAAATCAAGCTTGGGTAATGGCACCATTAGGCCAAGGCGATAATACCACCCGAGTCAATCGATAAGCACAAACCATGCTTTATCAACATTTCCAATGGTAGTACCACCTAAGGTGACGGTGGTACCACCGAAGTCAAAAGTCGCAATGGTAGTATTGCCTAGTGTCAACAGTAGTATCACCTATCCTAATTTCATAGATTTAAATTTTTTATTCTATTTTTAAAATCTTTTAAGGTCTATAAATACCCCACTCAAGCTTGGTTAATGAAACATTCATTCTTAAGTTTATGAAGTATTGTAACTCTCTTTTTGGATATTGTTTGAGTCTCTTTCTCCCTCTTAAATTTAGTGGTGATACTAAATAGTAGAAGGCAAGAGATCTGTTAAAAAAAAAAAGTGAGTGCAAAGGTCCTTTCCTAAGCTCGAAAAAGGAGAAATGTTATAAAAAATTGTTAATCTTCACTCGTTAAAAGCAAGATCGATAGTAAAAACTGATGACCTCGAGAGAAGAGGAATCAAGAGTGAACGTAGTTCAAAAAGAACAAACCACTATAAATTATCATTTTCTTGCTTATGACTTTTGTTCGTGATATCTTATTATCAATCACTCTACTCGCACTCCATATTTGGCTGATCATATTTTTTATATATGTTTTTTCTTGATGTAATTTTAAAATCAATTAAAATTTACTATAGTACTAATTCATCCCCTCTTAGTATAATTAAGATCCTAATAACTAGAATCTTAATAATTCTTTCAGTTGGATTAACACCAAAGAGAGATTTAATAACTTTTTCATACAATAAAAACGGTCACTCTATCATGCACTCTCCTACATTCAATGAAAAGACTATACCTATTGAAAAATTAAAATGAGGATTTTCTTACTGGATAATGATTTATGAATATTATCAAGTTTTGTTTTTAAAAATCTACTAAACCATTGGATGAATTGAATAATTTTGAAAAGTGTAGCTCAAAAGTTTTTATTCATGACAAGTGTAGCTCAAAATTTTTTATTCCTTACATTAAATGTGAAAACTTTGAATTATCGCATATTGAACTTAAAAAGAAATTATTTCAAAAATCAATAGATTTGCATACTTTAGAAAATATAAAAAACTTACTTTTCATGAATGAAAAATTAAAAAATTAATTGAAAGATTCAACTAATATCAATGATATAATAGAATTAGTTAAAAATAATTTTTTATGATAAACATTGAAAATTTTTGAAGTAGGAAATAAGTCCTTTGATATGATTCTTACTAAGGTATTGCATTTAGAAAAAAAGGAGTTGGTTTTACACAAAATAGCAGCATGTATCATAAACTAACCAATTTGTAAAATGACCTATATTGTATACTCTACATCTTCTAAAATTGAATATATTTTTTATAAAACTTTTGATCACTTTGTTTATTTTTGTTATCTAAAAAAAGTTACAAAATATATTTGGGTTCCCAAAGCAACTGTTTTAAATCCAAAATATAAAGGCAAGAAAGATAATTCTAACATTAAAGGACCAAAGTTAAATAAGTACCCAAATCAATCCTTTCTCTTTTGTAGGTTTATACTCTTAAGTCAAAGCTAAGAGCACAAGAAAACACTTTGAAGATCCTATATATATCTCAAAGATCATTAGCCAAAATGAAAGATGTATAACTTTCGATGAGAACTACAAAGAAAAATACATGAACATGCAAAAATCAATTATATTGTGTAGAGATTTCTCTAAGGATATTCACCAAAAATATTAACAATACATCATTAAAAGGCTTGTTAGTTCATACAACATAAATAATTTGATTATAAAAAGTAATATATACTTGTCGTAGACAAATATAATAAATATTCTAGGATCCATTTTTCATTAAATGTGAGAACAAATTATTTTATCAAGTTTTACAAATATTTTAAAAAATATTCCAAAGTTACTAATATTGATTTTGATGACCGACGACGACGATCGAAAGAGGATTCATCATTTAATAAATTAGATATTTACCTGACTCAGCTCCGACTAATTGTATGATTAGTCATACAGTTAGTGTGATTGCGATAGGTAAAAAATGTACATGTATGAATTGAAAAGGTTAAGAGTTTCTTGGTACCTGTTCGATCAGAGGAAGATAGCCACCAACATCTGCAAGTATGGTGCCATCATCTAATATTCCACCATCACCTCCAACTCCGACATAAATGTCATCTCTGCCCATCATGTAAAGAATATCGTATACATGATTGACAGCATGCGCAGCATCTGTCCATGCATTGGCACTAATCGTAACAGCCTGAAATGAAGCATATCATGTTTCTTATTCTTCTTAGATAACAAGTAGGCAAGCCTAATATCAAAATTGGAGAACAGTAGTCGCAATACCAACATAGACAAGTGGGAGTGACTCGTTGCTTTAACAATGTTAAGAGTGACACGGAATTATCATAGTTTAACTTGAGCTTTCCCTTAGCTACAATCCATACAATATAATAAATGCAGGGGGAGGGATATTGGTGAACGTAAAAATACAAAGTGCAGGTTTTGTGTTAAGAATCTGCTTTTGACCATGTCCAAAAGTATAGAATGATAGCATTCTCGAGCACATCACCAACTGGAGAAGCATCTTCTCTTTTTGTTTTCTGCGAAAGAACCGGAACAAAACCTTCGCCTGCCAAAACACACAAGGAACACCGAGAAAAACCTTCAACGGGATGGCAAAGTGCTTCTCCGATGTTGATGCTGTCAGCTGACTTCTATTTTGTTCGTTTGGGGGAATGCGAACGCAAGCTATTACTAGAGATACACCAGTCTTTCGGATCGAACCTTACGTTTTACTGAACAGTATACCCAGAGAAGAAGAAACCAAGAACAGTCCAAAATGAGCACTGGAATCAGCAAATCACTAGTCGTACCTTGAGGTCGAACTGGGATCGACTCTGCTTCAACAGGTACACAAGTGCGAAGAAATCGTCGGTATCCATGTCGGTATCGAGGAGAATCCGGCGAGGCTTCGCTTGCACCGGACAGGACTTCCGACCAAGGCCGATGCCCATCAGCACAAGAAACAAAAATAGCACTCTTCTGTCCATGTTCTCTTCCTCTCTCTCCCTCACTACAAAGCATGCAGAAGAATCACATCAGACCAAGCCGGTTAACAGAGAATGACAAGTTTCGATAACCCATGAACGTGAACACGGAGAGAAGGATAGCTTACACAGAGAAAAGAGGGTTGGTGAGGGGGCGGGGAGGGGGGGAGAGAAGGCACTAGCTAGAATGCATACTATGAAAGAGCCATGTATCTAAGCGATGAGGAAATCGCATCGGATGTGTATGGATGCGCCTTCTCATGAGATCCACAATTATATCATGTCCCGCACTCATGTGGATTGCATTGGCAAACCTGCGTCTTGGAGCTAGAAAACATGTTTGTCTCAGGCTTACACTGTCCCTGTCAACTTAGCCGCCTTGCTCACTGAACAAGTGTTTAGCCCAAAATGTTCCTGAGGGAAGCTACGGACTCAGCGTTGACTTTAACTTCCATGGAGGAGGGAGGAAGCATTTGGTCGGCAGCATCCACACCAAAGGTCCTGTTTGACATTGTAATCCTGCTAGTGCGAGAGTGAAAGTATCTGTTGATGCATGCTGAGAAGATTTTGTCGTCCGCTTGCCCAGTTACATGTTGCCATGTCGTTTGCTTCAACAGCTAATAATGGCAAATACATTAACTAACGTCTTCCCTCTGATGAACGTACATGTCCTCTGCTTTGTGTATTCTCAGTCATAATAGAAGTCAAAAGTTGATTGTTATTATATACTATGCGCATGTCAGTTTCGGATCGGTGCAGCAATTTTGATTCGATCGCTGCTAGAATTAATTAAAATTCTAATTATCTAAAAATAGCTTTAATTAAATTTAAAATTTTTTATGGATTAGGAATTAAATTTTAATTAAGGATTCAAGTAGAAAGAGTCCTTGGAGGATTAGAATTCTATTCCTATTAATAGAGTCTCAAGATCTTTATTGGAGGGAGAGGTAAATACTTAAGTGTTTATTTCTAATGGATCTAGAAAGAGTTGAGAGAAAAATTCTTTGAATTTATGTAAAAGGATATAGAAGGGAAGTGGAGCTTAAACAAAGATATAAGGGTCTTGTAATTGCTCTTATATATTAAAAATTTTTATTTTCTCTATAGATATAGGTAAGTAGTTGCATCTTGTATCGAATTTTTAAGTATATTCTTTATTTATTGATCTCTACAATTTTTTTTGGTTTTGAAAGTTTCCTCTCCCTCTATGATATTATAGCTTAAAAGATTATTGATATTTTATTGGTGTTTTTACTAGTTTTGTTACGAAGAAATTTGATGAAAGAAATAATTTCATCTAAGGTGAATGAAGGATCTTCTAACAAGAATGTCAAGCAGATGAGCAAGCAAATCAAAAAAAAGATGAATGACAAAGATTGGAAGGAGTTTTATTTGTCTTATAATATTATTAATGATATTATTAATGACGACTCCATCACCTATCGTTATTTAAGATAAGTTAGAAAATATTTATCTAACCAAAAGTTAAACTAATAAATTATATCTAAAGCAAAAACTATATAAGCTGGGAAAGATAAGATCAAAACATCTGAACATATTCAAAAGAATATTGGATCAGAAGAAAGTTAATATGAAGATTGATAAAGATAAGATAAGATACCGATACTCCTCCTAAGGCAATTTTATGGAGATGATATTGTGTGAGAATGATATAGGTTGAAGAAGTTTTATTGTCTCATGCTACTAAGAAAAAGAATAAATTTGATAATATAGTATGGCATAGTTACTAAGGGTGGAGGTCGATAAAGAAAATTTTTTTATATATACGAGTAGATATCAGCATGTCGTTCCAAAAAGAATACAAACATCAAATTATTCAAAAAAACAAAAACAAAAGACTAGTGAATGCTCTTTTGTAATTGATAGCATCATCACAATCTTACGGGGAAAAAATTAGTTTTTAGATTGTTACTTTGCACGTAGAATGATTATTTTGACTAAGCTAAGTCTAGGTGATAATTTGATAGTAAAGATCAAAATATTTTGATGATGAAGTGGTTAGATGTGACTTATTTTCGAGATAAAAGAACCTAATTTCTTTGAGTCTTTTAGATAAATTCAAGATTAAAGATGAAATTCTAAAAGTTACTCGGGTCCTAGAAAATTTATACCATCTCTCTAAAAGAAGTACACTTAAAAAGGCTAGAAGGAGAGAGATTTCTCTTCCGCCATTCATTTGGTTCCATGGCAGGTTTATCGAAAACTATAACGAATTTTTCGAGCCATTAATTTCTACAAGATTTAGATTTTAGAGAAGTCCTAATTAATTTTTTTAGTGGATTAGGATTTAGATTAAGATTAAGGATTCAAGAAGGAAGAATAGTATTTATTCCTTTGGAAAGAGAGAGATGTAAGACATTTAGGGTAGCGGGTTTTCGCTTAAGAGATAATTTATTGAGTTAAAGAATATTTTTTTTTTTTTCCTATAGATAGAAAATTGTCATGCATCCATTTTTCTTTATTTATTGGTATCTATTATTTTTTTTATTTTAAAATTTTCTTACAAAATGCATCATTTGACCCAACAGCCATGTGGAGAGCACATGATAACTGGAACTTGAAATCACTTGTGGATGATTTTTTTTCGTTTCATGAAGTTCAGGGTTTATATTTCCTTCATTAAACACCTTGTGATAATTTTTTTCCAAAAAAAATGAAACTTGATTCAAACTACATTATTCAAAAAATAAAGTGCTGAAATAAGTTAAAATGTTCTTTGACCACTTAGTTCATTGTTTTCTTTAATAAGAGAAGCCCTCCAATAAAAACATAACGAAAGCCGAAAGCCAAAAGCAATGAGCATAGATTCTTTGAAATTATCTTTTTATGCAGTCCAACTTTCAACTCCCTGGATGCTTCCTTTGATCTTTCTCTAAGTTCGTCATTATCCCTTCCATTTAGGCGGCTGATGACCACTCGCTCTTCCACTAGCAAGAGTTGTTGGATCGCTTTTGGCATACAACAAGACTCTGCCCACTCGTCAGTTGTTCTGTGATTCCCATTCCTCAACCCACCAATTAAAATATGTTTTTCTTCCTACAACATTTAGCAACAATGTGTTAGGGGCATCCACTTAAGTCCATTTAGAACCGGTCGATGGGACCATGAGAGGCTTTGGACCTCTCTGCTACATCGCCGAAGCCCAACCTAAACATGGATATTAGGGTCAAAGAGGTAAATGATGCTGCTATCAAACAAGTTAATCATGTCAGGTTTTTCGTTACCCACTTGACAACAGCATCATGGCCACATCATAAACAATGTGATCTCAAAAGGTTCCACGGGTAGCAGCAAAACGTTACATGCAATACCGGATATTATCATTGTTTTTGCTACTGACGAAATACTAGCAACACCGCTCAAAGAGAACCAGGTAAATTTTAGAAAAACTTAATTATCAGCAGCATGCTAAGCGTATATACAATACTGCCTGTATATACAATATAACTAAACCTACGACAGACTTCTGGTATAGAAATTCACAGAGAGACCAGAAACCAAAAAAATGAAAAACAGCTCCAACGATCCCATTTTGTCCATCACCTACCTACATGTTGACTTGTGTAGGTTCTTCTGGATTCATTTTAATGACCTGAGTCAGAACCAGGGGTGCCATGTTGGATCCATCATGCATAGGTTCCTCGGTTCCAAGGCTGCTTCCACCAGATCTGTGACACCTCTTTGTACAGATTGCGGGGGGTCAGTAGTGTTATCATCCTAAAACAAAAAGATATAATTTGTCAGAAAATGCCGTAATCTGGGAGTGCGAGAGCTACATAACACAGCATTTTCTAACCTTGTGCAGCAAAAAGCATATACTACCAGATCAAATCTAATCATAATAGACTAACAAATTTTTTTGAACCAGCCATTGACAAATAAACTAGAAAAGTATACGCCTTACATAAAAGGTTCCATAACCAGTGTAGCAACACACATTACATCAATGATTATGTGCATATATCAGTTCTATATACTCTGGATATTCCCATGGCAGCAGTGTAGCCTTGAGCTTTATTGGAGTATGCAACACTAGGAACATGTTTTAAGGATTAGGCCATGCATTGAAATCCAGCCTCAAGTACCCATCTTTAAATCATTGTCTTCCCACATTCTCATAATTTAAATGCATCAAAATTATTCCCAGAAGCAAATAATTTTAAATAGCTACTACGGAAGACAAACAGCAGGGACTTAAGGAACATACCTCTTCAGGAAAACACTGTGGTGCTATTGCTTTAATACGTACAATCACATGGTCAACATTGGTTGTCACCTTCTGCTCCAAATCCAGTGGGTTGATCCCCCCTGCAGCGACTGGCGCCGGAGGAATTCCTAGTGGCCTTCTCCATGACCATGACAGCAGTTCATCTCGGAAAAACATGGCAAGATGATGCCATATATGCTGGCTTTGCTGGACCAAGTAAATATATTAGTACATACTTGGTAAAGACAAGGAGATGCACACAACACGAGCCATCAAATATATAATTGATAAATAAATCGGTAACAGCTAAATGACCACCACAAATACTGTTTTCCTGATATTGAACTTTTTATTGTTTTTGTTCTTTTTCTATGTATGTATTAATTAAACTGCTGGAATCATGTTTCACACAACTTATGTGCAACTACCAACCACCTAGGAAGAATGGAAAAGAAAAGAACATACTTTTGGTGAAATTACGGACTGTGCAGCAGCACATATTGCAGATACAATAAGTCCCTCTACTCCAAACTGGGAGAAGAAAGATTGCATGTTTCTGGTCAGTCTGAAGGGAACTGGTTCATTAAACTCGATCATTCCATTTCCATCATAAGCTTCAAGAATCCCCCAAAAGGTGAAAACGATTAGTTTCAGAAAACAGAGAGTTTAATCACTTTCTATTATCCAAATGACTACTCCAGCTTACCAGGATGAAAATCAGTTTGGAATATCTTGCCAGTATTTTTCGCAAATAGAATCTTGTTTGGGGACCTGCCCCCAATCTGCAGCATGTATGATATAAAACAAGAGAGCGCCAATTGGATGGCAAATTGTTTCTTGAAGGTCCAAAGATGGTTACCACTTGGGAGTGTCTTATACATGTATTGAGAAAATATGTTATCGTTAACCCCATTTTTGGTAATTTCATTATATGCCTGCAGACGTAACTCCAAAACAGCTTCAGGTGTGACCTGTCCTGAGATGGCCTGGTTGAGATGTTCTTTAAAAAGTGTGATGGGCATATCAGCCTCCTTATTGTGCCGTGCACAATTGATCTCATAGACCTCAAGAAACGAGCTATACATCAGGTCATCCTCCACCATGCGTACCTGAGAATAGGAACAGTTACTTCTAAGTCATAACTGCCACAAATAATTTGCAACAAGGCAAAACAAATAGAAGTTCATTTATAACAAGAAAGGTGATTAAAAACATGAAAGAAAGTGAAAAAAACGGTTACTTTTCTAAACTCTACAAGTACGAGAAAAAAGTGAAGAAACAAAAGATGTTCACCTGTGACCAAACAGGTATTATTATTGGGGTATGAATGGTCAGATGGCGGCGCCTCGATTCCTTGTGTTTATCAAACATCCTGTTCAACACCCGAAAGATCTGAAGCATGCGTTCGTCACTCCTAGCATTTGGAGTTAATGATGTCTGGACGATGAAATGGCGCTGGGAACCATCAGATCCTATAAGTGTAAGGCGGCGAAAGCTGCTTCCATGCCTCCGCACAATAGGAATATCAGCTCCAACCCTGTCTAACTTTACTGTATGATCAGGTGCAACTTCCTGCAACACAAGTGAATCTTAAAATGCATGCTGTGCAATTAAAAGACATCTTGATTAATATTAACATGACACCAGCGTGCAAATTTATACCAACCTGGTCAGTGAAATACTGGCCTGGCATTTCCACATCAACAACATGAAAATCATGCAGTACTTTACTCTCTTCTTCGAGTTTCAAAACAGCAGGAAATCTATCCTCAACATTGCTCTGAAGAACATTCTTCCAGTGTTTCAACCGTTCTGTCAACTCAGAAAGTGTAGCAGGAAAAGTTGCTGCTCTCTCCGGATCAAGATCACGTTCAAATTCCTGTTTATATTCTCTAACAAACTCAACATGCTTGTTCACTGCATCAGCTGAAAAACAGGCTCTGCAAACACCAGACAGTTCCTTCTTCAAAGATTGTGGTACCTCTCCAGTAGTAGCTGTAGGATACTTGTAACAACGATGAAGCAACGCATTAACCACTGCTAAAAGTCGCTCTTCGGGAAGCGTAACGAATCTTGAACCAATTTCCGAAAGTAAAACCTGAAAGGTCAGAAAGGCCATTGTTAAACTATCCAAAATAAGTAGTCCAACCAGTTCTAACATCAACTTACGAAAATGTCCAAAACTTGTAGACATAGCAGTCTATCTGCTTTCCTGAAATCTGTCTAGAAGCAAAATGTTTAAGCAAATCTGAAAAGTGACCTGATACTTCTCACATTAACAGAAGCATATTTCATAAGCTTCAAAAGTTTAATGGTTATGCATCACAAGTTGTTTGAAGATTGCTTAATAATCAATCAGCATACTAAATCATCCACTTGAGTAATCAAAAGCTGCTCTTAGTCAAGCTTACAGTAAACATCTATCCATCAGAAAAACAAAGAACAATCTTCCCTCTCACCAACTATGATACATTGCTAGAAGTAATAATGATGTAATAATTCTACAAAAATGAAAATCAAAGAGTTTGAACATGCGTCAATGATATTCCAGATTACTGAAGCCACAGACAACAACCAAACATGATTCTACAAGACCATTGAAGTTTTTTCTTATATAGCCACAAAACAGAGAATCTCTTAACTAGATGCAGATAATTTTGCAGCACATACACCATGGAAGTTTTTTTTCTTATATAGCCACAAAACAGAGAATCTCTTAACTAGATGCAGATAATTTTGCAGCACATACACCATGGAAATTTTTTCTTATATAGCCACAAAAAGAGAATCTCTTTTCTTTGACCTATTCAGCTCTGATATCAGACAGTCCCATTGACAAAATATCTGTTAAGTAAACACATCTTATTATGTTTTTTTCTGCACACAATAGTAATCATAGGTAAGAAGTACCCACCGAAAGACCCAGAAAATCTACCATTTATGGGTCTAGCCACATAAAGTGCCTGCAGTTATAGGCACAGGAACCAGAAATAATCCGTTTAACAATCAGCTGGATCATAGGTACGCTAGAAATGCTCCTACATGAATCTATGAGAGATTGGGCAACCATCAAAGTTGCTGGGGCTATCTATGGATCAACCATAGTTTTCCTCACTTTTTTTTTTTGGTTGAGTAACCTGTTCAACCCTTTTTAAGCAAGGTCCATCAGCAATGTTTCATGCCTTGATACATGATCAAGTTGTACGAGCTTCGGGAATGATTATAAGCAAAATAGCATCATTGAATTGAAAATGGGAAATTCATTGGAGAATTGTAATCCCCACCACAGTATTACATACAAAATTTGAACAAGAATACAACTTCTGCTTATTCTCAAATCCATCAACAAGTATATGCAAGAGGACTCAAATTATTTAACAATAGATTATGACTCTCCTAGGGCACTTGGAGCACAGAAGACAATACTTAGACTAGTTAATACTAAGTACCAGAAGAATATATCTCCAAAAACAAGAACTCTATAGGTCTGATCACCCACTAAAACAGGTTCTTGTGAAAATTATTCTTTCATCCAAACTAGTAGTTTCATTATCATAAGCTCATATGAGATCTCATCGAGCAATTGCTATCAAAAATCTTCACATGTTTTCCAACAATGACTTCTCAAATTTCTTCAGCTTGATGCATATACCAGGTGCCAAACTACATTTACCATGATCCTTAATTCCTCATGATCACCAAAGTATTACAATTCCAACAAGGTTAGTTCCAATCCTACACTAGAAGTAAAAATACAGAGACAGAGTGCAGAATGCCAAATGGAACATCATATACAGGCCAACCTACAAAACTAGGTCATATACAGTGTCTAAATTACAACTCATGTTCACCAAATATTTATCTATTGCTAGTCCCCAAAAAAGAAGCCTCACTACATTCTGAGAGACTTGTTCTAGGAAGTAACATTGTGCACCTCTTATACAGTTATGTCCCATGCAAAATATCAGGGTAATAAGTAGAAAAAAATCAGAGGGCAATATGAAGACAATGAATATTTCATACCTCAAGTTCACTTGCCAAATTTTGATGCTTATTCCTAAGAGCCTCCATTATGTCTTTTGCTGCATCAAAAGCACTAGCAACGGTAGCTAAACGAAGCTCACCATTTCGTCTCAATAAGTTATGAGTGCCTTCTGCAACAGTTGGATTTTGTGGTGGTTGGTCATGTGCATTATTACCATTGCCATCCATTGCTGCAGGCCTTTCAGGTTCTTGTCCTTGAGAATTAACACCGTCATGTGAACCAGCAGTACCACTAGTTTGGGAACCTTGATGAACCTGACTTTCAGAAGTTGCTCCAAGATGAGTGGGCCCTCTTGAATTTGCATCAACCAAGTTATGTGAAGCTGCAGTATTTGCTGAGGCTGCTTGTTGCATTCGCTGCTGAGCTAATGCTATATTTCTTCCATATTCAGATTTATTAGCAAAATCACGACGTTCCATTAAATATGTACGTAGCCAGTAATACAAGGCCTGTAGATGATTTCAAGAAACATTTAATGCATAAATATATATCTATTCAAGGGAAGCATTTAAACTAATTAAAGCTACATCCTTCATGTACACCAAGTACCTGAGGATACACTTGAGCAATTTTTAGTAGAACAAGCTTGCAATGAGGTGCTTCACTTCTTTGCAAGGAAAGCAGAAGTTGTGGGATCCAAGAAAGCCAAACCCAATTGGGTAACTGATCTAAATATTTAGCCAATGCTCTCCCAACAGGTTCGCTTGGTGTATCAAAACTAAGAAGGTACAGAACACGAGCCAGATGGCTCCTAGAGTTTGAAACACCATACTTAATACCTTGAAAGAAGCAGCTCACAGCATATTCTAACCATAACTCATCACGTGTCTCTTTGTATATCTGAAAAAGAGAAAGTAATACTAACAATTAGACTTTGACAACTATTATTCATGAAATAAAATGATAACATGAAATACCATGTCACAATAGTTTCCCCAGCTTATCCATCCTTTGGGTAAATGCTTAAAGAGGCTTATGGCATTGGAATATGCAAGATTGGCATTCTCACAATCATTCATCTTTAACAAGAAGTCACCTTTGATGCGAAAAATTTCTGCTTTATGTTTTACAGGAAAATATTCTAAATTAGTATTGTTGATCAAATTAAGACCACTGGTCAATTCCCCTTTCATTTCCAAATAAGCCTTTGCTTGCTCTCTTATTTTGACAAATGCTTCCTGCAAAGACAATTTTTTTAAATCAAACAAGAGAAAAATTAAAGCACGAAAAGGATATTCAAAACTTATCCTCAAAACATGTACCTGCACTTCCATTGTTGAATGCCCATACATCTTGTCCAGTATTTTTACACAGACATCATGAAGTCCCTGCTTACGTGCAACATGAGCAAGTTTATTAACATTCCAAGCTTTGTCTCGGTAGCCAAGATGATGAAGTTGTGGGTTTGTTTGACCAAAGTCCTTAAACGCATCTATCACGACATTGTATATCTCATTCCTCCACTGCAGTAAATCATACCAAACAGACATGCTATCCCATTCATTAGGAGTCCGTAGTCTCCAAGTCTCGAGGATATCCTTGAGCTCCCCATATGCATTATTAACATTGCCACCTGAGTTTCCTGAAGGTTGTTTGTTCCCATTTGCAATCTCCAGAAGTATTCTTGCAGATTCTTGAACCTCAACTAATTGTTGAAACTGCTGCAATAGAGGGGTTCGAGATTGGACAGAAAATTCAGGCAACTGCCACCATTGCTCCAATGCAAGCTCAACACCTTTGACTACAATATTTTCAGCTTCTCCAACACCATTGGTACTCCTATCATGAAGTGCAAAAAACGCTTGAGCTAGACGAACCTTAGTCGTCTCCTCTACTTGAGCCTTAGGTATTACATTTTCCTTCATATAAGCCCAGTCAGGAACCTTCCATAGGCAATCAAGAAGAATTTCATAATTTTCTACACTCTTTCCAAAATCTGCCAAGACTTCCCACTGACTTAATTGGCTAGCACAGTAAAGCCACTGTTCTTCCCAAAGACACATCTCTGCCTTAGGAACTGTGTTGTTGTATGTACCTTGTGTTGCCTTGATCATGGCCTGATAAAAAAGGCTTTGAGCCCGTTGCCAATAACCATGCTGAACAAGTGACAACCCGGCTCTTGTTTCAGAAGTGATTGATCTTCTTTTCCACAATCCACACCTCATATCTTCTTCATTAAGAAGTCTATAAAGCTCTGCCAATGACTCAGAACATTTTGCATCATTCATGAACAACATGACATGACTCTCTAGTAGAGCTAGTGAAATATGCCAAGCATTGTAAGTCTTGCCAATATATTTGATGAGCTCACTCGGCATCCGAGGTTGGGGGTGGCTCAAATGAAGCCCTTCAAGGAGTGCTTGCACGACATTGGGTCTGCTACCTTGCTGCTTTTTGTGGTAATCTTTTGACAGAAGAGCTATCATGGGCTTAGCAAGAGCAACTTGTTCGTCTTTATGTAAAGTCACCCAAACAATTGGAAAGACTAAAACCCACATATGATATGCAACATTAGCATCAGCATAGGCTACTTCTCTTAGTGGAATCACAAGATCAGCCACCTACATGAAAAACAAAAAACACAAAAATAATATATATATATATAAACATATATACATAAACAAAGTAGAAGATTGGTAAACGGTACGTAAAGGCATTAGACCCAAAAGAACCCCAAAAATAGGTTAAACAGTTCAAGGCAGCCAAGACACCAACCTGAAGTTTGCACATCTCTGTCAAAAAATGTGCATGTCTAGCAACAAGAGAATCAAATGTAAGAGAAGCCCCATCTGAACAATCTGATATATCAGATGCTGAGTGCTGAACCACAGTCATGTCAGGAAAAGTGCCTGATGCCAAAAGTGGTGGCACTCGTGCAGAATTTGGTGCTAGCATGATAGGTTCATTCTCTACTAAGATAGCTAACAGAAGGTCAAGTCCCTGTTTCAGCCAAAAAGCATCGCTTACAGCTTCCCAGTCCTGAATTTGGATGATAAAATGAAGTCTGTTAAACAGTGTTTTTCCAAGTGATTCATGATATAGCATGAAGAACCGCTGTCTAACTTCTGGATCTTTTGCTCTTAGACCAAGCATATATTGTCTTTCAACCTTTTGGAACACTTCTTGGCGAAGGGGCACCGGATACCTGCTAAGCATTAAAAAGGCAATGACAAAAGAAAAGATTTTAATCTAAACAAGTAAACAGATGTTGCATTCCATACTTGCTTGAGTCTGCACAAAGCTCATATAGAAGTTGTAAGTATTTTCCATCCCATTCTTCTTGCACAGCTGGAGGAAAGTTCTTTCTATCAACTAATGAAAGCTTTTGCAGATAGGATACTATCTCCTTCTGAGTTAGAGCAGCACTTGAAGCACCAGAGGAAGAATGCCTGTAGTCATCTTCAATCCATACCTTTATTGTGTCAAGTACACACAAAAGTACACTGGAATCTGTGCCCTTCTCAGACAGCAGCGCGTGAAGTATCTGACCAATTAACCGTTTACATTCAGGAGAATGCATAACTCGTTCACTTACAAGGCTTACGACACATTTCATGTTCGAGATCACAGAAGCTGAGTCAGCTGTTGCACGTGAACTGACTGCTGAATCCAGATCTGCCCTCTGTCCCTGAAAAAATGATCAAGGATAAGAATGGATGCTGATGCATATAAATCATATTTCAACAATGAGATCATAACAAATTTGAGTCATTGTAAAACTTTTCACCGATTAATTATTATAACTTGACATAATTCAACAATCCAATCTTATAATTATCTAGCAGTAGCAACTAATAAGCGCTAGAATAGAAACTTCAGAAAATTTGTAAAATTCTTGGAAGCTTAAAAATATAAGAGATTAATAAGCATGGATACCCATAATAAAATAGCATTTGGGAAAGCACGATCAATCTACAGGGATAATAGAATAACAAGAAAGTGTGGATACACAAAGAATAAGTCAGAACATTATGATGATATAGAGTTGCTCTTGGTGTTACAATCAAGTTGTTTCTTTGCAACCTAGGTGATTAAAAAATAATTTTGTTTGTAGGGGTCAGACTGCATTGATAGAAGTCTTACGCACTAGGCCACCATTTTTTATCTATTTAGAACATTATGGTGATATGACTGTCTAATTGAGAAGTTCCACCAACAATGTAAAGTTCATACAACCATTGAAAATGTATCCTCTGTCAATAAAGCAAGTATGGCATATTACATCCATTGACACCCAAAGCATATGGCAATCATTACAATATCAAACCTATTAATTACCACTCCTATTTCTGCAAGAAATCAAATTTTAGAACACCTATATATCATCATCCAGCAATAGGCTTACCTGAGACCCTATTTACAAGTGCAGGTTTATATGGGAAAAATGACTATAAATTCATCAGGGGCTAAGGTTAGCACAGAAAAAGTTCATTGTAACATAAGAGATGCAGCTATGAAGAAATCTTCAGAAGAAAAAAGTGCAAAACCATTTTATGCATGTCAAAAAAAATTTCCAGAACAAGCAAATTAAATCCAGGATTGATAATGCAAATATTCAAATTTTAAATATAACGGAAATATGATTGCTAATATAACCATTTTAAATTGGAATTGCAAAGTACTTGTTTCATTATCATACATTTGAAAGAATTAATTTCATATGAAACTGCCTGAAAAGTAGTGCCATTTAAATAAGACAGAGGTGCAACTTTGACAACCATGAGAAACATACATTTCTATTAACAATTGATGTTCATTAAATTTATATGTTCCTAAAACTTATAAGCAAATTCCAGGCCCTGAACAAGGTTGCTAAGTACCCATGAAAATCATCCTTTATTTACATTAAGAGGAAAAATTATTTTCAGGAGTCATTTATAAATATTTCTCAATGCCTATTAGAAGGCATATTTCTATCAAATTACAGGGGTTTCTACTCTAAGAAAGCAAAATTGGCAAAGTGTAACTCCAAGGAATTGACTGGTTAGTCCCACAGCAATGCAGGTTTACCTTTTCTCTAGCCCTACCTGATGGGCAAGGCAGAAAAAATGGGCTGGCATAGCATGTGGCATGGTATGTGTGGACCATGCAGTGTCGTTGGTCATGGTCATTGACCAATAAACACTGTCCACGTAGAAACGGCCAGGGCGGGCTCCAATCGGTATGTTATCAGCCCCATAACCCAATCGGAGAATGGTTGCACAACTGACTTAAGCAAACCTTCTCATGTAATATTCTAATAGAGAAATCAGAAATGCTCTTCGAAATTACCAGTTCAATAAAAAAAAGTATGGTCCACAAGGCAACGAGAATAATGAGGATTATTCTAAAAAATAAACAAAATGTAAACATAAAAGAAAATATATATGGCTAAGAAAACAAGAATCATAGCACCAATAAATCTGAACTGATTTTGTAAGCTCCAAAAGATTACAAGTTTGTGGCTCTGATAGTGGTAAAAAACATCATTTACAAAAGAGTAAAAAAAGAACTATATATAAGGAGAGTACTAATTAGAAAATAAACTACAGAACTGAATACCAAAGAACTTAAGGAAAAAACCTGAAAAAAAAAATAGGATATCATACTTGTCTGACATGTGAACCAGAAGATGATCCCATATCTCGTGCTAGGCGTTGAAGTACACGAAGCAACAAGGGAATGAATGGATCAATAAAATTCTTCTGAACTTCAGTCAGGGTCTTAACGACAAAGAGAGCAAAAGTTATCATTGAGTTAGCATTGCTAACTTCAAGAGATATCTGAGGAGCTGTCACCGCAGCTAGATGTTTCTGTACAAGCTCTCCAACCCTTTGGTATAGTATCTTCACATCTTGTGGTGTACTAGCCACATCAAGTGGAAAAGCACTAAAAACCATTTTCAGCAAGGAACAAAGCGACTTCCCAGCATCCAAGGTTTTACTGTTAAAACAAGGCTCCAATATCTGCAAAACAATTTAAGTTTAACTCTGAAAGTTAACAGAAGTAAATCCTACAATATAATGGCACCTGTGAAATGTGATTTATGTTGTTGCGGATGAACAGGCGTGGCTGCTTCTCCAAGACCTTGTTCATGACATCAAGACCCTGTGCAAGAGCAGTTGCCGGGTCTTTTGATTGAGAAGGCGGAAGATGTCCAAGCAACTTCTCGAGATAATTGAACTTAACATTGGCATTTGGCCAGACCTCCAAAGCTTGCGTTAGTAGCTCCAAAGCTTGTTTATACATAGAGGTGGATTCCTTATCCTTAGGTTCTATCACCAATGCAACCTGCTTTGCAAAAAAGATTTGAAATTTTGATTGCACAAAGAATTATAAAATGTTCAAACAGGTGATGGTGCAATTGATGTATTTTGCATCTAGGAGTAGATGCTGAAGGCAAAATGTAAGATACCATAAAGAGAAAGCGGCCACATACTCAAGATTTTATTTCCTAATTTTTGTTTATTAATGAAACATGGACACACAATACTGGTGGACAATAATTTCATTCGTCTAAACAAAAAAAAGCAGGCTCATCTTCCTCATCGTTCACAAAGATTGGTTGATCAAAAAGGAGAGTGGCGTCGATGGTCTGTGTGATCACTGTATGTTCCTTAGAAACTAATAACAAACAATTTTCATAGCATAATTTGAGCACACTGTTAGCCAATGATAACTACCCAAAACCTTCTAAAAAAACTAGAATCGGAAGGAGTTATAGCATTTTGATTTTGCTGCAAAGAAAAAAGTAGAAAATTATTCTCACCCTAATAAGGAACGTGATAATCATCTCTTCCATTGCTGCATTTGGTTTATACTCCTCGTCAGGTTGGCCAGAAGATCCAGGTGCCTCGATGGTGGGTATAGAAGCTCCACCTGGAGACACCACATAAAGAGACTGAAGGCCAGGCTCAACCTTCACTCTCTTGCTTATATCATCAGGAAATGCAGAAGCATCTGATGATCGCTTTGAATCACCACCAACAGAAGCAGGATTTAACGCATCACCTATTTGATTAAATCCCTCGGTGCCAGGCATAACTTTCATTTCATTTTGTCTTTGTCTTTCCCAAGCAACAACCAAGCCAGCAAGTTCAATTGCAAGGCGTCTATTTTCAGAAGTGGTGTTGTATGGCAGTCCTAGCCGACTTAAAGAATTTACCATCTGCGGAACAAATTGTGCTCGACAGCTATAGAAGAGGTCTGCATGCCGCACAATAAGCTGAAAGATGTGTATCATATTAGGAATTGAATGACCTTCCTCAACTAGTATTTTCTTGGTATAACGAATCCATATTGGTACACGACTTTCTCCGGGAGGTAGTCTTCGAGGAAGTGCAGGCATTAATATGTCAAGAGCCTGTTTAACCAAAAGCTTATTTTCTGGTTGGCAAGTTCGCAATAAGGCAATAAAAACCTACATGAAGAAAGGTTTCAGTTAAAAAAAATCAATTATGAAATAAACAGTGTCCAGATTTTATAATGAACTTAAAATGACAAGATACACCATACACTAACACATATAAGAAATAAGTACTATTCCAATAAGCATTAAAATTTAATGCCTACCACACAGTTCACAGATTGGATCAGAAATTTATATCCAACTGATACGATGCTAATCCTCACTTATGCAGTAGTTGTCTTTACTATTTACCATGGTTCACCTTACTGGTCTGTACCGATATACAGACCGATTGTTGGTACATTACGTACTAACATACTGACACATGATATGGTGGGACATACCTATAGATTGGTATGTACTGTCTATACCGGTCTCTTATCGGACTGGAATATACCGCTCATACCATGCAGTACATTGTGGACTTTGGTCTTTACTGAAAGATAAATATATGATGACTTATGAGGTTCTATATGCTTGAATTCAGATCATAACAATATCAAGTTATGTGGTGAACCAATAAGGAACCTTCAGACTGATTACAACTAAAATTAGGAACGTCAACAGCACTTTTTGTGTATCTGGAACGATCATGATGCATAGAAGAAAATCTTTCACCCTCCAGAGTGCTTTCCATCAGAGGTCACTAATAAATTTGCAGAGTTGTTTAAGAGTTACCTAGAGAAGTACAGATGCCAACAACAATAAGGTACAACTATGCTACCTTCAAATTCACATTAACCTAACAATATGGTGATAACATCAACGATTCTCTGAAACAACCATAGTTTATATTTAGATTTAAATACAGCTTATACCGGTTGATAACAGAGATTTTAGAAGTCCAAACGATTTTGCCCAGTTCTGGTATGGACTGTACTGTCCAGTAAGCTTGCGATACCAGGCTTACAGAATGATAAACATATTGGTAATGAACTGCATTATGTGATACGCTTACTGCACAGTGCAATAACTTTGTTTTTTATTTTTTAACAGCTGCCACAGCTTTCCCTTTTTTATTTTCTCTTCCATTCTCTCTCTCATGCCCTCCCTCCCTCTTTCTCCCATCCTCCACCTCTTGCCCACCTTATTGACATTTGCCACCACCACCACCTCTGCCCCGCTGCATAGCCAAGGTTTCCTCCTCGTCCTGGTTGCTGGCTCCACCGCTGCTTTATCCTCTTCCCTATCTCTTACTCCTTCCGTCTTCTCTCCCTCCTCTTTCATCCACATACCATCCTGAACCAAGTCTTGGTATTTCAGTCCACAATTTGCAGCCATTGACAGGTATTAGTACTGGACCAAGATTTTAAATCTTAGCTTACAAAAGGGAATGTCCTTAGTGCACATATCACGGCAGCTGCAAACCAGCATAGGGATGTAACACAAGTCATTAGTTCCATTCTAGTTAATAACCTGATTTATTAGAACATGTCCTTTCATTTCCAACATGGAGAATACCAATGTAGAATTAGTACTTTAAGAAAAAAATTAATTACTTTCAAATACCTCATGTAAACATGGTTAAGCAACCAAACAGACAAACAGGGAAGCCTAATGGAACCAGCCTGTACTTCAGTCCATTCCTTTTAAAAAGCTGTTCCATTTACAAAGGACCAATTCAATTCCAGATCAACTCATGGGATCTCAATTTAGATCAAAAAAATTTTAAAATGCATGGGTTCTTCCAGATGTCTGATTTAACCAATAAAGGAGATTGGTTTCATCCCAAAACAATTAGGAAAACCTAATCCTTCCCTTAGTCGATCACACACCCCTTCCTTCCCTCCCTCCACACACACAACCCACACCCGCTCCCCCCCCCCCCCCCCTGCCCCCCCTTTCACCCTCTTCTCTTTCCCCCTTTTTATTTGCCTTTTCTCCCTTTGACACATCAACAAAAGCCCAGTCCATAATACCCACCCACCCTCATGCTACCCATTCTCTTGCAACCTGCCAGATCTAAAAGGCATTGAGGCCAAATGCTGTTGAGGCCAGTCGCTGCTGGACCATATAGCACTACCATTTCTGGCCACATATTTTAAACCATCCATTGTCATATCTATGACACCATGTTTAAACCCAGCATCTTTCATGAAACCTCCTGATGATGTCTATCCCTGCTTGCAGCATGAAATCAAGTCTCCACAGAAAGAATATTAGAGAAGCTCTGATGGCATGCAAAAACATAATCAGTCTCTGCAGAAATTTAAATTTGTGGTATGTTACCAGCTTATTGCATGAGAGGTGTCACTGACAAAAAAAAGGGCAATTCAGTTCGATAAGGTTCAATATCTTAAAGCAACAGGAAACTGAGCTGAAAATTTTCAATCCAATCAAGCTGTATCAAACCGGACATACCCTTATACACATATCAGATTCTTAAATATTAATGACCACAAAATATACTCTGCAACAAATGAAGCAGCGCCTTAAAGTTATTTATGAACAGATCAGAAACTCCATTCAAGTTTCTAAAAGTTTACTGAAGTTGCCCTTAAGTGTGAAAATGTTTGTGTCCTTAGGTGTGAAAATGGAATCATAGTCCACTAAGATATGTAAGAACCTACTCATATGCATTTGTTTAAAAAGAATACCTGGAGAATAATTTTTTCAGGAGCCTGATAAGCTTCTAAGAAGTGGCAAACATTAACAAATGCCCACTGCTTACTGGAATTATCCTCACGCTTAAGATGATTCCAACCAAACTTTATAAGCTCTTTACGGTGTTGAACAAGATCATTTTGTAGATACTTTAACAGCAATGTAGCAAGCTGTAGAAGTTCTATCCTCAAAGGCTCATCATATTCAGCACTAATCTGCAAGTCCAAATAGGCATTCATCTAAGAAATTTTCAATCAAAAATCATTTACAGATATATAGGAACAAGACCAAACACAAAAAAAGATCACCTCTTCAGGAGGGTCAAGAAGCTTGTCAACAATAGTTTTTATTGTAGCAGGGTCAACAACATCCCAACTCTGACCATTTTGAAAAGAATGAGCTAGCATTGGAAGGATAAGAATTTGCATTGCAATGACCAAGTGATCTTGTCCAAATTGTTTTGACTGGAAGATACTCAAGAAGTGTAAAAGAATCGATTTCTTTAAGTTAGGAGTGTATCCTTCCGCAACCTAGTCCGCAAATGCAACAGTCAGTTAGAACATTAATATTAAAAAATTAAGATTGAAACTTAGTATAAACATGAAAATCAAGGCAAAGAAAAAACAAAATCAGAAAATATCCTTCCTTGCCTCGACAATGTAAAATTCCTTCAAAAAGGTATAGTCAATACGTGTCTGGAACAAGAAAATTGACAGCATATCAAATAGTGCACCAACTTCGGACTTATCATGCCTCAGGTAACTCAGAAAACACTTCACAAGCCGCTTACTTTCCTTGACCTGTAGATTCAAGAAGAACAATAAATCAGTGTCCAGATAATAGAAAGAAAAAGGCCAATCATATGAAAATGCATAGAATATTATTGAATGAATTGTGCTACGACTCTAAAACATATCGCATTATCAAAAATCTAGTTCTTGTCATGGACTATACATAAAATGAAGACAATTCATAGCAAAAAGTGCAATACAAAATGTAGTTTCAAGTAAATCACACACAGCTCCTCACGCAGCTTAATCAAACAAATAGTTCAATTTTTTTCCACAAGATCTAGATGGAACCAACATAAGCCAAACACACATTCTATCAATGACCTCCCCTTATTCTCATGCACTCAAGTGTTGTTGCTCCTTACAGTTCTACACTAGAACTCGAGATATTCAAAATCTTCAAGGATAGAGATGGAACTTGCTTGTGCCTTGCCAGACTGAGAATGTGAATCGACAGGTAATGTCAAAATTATTTAATCAGTTAACAATTATACTGAGAAAGACAACGGCAAAAGGATATACAGGGAATTCACCACATAGCTGTCAAAAGACAAGACTTTACTTCATGAGAGGAACTAAATAAAAGATTAAGCATGAAAAGATGGGATTCACCAAAAAGGTCCGAGCTTCACAAAAAACACAGTTCCTTCGCAAGACGTTTGGATAAAATCACAATGATGAAAAATAGTGTTTTAAAAAATTAATGCAAATAAATTAAGTTCCGTTAAATTTCCGAGTATAAATAGTAGAGCTTGTCAATGGATGAAAAACTTCAGATTTGAATGAAAATAACTTGCATCTTCTCTTCTAGTTTCTTACTCTCCTCTTTAGTCTTACACTTCTCTTTCCCTCTCTCTCTCTCTCTACTTTTCTACTCTATTCTAACATCACGATGCCTATTTGTTTTACCAATGTTATTTTATGGCAGGCACAGGATAACACCCAAAAGAACACGATTCAGCAACATCATCAATTTATACTTAATATTTTGAGTTCTATTAATTTATTCATTGAACATGCTTGATTAGAAAATAAAGGTTGGTTTGTCCACACAATAGTGAAAATTGGTGTTTTAGCTATTTAACTACATCACTATTTTACACTGACTAACGGGCAGGTTTAGCTACCTAAAATAAAGAGTATTCAGCTTTAGCTCAGATAAAATAAGTTTTAAAAAGATCTATTTGTCAAATGGTTTGCAAAAAAAAATTAGTGTTTACTCCAGCTCTTCTTGACCCTTTACTATAAAATCTCCAAAATTCTTTTGTTCGCCTAGAAAAATGTAAAACCATGTAAAGAATGATCGTTTTATGCTCAGAAGACCAGTAAATGATGAACAAGTCATAACAAATTCATGGATCAATAAAGGATAGAAGAGGAGGATAAGGAGGAAAGAGAAAGACAAGGCGGAGGTCATGGACCAAGAGTACGAGGAGGATATGACACTGTAATGTGAGCAGTGAAGTCATGGACCAATAGTGCCAGAAGAGTTAGAATCACCTCAAGGCAAGCGGTGAGGTCATGAACCAAAGACAATGAGGCGGTTAAGCGACTGTGGTGAGGCAATGGAACAACAGTATAAAGTTAGCAAGCTTAAGATCCAAAATTTATACGTTGCCTTAGTCTTCAAATCATCGATTCAATTTAACATGCTTAAGATCCAAAATTTTCTGCATAGAATTAACTACTGCATCTAACTCAAGCAACTTCAAGTTCAGTATTATTTTAGAGTTTTGAAACTTGGATCTAATTTAAATCAAATTCAAAATGTTAACTTGCACACAAATCAAAGCCTTACCAAAATTTCCACAATTACCTTGAAACAACAATGAACATGATATATTAGTACCTAGAAAAAGCCATTCAGAAAAAGAAACCAAGTCTCTTGCATCCCCATGCCCTTGGTATCTAAATTTCTAAAGGTGATCATCATTTTTTAACAGGGGGTATTGCGAATATTATCTTCAAGTCTTGGAAGCTGAATCTGATTTACATCAAATTCAGAATGTTCATTTGTACATATTTCAAAGCCTTCAAAATTTTCTATATTTATATCGAAACAATAACAAATGTCATATAATCGTACCCAACAAAGCCATTTAGACAAAAAAACAAACCTCTTGTGTGTTTTTCCAAACCCTTAATATCTAAATTTCTGAAGGTAATCATCATTGCTGATCTAGGGATATCGCAATCATCAAAGGAGATATTTTATCTTGTCTTTGAATTATTTTTTGTGTTCTAGGAATTTTTTGCAAATGTAACAAACTGTGACATGGCAACACTTCATGTATTGTCTACTCCACCTGACACATTGTCCAAGGAAAATTTAAAAAAAAAACTTAAACATAAGAAGATTGAAGAGAGATTCCTGATTTACAAAACAAAAGAGTTAAAATGTAAGATTGGAGAGAGATGCTTGATGTCAACGTTCTACAAGGATGGAACTTGATCCCAGTCAAGAATTTTTTTGAATAAGAAAGCTCATCTCTCTAATGACAAAAAAAAGTGAAGGTTCTCCACAAATGCTAGATGGGATGATTGATTACTTGATTTAAGAAATAGACTTTCTTTATTAATAATTAATTTTTCTTCTTGTATTTTGGAGTCTATAAAAAGTGGAAAACTGTCCTTTACAAGAATATGGCTCAATGAGATTTTTTTTCTCAATGAGAATTCTTTTCCCATAATATGGGTGGGCTGTGAGAAAACATCCTTAGGAGGGACCCTTGGAGTCAATATTCACCACAAATGGTGTGATGTCATCTTCCTTGTGCAAGGCATGTCTAGTGTGAAGCCATGAATCACGTGTGAGGCCACCTACGAAATGAAGTTCAGGAATTATCTTTCCCTTTCTCTCTTTTCCTTCCATTATTATCAAATCCTCAAAGAAAAAAATACTCCCTTTGGCGCTTCATGTGCTTGTCCTTTGTTAGTAAGTCTAAGCTTAACAACACTATAAGTCAGACGGTACTTAGGAATTCGCACCAACAAGCAACTTATGATTTTACTAGAAATACAAGAAGAAATATAAACCAAGAGAAAACAAACAAGCAGGAACTTTAAACTAAGAGAAAACAAACAAGCAGGAACTATAAACTAAGAGAAAACAAACAAACAGGAACTGTAAACTAAGAGAACACAAACAAGCAGAAACTATAAACTAAGAGAAAACATACAAGCAGGAACTATAAACTAAGAGAAACGATTCTAATAAGAGTAAAAATAGGTGGCATATGAAAATAAAATTGATCGAAGCTTCCCTCAAAGGCAAAGAATATGGAAGCCATAACAAGTAGCCAATGATTGCAACACTTTGAGACTACCTATGTCTCAAGAAATAAACATTTAGCACCTGTCTACCTACATGAAACTTGTTTGACATTTTATCCAAACGTGAACTTCCTGAACAAGAAATTATGTCTACACTTAGCAAATAATATTGGAGAGGAGAAATGTGATAAATGGGGATGACAAGTGCATAATCATTTACGAAGAAGGATATGTGACAGGAATAGGGAAAACAAACATCAAAATAGACTATCCATTGGAAGCACAAAGAACAATAACAATGAAGAATCTATTCAGACACAAGCTTATGTGCGATAAATAGAATACCATAGACAACTTAGATGTTGCAGATGCTAAAAGACTTTTAGAAAAGTAGCAAAGGGGCTCAATATGTAACCCAAGAGATAAAAGACTAATAAAGTCAACTGAGCAGGAACATGAGAAGCATTTTCTTATCTTTAACATATAACCTTGGTCAAATCAG
Organism: Musa acuminata AAA Group; assembly: GCF_036884655.1. Classification (NCBI taxonomy): domain Eukaryota; kingdom Viridiplantae; phylum Streptophyta; class Magnoliopsida; order Zingiberales; family Musaceae; genus Musa; species Musa acuminata. Next base: position 42,883,721 of record NC_088342.1, read on the forward strand.
TACAAGAAACCCTTTTTCTTTAAATAATGATTTTACATAACTAAAATAAAAAAAGCTCTTATTCTAGACCTGTAGGAATGACCAGCCACCAGGAAAAACAAGGTATTTGATTTCAAAAAAATTTATCAATGCAGAAAAAAGAGACAATTAGCAACAGCAAGAAAATGAAGCTACCATATAAATGGAATAAGCAGAGAATATGACGATGCACAGCAATTATGCATTGCAAAAATCAGCTTATATTAACTATTTCAATGAGCTAGAAAACCTGCCTGGAGTAAGCTCAGTTCTTGTTCATTTTGCAAACGAGCAATCCTTGCTGGTGACTTCCAAACAAGTAACAATGTCTCAAAAACAATACGATTACCATGCAACCAATTTGGCATCAACTTGACTAGAGTGGAAATAAGTTCCAATCCATGAAAATAACCATCAGAGCATGCTGCCAAAGGTGGACTAGTGAAAGTGTCTGACATGAGGACTTCATCATTAACTGACGAAGAAGGTTGAACAACAGACCCTTCAGAATGGGGAAAGAATTGTGGGAAAGCATTTGCAAGTATCTTATGTGGCGACTTAGCAAGTTCTTCTCTTAGGGGTTGTCCAGCATCTGAACAGATTATATACATAAACCTGAAAATATACTTTGGTCAGAAATTCATCATTGTAATATTTTCTATGCAGAATGATTACGTTCCTTTACCAGCATCAACTAACCTTCTGAAATATTTTGGATGGCTTAAACGAGCAAGGAAATAATCCACTGCATCTGTTGCATAACGGTTTAAATACTTGGTAAGTGGAAGACGATATGGACTGTTAATTTCACTGTAAAATTGTCCTGGTGGTAGTGCCCCTTCCAAATCAATAATTATGGTTACAAGTTCATCTAGAAATTTCCCAGCTGCCTGAGGGAGTAGATGGAAGAGTTCGATCATCGCTGTAACATGCAGTAGCTACAGCTGGTTAAGCCAGAATCAGATTACCAAATAGGCAAAACTAATTTTTATAACATACCTGCTGCAACCTTCGGCTCGTCTCCAGCCTTCCAAGATTTTTGGGTTTGAGCAAGTTTTTCAGGCTCAAGCCATTTCTTCAAGTGGTCCAGTAATTTGACACCCAACTGGACATTGAACCAATTTGACAAAAGTTCGAGCAGGCGGGCTAATCCTTGCAACAAAGGCATCGTAAGGCTTTTAGTATGTGCCAAGTTAACTAAGATAGGCCTCAAGCTGCCCTGCAGAAGTTCTTTTGGCAGTCGTTGTTGTTGAACAACCTACGGACAAAATCTTAAATGACCACATTGTGACTAGAAACAATAATAGAAAACAGTGAAACATGTATTTATGTTCATTATTATAAATCCATGCAAAACAACTTAATTCAAATATTGATAGAGCTACTGGAAAGTGAAATATAAAACCTGACGAAGCCCTTCCTTTGCAACGGACACAATCTCTGGAGTCCGACAAGTCAGAGACTTGAAAAACATAGAAATGATCTTTGCACGAAGTTCGGTATGATTAGGTGTTTTGAGATCTGCCCAAGCCATTGCAGTACAAAGAAGTTCAATGCATGCTGTTCGAAGTTTGTTTAGTGTAGTAACCACCTTAGGGTTCATTAGTTTGGTGACCCACACAGTTTCATCAGCCTCAGCAATTTGTAATGCTTCTTGCAAAAAGTTGACCAACTCTGGTGTCAATTTGAGAAGAGGAGGTCTTAAGGCAAGACAAAAATTCAAGGCAGAAACTGTTCCCACCTATGAGAGGCAAAAGAAAGAGACCAATTCAATAGATAAAGTAAAAGAAGTAAATTTCAAGCATAATAAGATCGTATGCCAATAATCAGTACCTGTTGCTCAACATTTTTGGTACGAAGGGGCCTCATTATGAGAGGCTGAAGTAGAGGTAGATAAAGAGGCTCAAGCAACTCGGAAACCTCACTCCCGGTCCTGCTAGCTAAAAGAGCCAAGCATGATTGCACGGTCTTTCTTACAACAATGGATGCATTAGGGTTGAAAAGCTCCAAAGCAAGAAATTCAACAACTCCCTGGAAACTCTGTCGACGGCTGTCATTATTTGCTTCATCAACATTATTCACCGCTCGAAGAACCTGCGTGAGGACCTGACTTGTCTCTTCCTGCTCTTTATTAGCATGCATTGGTAACCTTTTAAGAACATATATAAGGCCCCGCACTATTCTCACTTGGAAAATGCATAAAGTCTCTACAGAGACATTGCCAACCAAAGCCCCGAGCCCAATTACACCTCCAAGTTGAGCCTGCCAAGTACATCCATAACAACAATGCAGAAGGCGAGGTAAAAGTTGCTCAAATACAGGAACCCGAACGCTTGGGGGTGGTGAATACACAGGATTCAAGGATGGACTTGAAACCATCATTGGAGTACCAGGACCGCCCCTTGAACTTAGTACACCATTATGCTTTGCCCGTGCAAGAAAAAGAAGTGTTTCAGCAAACATGCTCAAAGCATTTAGAGCAGCCTTGGCGTGAAGCCTGTTCTCACTAGCAAGTACTTCAACCAACGCATCCAAAAATATTAGAGGATCCAACTCCTTAAGATTGGAAGTGCTACCTCTCGACCTAGAAGTCATGCCACTGCTTGATGAAACCATGGAACCAACGTGCTGGCCCGTTGTGCCAGATAAGTTTGATGAAGAACATTCTACATGAAAAAGCAGTGCAAAATGCCTACAAACATTAACAAGAAATTCATCTTTTGTGTCTTGGAGCTCAGGATCTGCACTAGCAGCAATAGTGGTCATAAGTAATGTCTTAAAAACAGATTTCTCAGCCATTAGCTGAGTCTTTGTCTTCACACCCAGGTCAACCTGAAGTCAAGAAATTATTAATTGCCATGAAAAAAAAACAGTATAGTAGTAAATTGGTCAGAAGAAAGCTAATTATCATTTCCAATTTAAATTTATCTGTAACACTCATACACATGGCTTCTAAAAAGCAAATTAAAATCTATAGAAACAAATTAAAAGTTTAATAAATTTTTCCATGAAATTTAAAAACTAAGTTTTCTTAACAAAATTAAGAACATGATGTTGAGGATGTTTTAGATCTAAAGGACCACAAATGTCCACAGCAAGAAACCCTAAAGAACATACAAAAGTGATACACAGCAACACCTAAAGTTCACCAACAACAGCAATAAGAAAGCTTTAAAGAACAGTAATAAAACAAAATTAAATACCACTATGTAATATATCATATCACCATTTTATAAGTGCAAACAGTCTGGTGAAGTTATATATTTGTTAAGGAGTAAAGGGCAATGTTTGCTGTAACACAGTATGAATGTGTGTGTTGATACCACTATCTCAGTATGATTTCATGTTGTGTTGGTAAGAATGTTCTTATCCTGGCAAATGCAGAAAAAATTTTTGACTTGGGACCATATGTTGGCATGTCCAAAACAAGTTGGCATGACATGTGTCAATACCTTTCTGGCGTGCTACATTTCAACTTGTGGTGTTGGCACAGCACTCCTTTGTAAAGAGTGCAAAACCATTTAAAGATAAGACAAAGATTGATTAGGTTGGTAAAATGTAGTAAGTTGATTAGTACTAGTAAGGGGAGACCTAAGAAGTCTTTGCCGGAAATAATAAAAGAATTAAATGCCTCTGACTTAACTAGAGATATTGCCCTAGATAAAGCTCAATGGCAAGATAAGCAACCAGCTCTTAGTTGGTGGGACATTCAGTTTGTCATTGTTGTACAAGGATTAATTAGGTTCATAATCCTTTTGCATTCCTACTAGTTAGGCTATAAGTTTAAACAAATATATCAATTAAATGCTTTACAAATTTACTTTTGATACCTTCAATTATAAACAAATATTGGAAGTTTTTAGGAGTAGTTTAGCAATTCTGATGCCTATCAACCTGAGCTAATTGAGGGTGCCATGGAAGGCTACTATTGCCATAGTTGCAACAAATCCTTACTTTTACAAATTGTTCCAATGTTGCACCAAGTAATCTTAGTAGTCTAAAATCTTTACCTTCTAAGGTCCTTTAGGATTCAGTCTTAAGAATTTGTCCAAGTTCCAATTCATTTAGTAAGAACAAATGCTTCTACATACCTCAATAGATGGATAAGACTTCCAGGAAAGCAAGTAGCCTTTATCTGCACACACCTATGCCTGATTTATCACTTAGCTTATTATAAATATGTGCATGTAGCCCTTATGAAATAAGTTTACACAGATGCACCATAACGGGAAAAAAAAAAAGGAACACAGATTTTGGATGTGACAAAAAAAGATTCTTTTAAAGACAAATCATAACAATAAATTTCAGCATAAGAAGAAACAACATGCTATAAATGATTTAAGAATGTGGAACAAGCAATAAACAGAAGAAATAGGGGATGCCGGATACTTCAAGCAGACCTTCATATCCGATGTTTCTGTACGACGCCTAGAAGGATCCACCGAAGACACTAACAATGTTCCAAGGGTACCAGGAGACACTCCCTCTCCTTGTACATTTCCCCGCAAATTCAATAGTGATGATAAGCATACTCGAAGAAATTTTAAAGCCTGCTTCCGGTAGAAAGCCTCCATTCCACCATTATTTTGCATAACCGCAGCCACAGCAAGATATATGCAACGATCCAAAGGTACCAAAAATGGTGTAGAAGGCTCAAATGTAAGAATCAGACGAAGCCCATGTTCAGGATTCTCTTTGCACTCAAGAGCAAGGGGTTCTCTAAGAAAACGTCTATTTCGACCACCTAACTTACCAAGAAGTTGTAAAGCTTTTGTACCCCATGGATATGGAAGGGGCCTTAAGTGAGACCATAAAGCAAGAATAACCTCCGATATGACATTTGCCATACTAGGCTCCAAGAAATCAGGATTCAGGCTATCAATCCAGAACTCAAGGGTCCGGAGACCTAAGCTTACAAGGTCATCAGTTCCTTTAAGAGCAAGAACCAGAGGTTTCATAAGGCGAGGTATGTGTGGAAGCAACGAACTTAAACGTGCAGGTAAGGTTAAGCATAGCTCCAAGATAAGATCCCTCATGTCCTCGCCAGAAGGTCCTTCAAGCATAGATAGCAGCATATTTAAGCAAGGTTGCAAAGATGGAATAAGATCCCGCAGAAGGGTATCAAATTTTGCACCATTCATTGATCGAAACATATAACGAAGAAGATGCATATAACCAAGAGGCTTTTCGACTTCAGTAGCATTCTTCATGCAAACTTCCATTATCACAGGTATGTGAGGCTGAAGTATGCGTTCACTGTCAGCAGGTGCCTTTGCAGCAGCCATAAATAAAAACCGAAAAAGTTGCAAAACAAGCTTTGCTGCAGAGGTATCTGGATGCTTCAGAGCATCAAGCTTGTTGTTAACAAGAAAATGAATAAGGACATCCATGAAGGGTCGGAGGACCTTAGGAGCTTGCAGAAGTGTTGAAAATATATGAAGCAACTGAGTGTTAGTTATCATGCATTCGAAAAGCTCCGGCATGCACAACGAGAAAATATCCATGAGGTCTCGAGGCTCCATTATAGCTAGAATCTGTGAAAAGTGCTGTAACATTTCCCTTTCCTCATCCTTTTCTTTATAAAGCGCCAAGCAGTGAACACCACTCTTCAAAACACCTGTTGCCTTACGGACCTATAAAAGCACTAAATAATCATAAAAAGAACTCGAACCATAAAGACACAAATTGAAAACCTTCACATGGAGTACCTCATCTTCCCTCATCCCTTTGAACATTTGGGGAAGTGGCATATTGGATGATGGGGAGGCCTGCGTTTGTTGATGTGTGCCATGTGATGATGTTGAGACCTGAAGAAAAACAACGGATAAGAAAGCAATATGATATTAAATTGTGCAGTCCTAACAAACAGATCTAAGACCACAACTGGGCAGTCCTAATAAATAGATCTAAACCTGTGGGCGTGCCATATGAGCATTAGTAATGCTCCAAATTATAGTCTTCATTCCTGCGACATTTATTAGCCAATATCAGTACTAATGCATTAAATCATCTAGAGTCAAGTTAAATATATCATAGTTTCGGACAGGATATAAATGTTCCACTCATTCAATAATCATGTTGTAAACCATAACTACATAAGTATGCCACATGAATCATGAATCTTTCTTGACATTGAACTCTAATGATGGTAAAATGCCTAGTCAAACTAAAAGCCATCAAATGCCATTGTGTTATTTCTAATCAAGACTTCTTAATTATTCCTCTATCTGTACTTCACCACAGATATGAATCAATACACCTCGCCTAATCAGTGCATTTATATCTCTCTACTAGACATTTCTAACCCAGTTTAGATGGTTTCACTCATATCACTCCCAATTAATATACCATTACTAATGCATATTCTGTCTTTTCTAATAACCTCTTATGTATATCTCAACATCCTCATATTGATATAGTATAATTATATTGTTTTCCAACTGGACATCCATAAAGCTCAGACACACACACATGCATATATATATCAGAATTGTCATCATGCCACAAGATTATCTATATGCTGGCATCTCATTTATTCTTGGTTGGAAATATCATTTAATACAATTATTAACAATTATATTTCACATTTATTCACCTTACATTTAAACGAAATAATTCCTCCAAACTGCCCAACATTGTAATCCAAAAAACATCATACATAGAACAGAAGTAATATCACAAATTTGATGTCAGACCACCTATACCAAAATTACCCTAGTTCTTACCTTATTTATTTGAAGTTTGCAAAAAGATAAAGCCAAATAATTCAATCCTAAGAAAGAAAGCATTGACCAGATAAAGATAAACCCATGAGAAACAGCCTTTGTTATCATACAATAAGACTCGAACCTGTTTCCACAAACTACTCAAGTAATGAGTTCCTTGCTGAAAGCATAAATCACCCTTACTGTTGTACACTACATACCCAATTAAAATAAAAACTTAGGTCATTTTTTAATAATGAAGAAATAATCAATAAGGAAAGAAGAGTTGCCAAATACATATCCAGACAAATTCCTATTCAATTCCTCTAGGCCACATTCTTCCACTTAAATGGTTCCTCTCATCCATGACACTCCCCATTGGTGGTTCCTAACATCAATATTGCAAGGTACCAACAGTAAAGACCGACCAGGCTTCCCAGTTAATTGGTATCCACGTTGCCTTATCTCATAGGATTCTTCCAAAGAGACGACCATTCAGTTTGCCAAATACATAAACCAGACAAATACCTATTCAATTCCTCTAAGTCACATTCTTCCACTTAAATGGTTCCTCTCATCCGTGACACTTCCCATTGGTGGTTCCTGCCATCAATATTGCAAGGTACCAACACTAAAGACTGACCAGGCTTCCTCCTCTCCCAGTTAATTGGTATCCATGTTGCATTATCTCATAGGATTCTTCCAAAGAGACAACCATTCAGTTTGATATTCATTATACCTATAACGATGCTCTAAGTAATAAAGTTCCCACCTCTGCTCACATATTCAGCCACCAACAAGACTCCCGTCCCTTCCTTTCAGCCGTCTGACACAGAAACAACACCAACCTCACCGACTAGAAAAATTCACACACGTAGGGCATCAGACACAACCTTGTCACTTCAATATTCATCGATAGATGATCTCTCTCACCCCCAACAATGCTAGGAATTTGTATAAGAATAACCACTTGATACCATTATAATGCAAGCTTCTTTAGTTGTAATTAAATAACTGGTATACTGTTTTACTACTTTAGACGTTATATCACAAGCCAAAAAATTTCTTTGAGCTTCCTATACTCAGAATAGTAAATGTTTTAGATCATATATACCATTATTAAAATATATCCTATTTTGTTCTTGTCAAAAAAGTTATTTAAACCGATGACTTCACCTGGCTGTTGAACCAGAAACTAGCTGACTCATACATTTGCTGGCTTCATGTTGGTCCATTATTAGCATTACAAGAAACTGATGATGTGATTAGTGCAAGATCTTTTTCAACAGAAAGAAGGAAATAAGAAAATGAAAATCCTGCCTCTGACCTGATCTTATTTTTCTTTCATCTTTTCTTTTGTTGTAATCTTATCACTTTGATTGTTTCGACAATGCATATATACCACCAGAAAATAAATATTTGTATATAAACCCCTACAGGAATCATCTTCACATAAGCATTCCCATCAAAACATAAAGGCCCGTATAAACCCAAAGTCAAGGATAAACTTGACCTGGCCTAAACAAAGCATAAGACCCTAGAAAAAGATCCAGCCCATACAAGTTCAACCATCAAGCAAGAATCAAACGGTCTGAGGCAAATTAAGCCCAATCCCCTCAACGGTCTTAATTTGCATAAACAAATAGCTTCCCATAACTGGTTTCCAAGTTCTAAGGTCCCTGACAAAGACCAACGTCTAAGGTACAGCATTATTTTCCTGCTAATCAAGGGTATAGTAAAATTTTATACGGGTATTTCAGCTATACACCTTAATAATAGAAGGCATACGTGCAAATACAGAGACAACAGAGGTGGAAATGCACAAAAACTTCTAGAATATATCACTTCCTACAAACACAAACAAACAAAGCCCCCATGAAGCAGAATATATTAGTGATTAGAAAATGACCGACCAAAGTCAAGATTACGATATTCAAGTTCTCTTTCAATGAGACATCAAATTTAGGACTAAATAGAGGAAACAGATTCTTTAAATAAAAGAGAAAGGACAAGAGTACTAGACAGTGATATGTTTAATTGAGTTTGAAAATTCCAGGGTTTCAAATATATGGCCGTAGTACCCATCACTAAAGTTTTAATTAGATTTTTGTAATCACTGACTTCCTTGGCGTATTCCATTGGAGCCTGAAAGTTGAGAACCGCCTGCAGATTAGATACCAAAAATTATGAGAAATCCCATAGCATAGATATATTTTGTTAAAGCTTATAAAAAAGTTAGAAGCCAAGTAAAAACCAAATTTTGAAAGTCAACAAAGAAATGTACAGCATGTCAGAAAAGGATACACATATAAAACTAGAGAAGCCACAAAGATGAGAATCATTAATCAGGCTATTTAAGCTTAGCTTACTTGACATTAAATCTTTCCAGTCATATGTAAAAGATTTAAAATTAAAAAAAGAACCCTCTAAGTGATACTGTGATAAGGCAACTACAAAATGCAGATCTTTTGTAATATTGTGAAATCGTTTGAAGCAAAATAAAAGTAAAGCTGCTATACCAACACGATGGTTTCTTCTAAGACTGCTTAAAATGAAAATTAACTGATTCCACAACAAGACCAATATAAATTGGATATTTGTAGACAATATAAAATTTTCCTTTAAATGCACCAATAAATCTCAGTAAAAAGTTACTACATAACCTGGATAGGAACTTCAAGCTTCGACCTCAAGGTGGAATATTCTTTTCCTTCCTCACCTTCTTCCAGGAGCTGTGGAAGCAGAAAAAAGAATTGTCACAGAAGCAAGAGATTCCTAACCAAGACAACTACATCAGTACAGGTAATCTATATGAAAATAAAGTAAGCAATCCACTATCCACATTAAACACAGAGTAATGGAAATGAATGTGTAATTTATATGCTAAATCACATTCAACCAGGGCACCAAACCAGATCTATACCAGGACAAAGGAAAAGTTAATTAAGCAAATTCTGAGACTAACACCTCGATATAAAAGGCAACATGGTTGGCTGGGATGTCCATCCAGCATATCAATGTACCAGTACCATACAGATTTAAGACACATAAGCACCAAAGCAAACAATGGATAATGAGATAAGACCAACTACATCATGAAGACAACCTGTCTGAGGTGTATTTCACAACTAACGTGGAATATTTATTGATCAAAATACAATTTCAATAGCATCTTGATAGTTATTGATCAGGTAGCTAAAACTTCACATGATTCCAGACATTTCGACAGACTAAAAATGAAGCCAGAAATATAGAACAAGCACATTGGGTTTCTATAGATGTCACTAGCTTCCATTTTTAACTAAATAACTCTTAAATTGGTTGTATGCTCCAAGAAAAAGTTACAACGCCTTCAACAGAAAAAAAACAAAACTATAGCCAACATTAATAATTAAGATATCACTATACAAGATAAATGGATGAAGGTTCCAACACAAAGGAAAATGTTAAGGAAAATTAGGTTCTGGAGTCACCAAAAAATATAAATAGACATCCAGAAATAATCCATATAAAAGAGAATCAACAAAGATCCATAAGTACCTGAGGTACAATGCGTTTGAAGGTCCCAAATTTTCCCACAAAAGTGTCCAGGATGCGGCCCTAAATATGAGAAAACAATAAGAAAAGTAATTTTGTACCAATTAAACTCAATCCAAGGGAAAAAGTTGAATAATTTTGTTTCTCATTAACAAGATAATCCAAATCAAGAACATGACAATTGGTACCAGTAGAACTCGTGCTTCATCCATGCTTTGAAGGTCAACACCTTTGTCATATATTGGCTCCACCTGAGAACCCAAAGCAGACAATCACAATATGATGACAAACATATGCAAGTATAATGACAAAAAAGAAATGATGGTACAGTATTAAACATTGATAAACATGTTGCAAACTAAATTGTATGTTAAGTAATATGTGAACAAATTGGAAATCATATCAGCACTTAAGTTTATCCGAATTCCTTAAAGGCAAAGTAAATCTTCAACCAGATTCAGCATCAGACGGGCACAGGTTGTGTGAATGACGAGGGTTAAAGATGAGTCATGCATGTTTCTTGAGAATAGATATATAATCCGCGACAACTGCACATAATAAGCTCCGTTAGTATAATAAAAAAGAAATGCAAATATCAAGTAGCAGAATGCTATAAAGTGACATAGTCACACAAATTGAAGAAGTAAAGAAGGCTTTCAAAATTGATCCTCAATAATCTAAGTTCCAGAATGTACAATAGATAGTGGTTATGACCTCAAATTTATGCCATGACTATCAAATATTCATTAGAAAATAAAAGGCAAAAACCAACAATAAGGGAAGGGTGATTGATTAGTGAAAACCGCTTCGATGCCACTAGTTTGAAATCCACTTATTAAAAATTATCATTATCCTAATTTTCTGTTCAAAAAGATTGAAATAAGATAATCTATCTGAGAAGAAAAAATCTGTTTCACACAGTTCTCGAAGAGCCTGTGTGGCCCACAAAAGGAACTAGGGACAACAGCAGAGACACTTCTCATGCAAAGTGCACATACACTACAATTACAGAATTATCATTCAACATGCCTTAGCTCTTATAGGATGGTCATGAACATCATAATTTGAAAAATGAGTCACAAATCAAAGAAACAATGCCAACAAGTCTTTATCTTAAAATCAAGAAATATACAACTAAATAGGAAGCTGAATTCTACTATACCCATTCTCTATTTCCACCACATAAGAGACACTTCCAATACCACTTCTATTGCACAACTAGACATGTGCGGGCGTATACATAAATGTTCTATTACAATCTTAATTTACATTCCAAGCCTTCTCCCCTAACTCATTCCTGCTGCCACCAACCCCATCAGTGCCTGCCACTTTGACCCATAATCCCCTCCATATCCATGTTCGCTAACTTGAGCTATCAGTTCAAGTTCCAGGGTCAGGTTATTTGATAGAACCTGCCAAACTCTCCAATATGTGGCAAAGGAGCACAAAGAGGTCAGAACCAAGTCAGAGAAGGTTTAATAGCAAGCATCGAGAAATCAGTCACACTGAACAATTTGCAAGCAAGGAAGAACTTATTCTAAGAACTTCCAGCTTATGTTATCAAGTGTGTACCTGGTCCACTTAGGACCAAGACTCGATCACCCGACCAAAGCATTAAGTAATCTACCAAATCATCAATTTGCAACTCACCTTGTAGTAGTGCATTTAAAAGCGCTAGGCACCAAAAGACACCAAGGTCACAAAACGCCAGAGGCGCTAGGTGCTCGCCTAGGTGCTTGCTCGAACGAAGCAAGGCACCCTAGAATATTAAAATTTAAAAATATATATACTACAATTGATAAATATGATGATAAAAATAAAAATGACACATTAAATAAAAATGATTTGCTAAAGAAGGTTCTACTGATAGAGACCTATACTAAACAATGTTTTCAATATGGTGCTAAACAGTTCTAACTCCTAACAAAGTGAGTGAGTAACAGTGCAACATCTCAATATAGTGCAACAAGTTAATCGAAATGAGAAAGAATGGATTTTGAGGATAAGTAACTGACGGCTAAGGAAGAAGGATAGGGCAACGGACGAAGCTACAACAACGAATAGCACGGACGAATTCGACAACAACGGACGAAGCTGCAGGCGAAGGTGGCGGCAAATGAAACTACGGACGAAGGTGGCGGCAAATGAAACTACGGACGAAGGTGGCAACAATGGACGAAGTTGCTGACAAAGCTACGGACAAAGGCAGCGATGGCGAACATAGGGTTTCTCTTTCACCGAGGGTTTCTCTCACTGGGTCGAGCGCTGAGGGGGGGTGGTAGGGTACATTGGTTGGTTCGATTGAACCAACTAGCTTGTTCAATCGAACCATGCTCGAACCCCAACCCAATTTGGCTCAGGCACTCGCCCGAGGTGCTTGGGCTCAAGAGAGCGCCCGAGCAGTGCTTCATTGAAATGCCTCAACCCAAGGTTTTGTGAGGCACTCGGGCCTCGCCTTAACTGAGCACCTTTTGATAACACTGCCTTTTACCAACTTTTGCACTATTAGATTCTAATTTTGAGATGATCATCAATCATGAATTCAAATAATTAAAATAGACATAAAATAGACACTCCGACTTTAGTAGTTTGGGATGGTTAGATTTATTAGGTTCAGATAATTAAGGAAAATAGTTAAACTACATAAGTTAGAACAAAAAAAACCTAACAATTATTCATTAACATGCATTTGACCTCGAAGGTTTCTAAAGCTCCCTTCATATTGAAATTTTGTCCCGAAGGAAAAGAAAATTATCATGAAATTTCCTCTTGTGCCGAAGTCCTAGGGTTTAATATGTCTTCGCTTCAATCTTACATTCTTTCTCATTCTCTAATTCTTCTCAGCCTACTACAAGCTACTCAGGAGTCAACATGATAAAATTTCTTCTTGTGTAAATGGTTTGTGAAACAGCTAGGCCTGAATAAGCTTGTCATACAAAATGAATGTTCTGTATAAGTTATTTAAAAAAACAAGATTGTGACCTACATTATCATTCTTCAGAATAACTTCAAAAATTTTGTAGTGAAAAGGATAATAGATAATGAAACCTGAGCGAGAGAAAGCTCTGATCGAACATAGTGTACCATCTCGGCAAGAAGGCTATAAGCTAATGGTCTTAACGTCTCAATACAAACTCGACCTGTCCCAATTAAAACTCTGTTGAAGAATGAAGCACAGAATACAGTCAGAATTATTTGCATAAAATACAATGCAGGAAACATAAAGTCTCAACAATGAATGGCATATGACAAACATCATAATGCACACAATACAATCTAAAAGATAAGTTTTTTTACTAGAACAGCACCAACAGCATATCTTACTCATCAAGAAGAACACGTAGCAAAAAAAAAATAGATGTACACCTTTACATTACAAACATAGGGGAGAGAGGTAAAGACAGTTCTACAACACAACTCCAAATTCCATGCCCAAATGTGCAATTGGTATTAGACATTTGTTGGTCATTGTTCAAGTTCTTGTGCCCAATGAAGCTTGTTCAGTAGTCATTCACTTGTTCTTTATAATTCACAAGCAACATATTTGACAAGTTGAATGTGAGAAATTAGCTGTAATGGTGTCACCTCTAGTGCACACTTCTCTAGCTCAAAGAAGAGAGATTTTGCAAAGCTAATCAACTAGCAGACCAAAACATAAAGTAGCCATCCGCATGACTACTTTTATTATAATATAAAATAACCTTATTATGACAAAGGTAGTCATCCACATGATTAGTCTTGCAAAGCTAATATAAAAAAATATTATTATAACAAAAATAATCATCTACATGAACCCTTAGGCATATAGTCCTTCCACATACAGGAGTTATGCAAGTAAAAGCTAATCTCATCACCCCATTAAAATCAAATAAGAAGAGAAACCCAGCACTCTCAGGATATAGATTCTAGAAACAAATTAACTTACCTAACCTATATTATACTCATACTGAGACCCTAGAACACTAACTAGACTCGAACTTGGACTCATTTGACCAATGAAATCCAAAAATAATAATGAAAACCTCCATAAATAACAGATAAAAAGAGGGAGTTTATACTGTTACTACTAGAAGTTAGTGATGAGGCCTATTTAACCCTCTCCTTTTTCACTTGACTAGGATAGTCTTCACAAAGAGTTTTCCACCATTATACCAACTTGGTTGAGTTGTTTACTCTAGCACAAAGCTGAATATGCCTTCTTTCCTTCTCCAAAGCCATGTAACAGTCTTCTTTGGTTTGAGGGGCTGCCGCATGGACATGACTCATGATAAAGATTGCCCTCTTTTGTGATGTATTATGCTGGAATGATGACTTCAAAGACTGTAGCCAAGCAATCCTGATCTAATCATACTCCATACTTAAGCCTTTCAATAACCAAGAACGCTAGCATATAGTCGAACAGACCCTAGCTACACCTTGGCCTGATCCCAATTTGCAAAATCATGACAAAAAAGCTATCTTGTTAATAGGTGTCATCTTTATCACTATTTGCAAGGGCACATAATCAATTGGCATAAAAACATATAAATGGATATTCTTAATTGCAATCTCCCAGACATTGAACCAATGATTTAAAAAGGCGCTCAGGTGCTCGCCTAAGTGCTCTGGCGAGGAGAGGCCCAAGCGCCTCGTTTAAGGGCTAGGAGGCGTGCTTCAAAGAGGCACGTCGCCCGGGTGCTCGCACGAGCCTAGGCGTCGGGTGCTTCAGGCAAACACCCGAGTGATATAAGGCAACTGAACCAAGTCCGGTTCGATTAAATTTGCATTAATTGGTTCGATCGAACCAACTAACACACACAATTATATCGGTACGCGACCCCGACTCCAAACCCTACGCACGCTTCTCTCACTGTTTCCGCCGTCGAAGATTTCTCCCTCTACGTTCGACACCGACGATTTCTCTCTCTGCCTCCACTACCGACGGTTCCCGCTGCCTCAGAATCTTCCTCTGTCGACGACCGAGTCTCCTCAGCTTCCGTTGTTGTTCATTGTATGTCGTTGCTGCTATCCACTGTCTGATGTTGTCCGCGACACAACTCCGCTGTCGTTGTTGCTATCCGCTGCCACCTGCTGTCCGCAACTCTACAGCTTTCGTTGTTGTCTACTGCCTCCTGTTGTTCGCGACTCTGTTGCCTCCTACTATCTGTCTGCGACTCGCTGCCTCCTACTGTCCGCGACTCAGCTTCTCACCGCAACTTCTCACAGCGACTTCTCACTATCAATCTCTACTATTCCCTACTACTGTTAACAGTAGATTATTAATTACTGTCAAAATGATCTCTATTTATTATATTAATAATATACTATTTAGATTTTAACACTGTTAATCTTTGTTTATTTAAAATATTATTAGAGTTTCAGGATAAATGACAAGTGTACAAAGCAATTTAATAGATTCTTCAATAAATTCAAAAAAGGAAATGCATGGAAATATAATTATCTAAAGGATCCCATATGGAAATATAATTATCTAAAGGATCCTAAAGATCATAATGCAGTTACTTGCATCTTTTGTGATAAAAGACTACTAGAGGTGGTATTTTCGTGCAAAGCAACATCTAGTAGGAAATTTCAAGAATGCAGCAGCTTGCAAGAAGTATCTACCTGAGGTAAAAGAAGAGCTACTAGCTTGTATGCATAAAAAAAAGATGTAAAATAATGAATCTTATGGGATTTTACCATAGGATAATGTTGAACATATCAGGGATGATGAAGAAGAAGATTATTCTGAGAGTGTCAACCCAAGTGAGAAAAAAGTACACGACAGAAAAGTAAAAGAAGCTATGGTTACTAAGAAGGGTAAAAAGGGACTTATAGACCAATATATGTATCAAGGATCACAGAAGCAACAAGGGCAAACAGGAGGCTCAAAATTAAGACAAACAAATATAAGTAATGCTTGTGATAAAGAAATAAGGAGAACAATTCAACATATTACTCGCTTCTTCTATCAAGCTGGCCTTCCCCTTAGTACAACTCATTTACACAATTTTAAAGTGACGATTAAAGCTATTGGAAGATATAGTGCGGGATTAAAACCTTCAAGTTATTATAAGATACGAGTTCCATTATTGAAAAAAGAGTTGGATTATACAAATGACTTACTAAAGAGCCACAAAGAATCATAGGTAAAACATGATTATTCTATTATGTCAGATGCTTGGACCGATAAGAGACACAGAAGTATAATTAATTTTATGATTAACTGTTCTTTAGGAGCCATGTTTGTGAAGTCAATAGATACACCATCTTTTGTGAAATTTGAAAAAAAGATATATGATTTACTTGACAAGTTCGTGAAAGAAATCGGTAAATAAAATACCATCCAAGTTATAACCGACAATGAAAGCAACTATGTATTAGCTAGTAAGATTCATCTTTTGAATTTTTTAATTTTTGTAATTACTTTGTCTTCAATTAAATGGAAGATATATTAAACTCCTAAGTCTTATCATTTTTGTTATTCTTTGTCGCTGGTCAATTACTTAAAACAAAAAGAAAACATTTATATTGGACTCCATGTGCAGCACATTGTATTGATTTAATGTTGGAAGATATTGGAAAGATCCCTGAAATCAAGAAAACTTTAGAAAGAGCAATCTTTGTTGTTGGATTTCTTTATAATCATTATGGGGCTTTGAAAATAATGAGAGGATTCACAGGCAATAAGGAATTGGTGAGATATTGTCATCTGATTTGCTACTTCCTTCTTAACATTACAGAGCGTGCATCGTCAAAAACATAACCTGAAAACATATTTACCTCAGAAAAATAGATGATAAGCAAATGGGCAAAAAAAACGAAAGGTAGGAAGGTCAATGATATTATTTTAATATCGTCCTTTTGGAATCTTGGTAGAGTAACTTTGTTTGTTAGGAAACACTAAAGTACACGCTCTGTAATGTTAAGAAGGAAGAAAGTTGACATATTAAGGAAGTTGACATATTAAGTGATTTTAAATATCCCTGTAAAGCTCCCTTAAACCTTGGTAGAGTAAAATGAAGGAAGTTGACATATTAAGTGATTTTAAATTCTAAGAGGAGGAAAAAAAAGGTTATCGGAAGGCAAAGCAGAAAATGTAACACAGATATTTTCAAAACCATCTATTATTACCAAAGATGGTCTTTCCATAATGCTGCATGAAGTTTAGTATGGATGACAGTGATCTATGGTCTTTACAGGTCGAGAGACGGAAAAAAAAGATTTAAAAAAAGAGTATTCTATTGAAAAGTATCCCAGGTGGTAATTAAGAACTGACCATATAAAGAACAGAAACTTAGCCACAAAACAAGTTAGAGCACAAATGTGCACCAAATAGATATGTCTATATCCCTTGTCATATTATGAGGTTAAACAAAGCTAAACCTATGGACATTTCAGATCAGTGATTTCAATAGGCGCTCGGGCAAGGCGAGGCGAGGCCCGAGCGCCTCGCTTCATGTCCAAGCGCCTCGCTTCAACAAGGCACCACCTCGCCTAGCCCGAGCGCCTCGCTTCATGTCCAAGCACCTCGCTTCAACGAGGCGCCGCCTAGGCACTCACCCGAGCCCAAGCGTCGGGCGCTTCGGGCAAGCGCCCGGGTTAAACCAGGCGACCGAACTAGTGTTTTACGTCTGGTTCGATCTCCGGTGCTTTAGTTGGTTCAATCGAACCAACTAAATCACCAATATGCTCCCTCTCACGATTTCCCCGACCTCCCCAACCCTAACACTCGCGATTTTGCCGTCGAGATTTCTTCTCCGTTGTCGCTGCTCTCTACTACCGCTGCCACTGTCGCTACTCGCCGCTGCCACAATCGTTGCTCGTCGACTTCTCGCCGCTGCCATAATCGTCGCTCATCGTTGTTGTTGCCGTTGCCGTAGCTCCCGCTACCGCTGTTTCCCTCAGCAGCCTCAATCTTCTCACACTCTTCTCACTGTACTGTTAACAGTATATTAACAATATACTGCTAATTGTATACTAATAATAGTATTTTTTTTATTTATTAGAGTAATAATATATTATTTTAATTTTAATACTATTAATTTTTATTTATTTAAAATTATTGTTAGGTTTCAGAATAAATGACAAGTGTACAGAGCAACTCAATAGATTTGATGTAAAATTTTATTGTTTTGATTTTTTAGACTTTTTATTAATATGACATTGTGATTTTGTACTCGATTTTCTTAATTTAATAGCATATTTTTTTATTTAAATAATTATATTAATTATATTATATATTTTTATATTTTAGCGTCTCGTTTCGCTCGGGCGAGCGCCTAGCACCTCGGGCGTTTTTGGACCTTGGCGCCTTTTGACGCCTAACGCTTTTTAAATCACAGTTTCAGATGCAAGAAAATATAAAAAAAGAAAACTCCAAGATTACTATAAAGTGGCCATACCTTTCATCTAAAAGTGTGTCGATCAATGGGAACAACCCTCGTCTGAAATCCGAGTTGAGAACATGCTTTAAAGCTATCAGCATCTCCTGAAGAAAAACATGGAAAAACATTGTCATTGAAACAACAGGAATTCTTACTAGTGATGCCTCGTTGATGGCTCACTCAAAATACCAAGATCTTCTGATCTCCCAAAACCCTCACCTTTCTAATGGAGACAGAGTCTGGACAGGTGACAAGCAAATTTACTATACTCTTGCATATGCTCTCCTCGTGAGGTCTTATATAATCAGCATGACTCTTCAACAGATAGGTTAAGAATGACAGTGTCTGTGGCGTAAAGAAAAAGAAAGCATGAGACCAAATCGCATTGGCCAGTAGAACAGAACTGGATGAAAGAGGGACCAAAAACAACGAAACCTTGACTTGAGCGCCCTTTAGTTCAACGAACTGGGTCTTCAAGTTGTTGGAAACCTTATCTGGGCCGGGGATGGAGATGGCAGAGACCATGAGTGGCAAAAGGTAAGGTATATTCGTCTGCACGAGCTTCGTGTAAAGCTGGAACAGAAACATCACCACGAGGGGGCTCTCAGTGACTATCTTGAACGAACTTGTGCTGGGGTTCAACTGTCCGGCTGCCGTGTAGGTTGTCGACGACCCCACGCTGCTGCTGCTGATGCCAGGGGGCACATCGAGCCCACCGCCATCATCCCCTCTGCCCCCGATGGGGTGGGAAGAAGGAGGGAGAGGAGGAGGAGGTGGGGAAGGGGAGGCGGCAGTGACGGCTGAGGAGGAGGAGGTAGACAGAGGATTGGGGTTGTTTTGAGAGTTGAAAATGTGGGAGACGGTGGCGGGGAAGTTGCGGTAGATATTGCAGACGAAGTCAAGGAAGGGCTGGACCTCGGCCTCCACTGTGGGGCGGAAATTGCGAAGAAGGTCGAAGATGATGCGGATGGAGATGAGAGCGTTGTCCTCGTTGTCGCGGGTGAGCACGGCAAGGGATAGCTTGAGGAGGTCCTGGACGAATGGGCGGAGAACCTCGCTGTGGGGAAGACGATTGAGGATCTCCACCACCACGTTGCGCAGCTTGTGCTCCGCACTCTCGGTGGTCTGCGGCGAGGTCAGCTGCGTCAGGATCACCGAGAAGGCGCGGAAGTAGCACTTGAGGAAGTTGAGGTACTCCGAGGTGTGCGCGATCTCGAGGCTGTCCCGCACCTCCATCACCATCTGCAAACGCACCTGCACCGCTGAAAAAACACACAGACACTACCATGAGTCATTCATTCGGAGCAAAAGTAACAGCAACAACAGCAAAACCCGCAATCTTCTCTCGCTCTCCTTCGAGATCTTGATGATCGAAGCAAAAAGGGAGGGAAAAAGAGTAATACAAGGAAGAAGAAGAAGAAGAAGAAGAAGAAATTGAGGGAGGAGAGGACGCGTACGCAGATCAGGCTCGATGAGGCGCTGGGCGTGCTGCTCGTAGTTGATGATTGGAGCCATGTTGTTTCTTTCTAGGCAGAAACCCTAGAGAAGAAGGGTTAGGGTTTATACTCCTTTTTTCACATGGGGGTAGAGAGAAGGAAGAGAGAGGGAGGAAGAGTGGATTCTTGCTGTTGAGAGGATTTCACTCTCTAGTCCCTCCTCGTTTTGCGATCGCGGCTATATGGGAGGGGAAGGCGAAGGGGGAGGAGGCGTTCGTCGAGATTATTTTGGAGCGAAGGGTGAAGACGAGACGGAAGTGTTTTCTTTAGGATTGGTGCTGAATATAAGGCGATCCGACGGAAATGGAAAGCCAAATCACCCCTCAAACTCGTTGCCTGCCTTTGGGTTTCCTCCTGTAAGAAAACTGCCTAAATATCATCCCAAACTACACAGTGTAAATAAGCTATAATTGACTTTTCAGTTAATTTTAGGGATAATTTTTGGAAGCATAATTCGAACTGTAATTTTTCATAAAGAAACTCATATATTTTTTTTATTATGAGCTTTTAATAATTAACTTTATATATATATATATATATATATATATATATAATATATATATGTGTGTGTGTGTGTGTGTGTGTGTGTGTGTGTGTGAAAATAAAATAAATATATTTGCACTCTTTTGTCTTGCAAATACCTGTACAAAATTTTGAATAAAAAATATGAAATGTCCTTGCAAATAAAATAAATAGTCATGGAAAATTCTAATATTTCATTTGGAATATATTGATATTTTTAATGTATATTTAAAGAAAAAATTAAGTAAATTTATAGTTGTGAGATACTTTTGAGTATTTAATACAATTATATAAATATTATTTAATACAATTATATTTTTAAAACTACTAAATATTATGTAACAAATTTATTCAAAATTTTATTTAAATTAATAAATAAAATAAAATAAATGAATATGTATAATCTTATAAAAAAATGGGTATGCCTCATGTATATAATAAATAAATTGTAAAATAATTTAAATAAATAAATAAAATTTCACCTTATAGAATATATAAATCATGACAAATCTTGATGAGACAATTTGAGAATGTAAAAAATTATATTAATATCCTACAAATACTGAAATACTAAATACGATTTAAATAAATTTACTAAATTTGAATTCATATTTTAAAACCATTTGAAATGTGCTCTGAAACACATCCTAAATATCCTTTTTATTTTCATATGAAAATTTACACATAGGTTAGAAACATTTGCTGCTTAGTGGGGAATGGTTGAAACTTCATATGTTTAAAGCCTACCTATAGGACTGCATTTTAGTTGGAAAAAAAGGTTTCATACTTTTAGTATGAACATATTTTGGTTTAAATACTTTTAGTCTCAATAATATACACATATGAACATATTTTTTGTGTACTAATTAGGCATCCCCTATTCATTGATTAGGATTTCATAACTTTTGAATGCTATTTAGGAGTCTCCTATTGAGTAGTTAGGCTTCTGCAATTCATCAGCATCAGTAAAGAACTCCTAAATTAAGATAATTGAAAGAAATATAAGTCAGAGAAAGAGAACAAATTTTTTTAAGATATTTGATAGAAATATAAATCAGAGAAAGAATTTAGTGGGAGCATTAATTAGGAAACGTAATTCTTAAACAGTAACCAGAACTCGACGCATTAATCGAGAAGAAAAAATATTACTACACATTGATTAAAGACTTTTATTATTTTTTATCTTGATGTTTTTCTTTATAGTAATGCTAAAATCTAACCCAACTATAATTGTTTGGGTTATAATTCTATTCAGTCTTGATTGATTGATTTTTTTTTTTTTTAAAGGAGGGAGATACCATATCTTATTTGCAGAAATAGTTGTAAGAAATATAAAATAAAAATATTTTTTACCAGTTTTAAATAGAGAGACATAAATATATGTGGATTAGTGAATAATAGATAAATGTTTGAATTTCTTTTTTCAATTATTCATACAGAACCAAACTAAGATGCTCAAACACCTGAACAATCATCCTACAAGGTATTTCAAAATGATCAAATTACTATAACTCCCAAGGCATTCGAGATTGACAGCATGATACTATTCATGAAACAAAGCTTCAAAAGATTAAAAATCAAGCATCTCTGTAGGAGTTAGATCCTAATAAACTATCAATAGTGAGAGAGGGGTGGTAAGTTTATCGATGATAAGGCTGCTCCTCTCTATATTCTTAAATTTGGTTTACCTAAACTATATATATATAGGGGATTATCGATCTAACTATTGATTTTTTAAAGTTTTCTACTCGATTTGAAATGCTACGTGTTCTTATAGTATATGGTTTATTCAATGAACCTCTCGTTCTTTTTATTTGGAAATCTTGGTTTCAACATTTTTTAGAAAAAAAAGGTGTCATATATGATAAGATATATTTTGGGTCTAAGACACGTCACAACTGATGTCACGTCGTGCTACAGTCGAGTCAGTAAAGGGATCACCCTCATACGCTAAGTCATAATCCATATCGAGGCGCTCTTTGGCATGTCCCGTCCCGGAAGCTCGGGATGGTGTCGTTTGGCGCCGCCCCAGGACGGCGACCGCACAGAAGTATCGTCTCATCCCCCGAGGATCAGTCGCTACGCAGAATCCGTGTGCGATCGACCCTCGTACAATAATATAAAAGTCCTTGGCTGGCATCCGGTCAAGAGAGAGAAGATATAAAAGAAGAGAAAAACAACTACTGACTTTGATCGTCGGAGGGACCAAAGTCAGGAATCACCCGACGAAGATCATTTTTGTAAGAAAACGATCACCCTCGAGCCACGAGCATCTCAACTTGGGAATTACCGTTCGGTGAACAAATGTAAGCTGTCAACCAACCTGGAGACCGTGAGACGTTGCTTAACGCATACAGCACCCCGGATCGAGAAACACTGACTCATCAGTCACACCATATTCGTTCACCAATAATATCCGCTTTGTTCAGTTTTATGATCTTCCTTTGGGATTACAACATTACAATATTCTATGTCCAGTAGCAGCCAACCCTTTTTTCAGACTCGGGTAAATTTGCCCATATTCTACTTGATATTTCTAAATATATTCTTTATATAATGAGAGTTTGTAGCCCATGAAATACATCGAGTCCTATCTCTCGTTTGGGAGACTTCCAATTAAATAATAGAATAAATTAGTTAAAAAATCTTCTAGTAAACTTCAGTATTAATACCATGGTCTTCTCTCGCTGAGAAGGCTATCTATCTGTATTAATCATGTCATTAACTCTATTCTAATCAACGTACTCTCAATTATTGGATTTTAGATCAGATTCTTCGATGATTTTTTTCTGATATATTTTTTTTAGAATTTGGGATTTAATTACTATTAAGAACTCAATTTATTTATACTAAATATATTATTCATATGTTTAATGTTCATGATCTCATTTGGGTTTCGAAAATCAAATATGATAAAATTGATCCTAAAAAGGAATATATGTACGAAAAAAGTGACTCTGAAAAATAAAGTTTTTCTTATAAAAATTATTTTAGAACAAATTTTCTAAGTCCTAATTATACTCCCATGTTCTTCCTAATTATACTCCTTGTAAAAATTATTTGGGAATGAAATCTCTCCATGGTAGTCTTGATCAAGGTTTGATTCGAAATCAAATCAACTTAATAATTTGAATCGACTTAGGGTGGTTTATTCTAAAAAATCGAAACAAGTAATTTTGATTTTAAACTTGTTAAATAAGATAAAAAAATAAATATAAAAAAGTCTATAGTATAATGGTTAAATCTTTAGATTTAAATCCAATTAATTTAGGTTTAAACATTAGTAAAGTCATTTAGTTTAATAAAAAAATTATAATTTTATTATTTTTATATCAACTTTTTTAAAGTTAAAGTTATTATACTCATTATATTTATACATCTATTTTTCAAAATTTAGAAATAAACTTATAACTTTTATTTTAAATTATTTTTAATTAAAAAGAATACATGATTGATGGTTCTAATCGAAACTATCGTTAATAAAAATAATATTAATTTTTTTTGAAAAAAAACTTAATTTTGTAAAAAATAAACGAAAGGTGTTTTATAGAAAAAAATCTAATTCTTTATGATTCTTTTAACATGAAAGTGAAAAGAATGGGTTAGCTTTTTAAATTTGAGTTTGGCTTTTATTGCGACTAACTTGTGTGAGATGAATATGCTTTTTAAATATTTCATGTCCATCTCATTCTTTAAATTTGAATATTTCATATTTCATCGACGAGCATTTATTTATTAAAAAATAAATTATAATTATAAAATAAAATAAAATTATAAAGAGTAAAATAGAATTAATGTTTCCTTACAAAATTGATCGACGAACAACAAATCCAGACCGTCCAACCCTGGATCAGACGGATCCAAACAAACATGAGTGGGGAGGGAGGGGCAGAACAGTCCATGTCGTTAACTCTCGAGGGTATTATCGTTATTAAGATTGTCGATATTTCAAAGTCCAAAGCATCGGTCTCATCTTCGAAGCCATCACAAATCGACTTCAGACCCATCCATCGAACGGTATCCGAGAGCCAACGGGGGAAAGCGAGGGAAAGAGTGGTGGCCGTCCGATCCCCTCTCCTGTCTTTCGCCATTATAAAGCCTCCACCGCACAAGTCCGGCTCGCCTCGCTTCGAGACCTCCGTCTCACTTCGGTCACTCTAGGAAGCTACCCCGATTTCACTGTTCCCGCCGGTAAGCCCTCCATTTGGAAGTCGATTCTTCGATTTTGCGGCACGTCGCCTCAAGATCTTTGCGTTCTCGAGTCAGTTGCATGTTGTATTTTGGCGAATGCTACGTTTTTTCTTGAGAAAACAGCGGATTTCAATTTATGTGGCTGTTTCTAACGGTTCTGGAGGAATTTGTTTCGATCCATCTCTCTCTTTCTCCGATCCTAGTTGCTTTTGGATTATCACCTTCGTTCTTCGAATTTGAAGCATTGTGGGTTTGGGTTCTTGCGTGATGTTGGAGTCATTGTGGAATATTTCTTGTGGTTTCTCGTCCTAATGTCGGTTATGGTTGATTGAATCTTTGGATGCTATAGATCTGTCTTCTCTTCTAAGTTTTGGGTGTTTTGGGGACATTCTTTTAGATCTGCTCTAGATCTTATGAATAGTTGTTTGATCTTGGATAAACCCGCTAAGATATGATGTCTTATTCGTTTATTCAAGAGTAGGATTTAAGCTGTGAGGTTTCTCAACAACTTATGCAGATTGTTACCCATTTAAGTGCTAATTTTCGCTTACTTTTCTTTGGTTTAGGTAAAAATGAGAGAAATCCTACATGTCCAGGGTGGTCAGTGCGGTAACCAGATAGGAGCCAAGTTCTGGGAAGTGGTCTGCGATGAGCATGGAATTGATGCCACAGGTCGGTACATTGGGAAGTCAGATCTCCAATTGGAGCGGGTCAATGTGTACTACAACGAGGCTTCTTGTGGGAGGTTCGTTCCCAGGGCGGTGCTTATGGATCTGGAGCCCGGCACCATGGATAGCGTCCGAACTGGGCCATATGGTCAGATCTTCCGACCAGATAACTTTGTCTTTGGACAATCAGGTGCTGGAAATAATTGGGCTAAGGGTCACTACACTGAGGGGGCGGAGCTCATTGACTCGGTTCTTGATGTTGTGAGGAAGGAGGCCGAGAACTGTGACTGCCTTCAGGGTATGTTCTCCATTCCTTTATTTGTTGTTTTAGTTCATTTATGTTGCTTATTGTTATCTCTTGATCTGCTATGATCTCTCATGAATTGAGATAAGTTGTTGGCACTTTCGATAAAAATTTTTGATCGATAATCATGCAGACTAGGCTTGAATGTTATATATTAACATCTTTTACTCTTCAATTTTCTTTGAAATGATGGTGCAGCTAATCTTTCTCTCTGATTGCTTCTCACTGAGCAAATTTCTATTGTTGAAAAAGCTCAAGGTTGTATGGATCATGGTGTCTGTTGATGTGTTCTAAAACTTAAGATTTTGCTTCTGATATAATTTTGTTGTTTTCTTATCTGCCTTTTCTTTTTAAGTATTGAATGCTTTATATGCCATATATGAAAATCATAGTTTGTTATAGTGAAATGTATAGTCTTGATTATGATGAAAATTGTTAATTTTATAGAAGATCAGAGTGAATTCATTATCTTTTATCAATAAAAACCTTTTCATTCAATCATAGGAAAATCTTCATAGTTCATGGACCTTTTAGTTTTCTGTGATTCTTGATGTTGATCTGATTTCTTTATTGTGGTTTGTTGTCATGAGCTTGTTTATTCATCATTTTTTATCACTTGGAATGTGCTTGATATTATGCAATTATACATTTCCACATTTTTTTTCTCCTCAGGCTTTCAAGTATGCCACTCTCTTGGTGGAGGAACTGGTTCCGGAATGGGAACACTTTTGATATCAAAGATCAGGGAGGAGTACCCAGATCGGATGATGCTCACATTCTCTGTTTTTCCTTCCCCCAAAGTTTCTGACACAGTTGTTGAACCCTACAACGCAACCCTTTCTGTCCACCAGTTAGTTGAGAATGCAGATGAATGCATGGTGCTGGACAATGAGGCCCTTTATGATATCTGCTTCCGCACTCTTAAGCTAACCACACCGAGCTGTAAGTCAATCACCTTTTTTTGAGTGCAGTAAGTCAATCCTCTTGGTTGATTTTTGTTCTTGTTGTAGGCATAGGAATTTTGTTTTTGGTACTTAACATTGTTGAGGATTGATTTTTTGCCACAATTTGGTTTTAATTTCATTTCAGATAAATCTATTTGGTTATAAGTATTCAGGACACAACGAAAAAAAAAAATCCACAATTTTGTGTTTTAAATGAATGTTTCATGGGTGACTTTGTTTATGTAATGACGAATTTGATTCATGTTTAATTGGCAGTTCTATCATCACAAAAAGAAATTAGAATGTTGGTGTTAGAATTTAGCTATTTATGCAAAAGTTTATGGTCTGCCATTTCTCTGTTAGTTCCAGCACATCTAATAGGTTTATCATGGGTCTTAGACATAAACTTCTTTCTCAACATTAGGAAGAATTATGTGATTGGGTGGTGTAGTCAAAATAATCTCTATTGTATGCATTCATTTCAATTTTATGATATTTGTGTTTCTATTAGCTTGCTAGATGTAATGCTGAGTGTTAAAAACTTGGGTACTAGAATCACACTATTTGTGATGGTGGTTTTTTCAATGGGTCCGTTTTTTGGTACTAGCTGCAACTTTTATTATATGTATGCTAACAGCTTTCCCATGTGACAACTCTTGGTTTATTGCAAGGTACGCCGGTTTAAGTTTCCTTTTTGCACCAGAAATTTGTATTTTGGTCAAACTAAGCATATGGTCTAGCCTTGCTGTTTGGATAATAACACTTGATGCTAATACATCAATCTTAGTGAGCTGTAATGGGGAAGTCTAGAAATTGATGAAAATGAAGCAAGGATTCAGTGGTTAAAGCTGAAACTCTTCTTACACAATTATTTATCTAGGCAACTAAACCTAGTCAGAGATTCATACTACTTGAAGGAGATGTAAGCAGTCATGCACCTCACTATAGTTTCATTATCTAGGTTTTGTTCATTATAGTGTATTTCATGGTTATTGAAATATTTAACTGCACATTGAACATTTAAGAAATTTGGCCACTTTTTTTCCTACCCGTTCAATTTTTTAAAACTAAATCTTCTCTATTTGCTTACTTAGATTCAAAGCAATCAACAAAATTATTCCAAGATGTCCTTTAAATAGGTTGAAAGAAACTAATCATATTCCTTCATTGTCATTTGGTACATCATCCCAACTGGCCATAATTGATGTTGAGTTGCAGCTTTCAATTGCATCTTGTTTTCTGTTAAAAATGGAGTAATATCTATTTACTATAGTTGCATGGTGGTGTAAGGAGTCCAATAATGTACTTGTTCTGGTTAGACTGACATCCTCTCTCTTAATATGAGCTGCTCTTGGCATAGGTTTTGAACTATCCATCTACTCTGATTAAGTTTGCTATGGATTTTCCATTGAGGATAAAAAAAAATTGGTACAAACATGATAAACACGGAAAAAAAAGAAAAGAGCACGCGATTCTTGTCTTTTGTTTTTGTATTGACATAGATTTGTTTACTATTATTATTGCCTTTGTGGGCACTGTCAAGCTCTAAGCATGATTTTGTTCTGCTTGTTTGGAATTTTTGTATGTAGATATTTGTTATGTACTTATCGAACTACAAAATTGCGACTTTTCTTACTGATGATGTAATTTTTTTTATGTTCAATTGCTTGCGTTCGATGTATATGCTTTTGTTGGTTATAAGCTGACACTTGGAAAATTAAATTTTGGTTCGTCTTAACAGTTGGAGACTTGAACCATTTGATATCTGTGACCATGAGTGGGGTCACATGCTGCCTTCGTTTCCCTGGACAATTGAATTCAGACCTCCGGAAATTGGCTGTAAATTTGATACCCTTCCCTCGCCTCCACTTCTTTATGGTCGGTTTTGCACCCTTGACTTCACGTGGATCACAGCAGTACTGTGCCTTGACTGTCCCTGAGCTGACCCAGCAGATGTGGGATGCTAAGAACATGATGTGTGCTGCTGATCCTCGCCATGGTCGTTATCTCACTGCATCTGCTATGTTCAGAGGCAAGATGAGCACTAAAGAAGTTGATGAGCAGATGATTATTGTCCAGAACAAGAACTCGTCTTACTTTGTCGAATGGATCCCCAATAATGTGAAGTCTAGTGTTTGTGACATACCACCTAGGGGCCTCTCCATGGCATCCACCTTCATCGGCAATTCGACCTCGATCCAAGAGATGTTCAGGAGGGTGAGCGAGCAATTTACTGCAATGTTTAGGAGGAAGGCTTTCTTGCATTGGTACACTGGTGAGGGTATGGACGAGATGGAATTCACTGAAGCAGAGAGCAACATGAATGATCTCGTCTCAGAGTACCAGCAGTATCAAGATGCCACTGCTGATGAGGAGGATGATTATGAGGGCGATGAAGAGGAGGTTCTCCAGGACGTGTGAGTATATGAAGGAAGATAATATGTGGTTTTTTTTTGTTTGTTTTATGACAGCAATGTTCTGTGTGTGTTATTCCCTCGCCTGTATGCATTTCTCTTGTACTTTGGTCCGTAGTAGCCAATATATCTGAAGCTGTTGCTATGATATTGCTTTATATTCTTATGCATGTTAGGATATCAGATGAATATTTTCCCAGATATTCAAGTTATGTAGCAAGTTTGGTTCGGATGTTGGATTCCCACTGAATTAATGTCCGTCACTACTGTCAAGATGATGGCAATGCTCGACGCTTGTTAATGCTAGTGCTCAGGTTAAGGTCAGATGTAATGGCACATTCTTCGTATAATGAACAAGGAAAAGAGACGAGAGATTAGTGCCGGCAAGAGGATCGAACACTGCTTCCATCCGTTTACCTGAACATCCGGTTTTAGTTCAACATGCCAAGACTCGGATCAGTCTTACTGGTGGTGCTTTGGCTCCTATTACTTGCACCTTCAGCATGAAACCCTGGACATGTTTGCACACAATTTTGTTCCTTTTTCTCGTGTTTTTTCTCCTGAACTCGAGTAACGTATAGAATCTCAAATTCCATCGCAAAAGGACATCCTGTTTACGGTTGAGATGACTGATCATCCTCAACTCTGTGCACAGAATGAAAATATTGACAGATGAAGCATCTCACAATCGTAACCCTTCAACAATTAACTACTTAGTCTTTCCAGTCCTATTAAATATATTTGAATGTATTTATATTTAGATATATTTATATTTAAATATTATTATAACGTATAAACTTTACTAATAATAATAATAATATTATTATTATTATTCATAAATTTTGATATTATTAATTAGATTTGATAATAATTTTATTTTTTTAATTAGAACAAATTAATTAATAGAATTATGTATGCAAATGATGTAGTGTAGTAAATTGTCAGGTGTTGTAAAATTACCGATCAAATACAATACCCGATATATGTTGGATCTATACAATAAATTCAAGTGTCTGGCCGCAGGTGATCCGACGAACTTAGGGCCACTCACCGACCTTTTTATAGATATTTCTCGGAAAACAAATGAAATCTTGGGTCAGATTTACGTAGAGCATAGTGCTTGGAATTATATACACATGCATCTACTGCTTGGATCAGATATCAATGGATGCTTCCTAAATGTCATTACGTAGACTAGCAGTGTAATAAAATCTCTTCTTTGTTGTGAATGTTTGGTATCCTTTTTGTTCTTTTGCCAGCATTAGTGTCGATCGGCTCTCTTCCATGTCTCGAGTTCAGAATCCAAAGAAGCTTCCAAATACAAACGCTGCTTCATTTTTTATTAGAAACAGTGCACCACCCACCCACCCACCCATGCATTTTGACTCTCGGTGTCATCTTGACCAAAAGGGAGGCACATTTTGCAGACTTCCAGGCGTCCCACAGCCGGAAACAAGGAACCAGCAACACCCGTTTCATTAATTCCCTCATGTCCAAGCGGTTGGAGTTGTCGTCCTCACCTCATCACTGGTCCTCCACAAAAGCCGCACAGTCGGACAAGAGCAGCATGGGACTGGTTTAGGAGGATGGGTTCCGGGAAGGGCATCACCACCACCTGCTCTCTGCTGCTGTTGTTGATGTTGCTCCCGCTGGGGACTCGTGGCTCGTATGCTGATACCTTCGGTAGGTTCCGCAGAATGAGAGGTGGGTTTGGCTTTGCTAACTCGGGTCCTGTTCGACACAGTCAAAGCGTCGGAGGAGAGGGGCAGAAAGAAGCCGGTGGAGCACTCGGTGATGAGAAGAGAATGGTGTCCACAGGACCTAATCCGCTGCACAACAGATAGAGAAGTGGATCGCATCACAGCTATTCTTTCTTCTGCCGTGACTTTTTATTACTCGTGGGTTTTACTTATCTAATCAGACTGGTAATTGAATACTTGTACTGTAGACGAAACCACTTTATGATTCTCGATTTATCCCGATAGGAGCCGAGCCGCACCAAAGCACATTTCTCTGCAAATAAACTATTTGTTTGATTCTTGGAATGATGTGCTTTGCTCTTCCGTCTCCACTTTCGTCGAGTTTCTTGTTAGGTAATGTTTGGGTTTACTTCAGTTCTGCGCTCTGTGTTTGCCCAGAGTTGAGTGCAGTTCAGTCATCATCTGAGTATTTTCTTTTTCTTTCTTTTTTTTTTTTCTCTTTGCTGGAGTTTGATTCTGATATTAAAGTTCCAATTTTTCCTTGTTTTTTTTTTCTTTTGTTGCATAAACGCAAAAAAAAGGGTCCTGAGTACTTTTGCCTTTCTTGTTACATCTATATTATAAGTGTACAATACGACGCTAATGCTAGCAGTAAATGAGACATAATCTAATTTATATTTTTAAGGATTTAGGTTCATTTTAATCTCGATGTTTTAATTCATAGATCTTTTAAATCGTTATGATTTACTCATATCTAAAATAATCTTTATATTTTTTAAAATATAAGAGTTCTTTTAGAGGAAGGTGACATACTATAAGGTTAAAGGTTAGTTCTAAGAAGGCGATCTTGTATGATTACACTTAGAGGAAGGTGACATACTATAAGGTTTGCCGACTTGAGTTACCTATATATATGGAGATTAAGTTGGTTGTGAACATAGAGAACTTGAATGGTTCGAGCAATAGAGAACAAGCCAAGTAAGATATTATTTTTGATAAAAGACTCGGTGATGAACAAAAAATGATTCTAAAGAAGACATCATCTTTGAAAAGATAATTATTACTACAAAATAAGGTATCAAAATAATATTTTGAGCATGAATGAAAGGGCAAAAACTGAGTTTAGTAAAGAGGTTCATCAAAGAAATCAACGAAAGCATAATTTCTCAATCTTCAATTCTAGATTCAACAACTGTTGAATCATCAAATTGAGAGTGGGACGATAAACCTAACTCATGTCCAAGTTTAGCTAATCCAATAAAAAGATTCAAGCCTAAGCTCAATTCGAGTTGGACTCAAATTGAGAAGACTTCATTGATTAGGAGGAGTCCCCTACGTGGGACTAAGAGTTAAAATTTGATTGATAGTTTTCTCCCTCTACAACTATACGTAAAGAGGGCTATGATAATTAATACTTGGAAGAGATGAAAAGAGAGAGAGAGAGAGAGAGAGAGAGGCGATTCACTTTTGCTGTCGCCTCTCTTTGTATGCTTAAGAAGTCCGAGTTATTTTACTATTTTTAGGCCTTTGAAAGACTTATTTTCAGTTTATTTAGACCTTTAAAAGTCTAAATTTTTTTTATTTTCTACCTTTTGTCCAATTCAAGGTGAATTTAAAATAAGTTTGGCCACACTATCACTCATCTTTGGAGAAGTTTTCCTGAAGTTTTAAGGTGAAATTTATTTTTGACATTTGAGTTACACTATTTTTGGGGTTATATTATTCTTGGGTCCTATAGGAAGATAGTGTAACCTCATTTAAAAATAGTATAGCTCGAGTCCATTTTTAGTCAGAAATTCTAAAATTTTCATGAAGGATTAAAAATATATAATTAAGCTCCAATTGAATAATTTCTTTTGGACCATTAAAAGATATGTTTTTAGTTAGTTAAGCTCTAAAAATGTTGATTTTTTTATTTTTATTTTTATTTTTAGCCAGTTTAAGATGAAATTACAAGATTTTATGGCCAAATTTTTCTTGAAACCTTGTAGATAACTAGTGAAGTTTTAATGACCATTTTTCCTATTTTTGGGTCTTCAAAGTATATATTTTCATTTAATTAAGCACTTAAAAAGCTGAATTTATTTTTTATTTTTTATTTTATTTTTATCAATTTAAGCTGAAATTATAATTTTTTTGGCCAAACGTTTCTTAAAACCTTTGAAATATCGTATGAAGGTCTAAATGGCCTCTTTTTTCCACTTTTAGGCCTTTAAAAGACATATTTATTAAACCTTTAAAAGCTGATATTTTCCTCTTTTTTTTCTCATTTTCGAACAATTTCTAGTGAATTTGGAACAAATTTGGCCACACAATCACTTCTATTTTATTGGAGAAACTTTCATAAAGTTTTGAGACTAATTTGTTTTTCAGAAATCTGAGTTACACTATTTTTTTATGAGATTAAATTGTTTTGAGGTCATATACAAAAAATAGTGTAACACAAGTCCATTTTTATACAAAAAATTTATAACATATTAAAAATTTCTAACAAAGCTCTAATCGACTAAACTTTCTGATTTTTGGTCATTAAAGGATTGAAATTTTCAATTTGTTATTTTTAGCCAATTTAAGCAAAAATTATATATTTTTTTTGGCCAAAACTTTCATGAAACCTTGTAAACAACTAGTGAAGCTTTAAATAACCATTTTTTTAAAATATTTGAACATTGTATCTATTCTCAGTTAATTAAACATTTAGAAACCTAAATTTAATTTTTTTTTTACTTTTGGCGAATTTAAGCTGAAATTTTAAGGTTTTTTTGGCCAAACTTTCTTGAAATCTTAGAAATGTATTTTTTTCCTTAAAAATGTCTTATGAAAGCCTAAATGACATATTTTTTATATTTTCATTTTATACAACCTTAAAAAAAAGTATCTTATTTTCTAATTTTTGACCAATATAAGGTGAATTTAGAATAAATTTAGCCACAGAATCACTTCTATTTCATTTGAGAAATTTTTCTAAAGTTTTGAGCTACAATAATATTTTTGGCATCTAAGGTATTGATGTTTTGGAATGAGACTACACTTTTTAAAGGTTTGATAGTATAACCCCATTCAAAAATAATGTAACTCAGTTCCATTTTTATCCAAAAACTCTGAATTTTTCATGAAACATTGAAAGAATAAAGAGAGTCCTAATTGACCAATGTTCTTATTTTTGGGTTATTAAAAGTCCTATTTCAATTACTTAAGCTCTTAAAAGGCTTAAATTTATTCTAAAGCTAATTTAATCTTAAATTACAATATTTTTTGGCCTAAATATTCTTGAAACCATGCAGACAACTAGTGTAGCCATAAATGATCATTCATTTCTATATTCGAACCATAAAAGTAAATAATTTTAGTTAATTAAGTACTTAAAAAGGCTGGTTTTATTTTTTTATTTTGATCAATTTAAGATGAAATTAAAAGAAAATTCACCAAATGTTTCTTAAAACCTTAGAAATTCTCTTAAAAGGTTGAAATTTTCTTATTTTCCTCATTTTTGATCAATTTAAGGTGAAGTTATCAAAGGAGAAGACTTTAATTTCAGATGGAGAAAATTAATTCAAGAATTTGAATTGAAACAAATTAATCCTGTTGTGATCAGCGGAGCAACTGCCTTAGCCAAACCTTTCCAAATAATAAAATGGCCTTTAAAAGTTCACATGTTGATTCTACCAACTAAATACAATCAAATCTAATATGATAAAAACGTAATAAGGTGCTTAGAAAGACTTTATTAGATATCATTTCACAAGTATTTGACCATAATTCAGATGTAGATGAAGGCATACAAGCAGGTTCTCATTTATGTGGGCATCAGCAAGTCATTAAATCAAGACCCACATTCGATACAAATTGTATGAACCAGCCCAAAATTTAGTCCTAAGTAGTGCTAGATCCAAACTAGAGTTCATATCCAATAACTATAAACACGTACAAGGCAAGAGCAGGATGATTTTGTAGGTCACTGCAAGCAAGGTGGTTGTAACTTAGTGACTTGCTGCTGTTACAACATGGCAAATGCAATAAATATGCAGGTGGATTTCTACATATATAAAGCATAAAGAGTCTCCCAATCAGATTCCCATTTTTCCAATATTCTCTGCTACATCACCCAAATTTGCAGTATATAATCTTTACACGTGCTTGTTTTTGTAGTTCTTCATCTTGATTGATCATAGTAGAGGACAATATATCCTCAGTGCTTCTTGATTTCGAAGGAATAGCTAAGCTCCAAATGACATCTCTTATCATCATCTTCAAACTGCAAGAGGCCAGAAAAAGGCGGCGTTGGGTGTTGCATTTTTATGTTCAATAACAATGGGAGGGTAACTACGGAAGACAGTGATTAAAGTAGATAATTGCCTAGTCAGTTGTTAGCTGCCAAAAGAAAAAAAAAAACAAAAAACACAAAACCTTAAGTTTTGCTGAGTAAATTCCTCGAGCAAGGACCCCAGATGGAGTAGTCTCTTCTTCCAGCAAATGTTCGTAAGGATCCCGCCGAGGAGCAAATGTACCAAGCATTCCCTTGATTTGATCCACTGGTGCAACCAAGAGCAAACAGTTACCAATATAAACAAGAACTAGAAGGAACACACTTCATATCTTTCATTGACTGACCTTATAGGTTACATGAGCAGAAAATCAAGATCAACAAATAGCGAGACGGATAATCAATTCTTGTCCACTTTATACAGCAGGCTAAGTATGAAATAATTACAATTATGACTAATGGAATGCATACTGAACAACAGGCCAAGGTCACCAAACTCGGACGGTGCATGCATTTTGTTTACAAATGTACCTGTGAAGATACTTGGTAGCCTTGGATAGCAGCCATAAAGATGTACCTGATTTCTAAATTATTTTGAGATCATTACATTAATATTTAACCATAAAAAAACTATACATTATTTTTTACTTGGCAGTATCATGGTTTATTAGCTGAATGATGGTGGCAGTAACAGATATGCGACAAAAAGAATTTTAGGTTGTTTCTATTTTCAGCTTGCTTCTAATGAAACAGAATGTACCTTTGATCCCTCTCTTCCACACTACATTTGAATAAGTTAAGCCAGAGACAATATTATGCCTAACGGTGAAAGTCAACCTAAGCCGATACTTGGATCCCTCCTTGAGAGTAAAAAGAATTTGACTTTGGTTCTTTGCTACTGGTAAGGATGTAATCAAATTGGCAAAGCCCTCAGATACAACTCCTATCGAGTGAAATGTAACTTCAGGTTCAACTTTGCCTGCAGAAATGAAACATAAAGCAAGGTTCATGAGACATGATAAATCTCCAAAAAGTCGAGAAAAAAAATATATTGTTAAAGAACTCTTGACTGTTTAACTCCCCGTCAACACCACCAAGCAGCTTTTCTTTCCACCTCCTCAGACTTTCATCTTCCTGCAAGATGTATAGGAGCTTAATGGACTTACAAAATGATTTTTCTTTCCAGCAAATAAAATGCTTATTCCCTGCTAATAAAATACTTATCGCAATGAGTATATTGCAGATGGTTGTCACTGCTAACATGATATATTTTTCCATGAGAAGTGGCCAGTAAGATTGAAGCACAAAGTAAACATGACTCCACAAGCAAACTAGAGGGACGAGGAATGACTAAAGGCCAATTCCCTAATCCACGTAGATAGCAAAGGAGAGAGACAGATTGGTCAAAACAGAGAGGATAACATCTTCATCAAATCTCTAACATCCGATCCTGAATCAGTTGAATTGATGTCCTACTAAAATTATCTCCCTCCTTTTCCCTCTATCGCAATATAAGTTCGACAGAAGCTTAAAAAACGAATTGACAACCGAGAAAGAAAAACAAAATTATTTCCTCTTTTAAGTAGTTTAAAGTTCAATCTGTTCTAAAGTAACAAAATATCATGCTTGTTAGCCAAACTCTGTAGATCCGAGATGTGAAACATTCATCTGTGTTTCTTTCTCTCATTCAAAAAGGTTTTTTGAACAAACTGATATCAACTCTAAGAAAAGAAACCATTTAAGAAGAAGGCCATGATGGTTGCAGCTTAACAAAAACTCTGCTCTCACTACCCTAGTGAAAGTTCCACCAATTGAAAGTAAATTATCTGAGCCAGATAACCTTCAATACACATGCATGTGTTCTCTTCGA
Source organism: Musa acuminata AAA Group (assembly GCF_036884655.1). NCBI lineage: Eukaryota > Viridiplantae > Streptophyta > Magnoliopsida > Zingiberales > Musaceae > Musa > Musa acuminata. Next base: position 42,920,719 of record NC_088342.1, read on the forward strand.
CAACTGGGTATTGCAATTCCCACTGAATGACTATCTTGAAAAGGTTGTCCGACATAAATATGGAATAGTTATCTTCCAAGCAAAAGTCCTTAATACTATAAGAAGCACCAAGAATAATAACTTACGGAAACAAACGCAGGAATGCTGAATACAACTGGTGTTCGTAAAGAAAAATCATTGTGGATGCGGAAATAAATAAATAAATAAATATATATATATATATTAATAGATTATAAAGAATGCCAAATACTACAACCATCTCAATGTCAAAAGGGAAGTTAAAAATTGCAACAGAAAGGCCTCAAGGGCATATCTATATTAGACATGGAGAAAGGTGTGCTTCAACACACGATATGTGAATTCTAGGGTTCCCAAGGACATATCGTAAACCCAAATCTGAACTCGATTACCAAAAGTGCTTACAGAGTAAATCCACCATCCCAACTAAGTTGGGAGTAGAAGGGAAGCAACTGAAAAATGGTGTGCGTTTTACGTCAACCGGAGCATATGGTCCAACAAAAATCTGTAGGATCCCAAAAAAGCATTCCAAATGATGACATCTCCGGGCAAAAAATTCTCTTATTTACAGAAAAATGCTACTCAGATCGCCAGAGAAAAAAAAAAGAAAAAAAGAGGAACAGAAGATTGTTCTTTTTCTAAAACAGAATCAAGAGTGCCAAACCGAATCAAGACCTTGTCTTTCTCCACCTGATCGCTTAGGGGAATCAGCGGCGACGGAACGAACCCATCGGCACCGGGTTCCTCGCCCTCGTCTCTGCCAACTTCGTTGTCGCCGTCGTCCTCATCGTCTCCAACGCCGAACTCCGCCTTGGCCTCCTCGGTCAAATCATCGCTGATCTCCGGGGGAGCTCTGGCAGCAGCAGAGGAACTCTCCGCTTCCGCTCTTCGGCCTCCTTCCATTCTCGGAGATTTTTTGGGCCGCAAGAGGCTTTTAAGCACAAATATACCGGGAGGGCGGCAGAAGGCAGCGAAGCATCGGTGTCACTTTTGAAACAAAAGGGAATGTTTCTACCGCTCTTCGTGACGTGGAGATACGAAAGGAGCCCAAATAAGTAGCACATACCAAATAGTGTCGGTTGACGATTAGACTTACAGTGTTTTCGGTGGCTCAACAAAAACACTATAATACTATTGAGAAAATCAATCAAATAAATAAAAAACATGTTAGAAATCATTTGATATATCATTATAAGATTCTAATAAATATTTATAATAATTTATAAATAATATCACTTAAATAAAAATTAAAAATTAATTTATTATAGTATTTTGATCATCATAATAATAAAGATACTATAAAATCTATTTGTAAATATTATAAATAAATCAATTTGATTAATAGCTTTAACGAAACCATTTAAAAATATGATATCGTAATGATCTATAACTATTGACAATCAAAATGTATAATAAATATGATATTACTCAAAATATTTTTTAATAGGTTTATAGTATTTTTAGTATCTCAAAAAATAGTATAAATTTTATCAAAAAGACCATAAATAAGTTAAAGAAAAATACTTTAATGATTCAAAGTTGGTGAAAAAATCGAGGAAAAAATTTGGTGGTGAGAAAAATCGATGAGAGTCATTTTAGATAATTTTTAATTAAGAGATATCGTTCCAGAAAAAAAAAGTAAAAAAGGAGACACCATTATTTTAGAAAGAAATAATGGATTGTATTAGCCCAGCATCGTACGGATCAGAAAAGAGATTTACGCAGATATGCTTATCGCACGGCCAGGAAAGAATATACATACAACATGCCCGTCTATGCAACCGGAACGAGATCACCAAAAGAATAAAAAAACAACTCTAAAAGATAGCTTCTGTTGCAATGGCGAACAACTCTAAAAGCAGCATTATCAAACCAGAAGCAAGGGGAAAAACGGGGTCAGGTCACTTTATTACCAAAGAGAACTTTCGCTCTCACCAGTACTAAGTATACACGATAAGTAAACAAAGGTTTAACTACGTATACACCCCCATAAACAGCAAAAGGGCCATTCGGATATGATACATTTGGAGAAGCTAAGAATCTACCAACATGAACACCCACAAAATGTCACGCGAGGCTTCAAAAGTTGAGGTTTTCTACATCCAGGATTTAGCTTATAAGCTCAGTGTTCTATCGAACGTTAGACTACAGGGTAGTAGTATTGGTGCCATTGTTTGTTTTTTTCTTTTTAAAGGGTGGCTAACACCACCACTGCAGCTTGCCCTGCTGTGAAAAGGTTGGGCGGAGCTTCAAAAGGAAAGTTTGCTTGACTGGCGAACTTCTAAGGATCCAGTTTCACCCACTCGTAGCGGCCAGGCAGTGGTTGATCCTTCGCCACATCGAAGTTGTACCTGACAAATGGTGACAACAATATTAGGAGTTAATGACATAATATGTTGACAAGAATTCCAGTTTATGAAACACATGCAGCAGTGTGACAACAAAAAAACCAATAAATCATATCCCTCAAAATTGGAAGAGGGATGCACCTACCAGTGTTCCTGCACCATTAAAAACTGCAGCAGATATTTGTATAGGGAAGATCAAAGTTCCCAATCACACTAGTGCTATCCTACTGAATCTGGCAAAGCATTTACATAGAAGAATTAACTACAATAAACCAGCCACACAGAAGTTCCATTATGGCCTCCTTAAAGATAATGATCTTAAAATGAAGCTTGTCTAATACTAGAGATTAAATATTTGAGAAATCTTACTTCTCCATAAAACTTCTCTGTTGGAGTTGTTCTGGCCCAGAAAAAAGCTCTTCCAATTCGAAGGCAGTTGGGATGCAACTGGCAACTGATGCCTGCATTTTAATGCTAGCAGTGGACTTGGTCGGCCAGGTTGTTGAACCAAGACTTACTATGGTTTCTGAATCCCTTATCAAACTGCAAGGTGTGGTCTCTCTAGCACTCCTGCACCCAATAAACACATAAGATTTGTTTTCATAAAAAAATGTCAACAATGTTACAAAAACAAAGCAAGCACGCATCAAAAGAAAAGAAACATGAAGGTTCTGCCCAAAACAAATTCACCAAGCTCATCTCATGTGATAACTGTGGAAGAGTACGAGGCAAGCATATACAGCTCTTAAGGTTTCTTTCTAATGGCATGGTTGTAAGCTTTTGTAAGATTTCTCCCCTCTGACATTATATCTAGATAAAGCAACGATATGATCATCCAACTCTCCACATACGGTGTTTGCTAGTTGACCACTGTATCGATCAAATCAAATTGACAGCCAGTAAGTTATAACAGCAATGTTTAGGAATTCTACATAAATTCTTCAAGAACAAATGAGAGGAACAGAAAAAAGGGAAGAAAACAATATAAAGGTGGCCAAGAATTCATTGCATTAAAGGAAAAAAAAAAGGATAATCATGGTCGCCCAGCATTTACTTTTCAGGTGCTCCCAAAGAAAAGTTGACTGCAATCAATGAATTCAACTATAAAGAGCCCTTTGATCATGATCGGATGATTGCCAAGTCTGGCCATGTACTGTTCCCGCATGATTGTTCGCTATAAAAATGTGCCAAAAACACACTACCACAAATGAATGAAACAAAATGCTTTAGAAACCACCTATATGCAATACCAAAGTGTCGCAGAGACTGTTCTAATCAGACATCACAACTTTACATGTCACAACGATACATAACTTAAAGCAACCAGTAGCAAGTTCTTTAAGATCTACTGGAATGTTCAGCCAAGTTGAGAATACAACTTCAAATTACAAACTTGGATGAAAGGTAAGCAACCTCAAATTACGTCGCCGACAAACAATTAGCATGAAGATGGAAAACAAAAAAAAAAGACAAGGAATTCAAATTGGCTTTTACACGAAGGAATGACACACTAGAAGAATAGAGAATGGTCTCTGTTCCTAGTGGTTAATGCATTGTTGTCCAATGTTTGAGGTCTTGTACGCCGTTTAATGCAATGAATGAGAATTATTTTGTTTTAAAAAATTGATTGTGAATGCAGTGGAGGGTAGAAAAGGAAGATGGTAATAAAGAAAGGGATCAATAATCATGTAACAGCACCAACAAACATTATGTTCGCAAGATGAGAAGATGCGAGTGCTTGAAATGTCACGATGGTGAAAGTTACAAGAGGTTTAAAAAGGTCCAAGAATAATTAGCAAGATTAAGATATAGAAGAAGCAACTTCTTTCAGTGATTCGGCCAAAGAGGAAATCTTGCAGACATGTGGAAAATTAAAAATCAAGTAAATAAGAAAAAAAAAAGTTAAAGATTAAAAGACCCGACATTAACAGATAAAAATTTCGGAACAAAAACCGTCCAAATCAAAACAAATAAAAAAAGAAAAAAAATTGTAGAAAGAGATAAAAACATGCTTTATACGTCATAAAGCCTTCTCATGGATTAAAGGTCAAAAATATCCGGAGGAACTCCCCAAATCACCTAAATAGCAGTCAGTGGCAAAGCCCCAAAGCCAAAAGCCGAATAACGATCCTGCTGAACTACCAAAATGAAATCTAAAAATCCTCAAGATTAGGGCAAAATCAACATGCACCTGTCGAATTCAAGAACATTCTCCCCAGACGAAGCTTCAATCTCAGCATCACCCTCCGGCGAGGCCTCGCAAATAGCTCCTGTCGTTGCCTCCTTGGAGCAGCGACTCCTCGTCGACGCCGAGCCCAGCGAGACCAAAGTCACCGGGTTAACCTCCGTTTCGGCCGGCTTGTAGGTGCTGATCCTGGTATCACGGTTAGCTCTCTGTCTGTTCTTACTAGCGGCCCTGGACTTGGCAGAGGACGGCACGGGGAAGTGCTTCTCGAGACGGCGGCTTCGTAGCTGGAGGTAGGAGGAGGCGACCTGCAGCGAGGACTCGTGGAAGCGCTTGAGCGTCAAGGTTCTTGCCCTGGTGCGGGCACCGAGCGAGGGCTGGGGGTGTGCGGCCTCCACGACCGCCTTTTCTCCGCCGATCCTGGCCTTCCTCACGAACTTCCCCATGCCTGGTTCCTGCGATTTCGTCCTAAGAAAACCGATCTCTCGGCGGTAATCGACGGAAAGATCAACTTTGCAGAGGAACGGCAGAAAACAGAGGAGCAACAGGGAGAAAGGATGGCAGAAGGATCGAAGCAAAGTGGCGCAGGCGAAGAGGTCCGACTGCAGAGGCGGAGAACCGCACGAGGGAGAGAGAGAAGACTTCGTTGGAAGAAGGGAAAGGTCGCAACTTTGGACATCTTTTAAACTTGTTATTTAAGATCCCGAGGAATGACATCATTTATTTTTGTTGTTAAAAGATGAGTGAGTTTACTTAAAAAATATTCACATAAATATTTCTAAATCAGTATTTTTTTTTCTTTTGCTTTTTAAATAATATTTTAAACTAAAAAATAATTCAAACTGTTCCTTCAAATTTGTTTACCTGCCTATTATACTTTTTTTGATTTATTATAGTATTTTAACTACTATCATAAAAATATTATAAATGATTAAAATAAATTTAAAAGAATTATTTTTAGGAAATATCAAAAATATGATTTTTTTTAAATCATATTATAAGATTAATGGATAATTTACCTTAAAATAACCCAATAATAAAAATTTACCAAATTATTTTTTATCTTTACACATGGATATATCTTTTTATTAAAATTTCAATGCTTGAGTCAACCTAATTCATGAATTAATTTATAGGTTGGTTCGATTTAATCAGGTTCTCAATCAGGATTAGATCAATCCGGGATGAATTCTTTCGGATTGAATCGACTGTGGGTTATATCTTATACTTAAAATACTATATTAATGTAGGATGGATCCTTTCGAATTGAGTCGATTATGAGTTAGATCTTATACTTAACACAGAGTTTACTCTCGCGATTGTATTGAAAGAGTGTTACCGTAGTATAGGAGATGATAGTAAACTCCTCTTTTGATTGCACTCGGCTCCTCTCCTCTCTAGCTTCATCGATAGTGATAGTATTATCTCCTTCCCTTTACTATTTAAATGATGATGATCGTAAGCAACAAACTCCCTTTTTTTGCTAACTTTGTTGGTGCCAGTTTTTCTCTGCTTAACACAAGCCCCCGACAACTTTCTCTTCAATAATTATGTCCTATCTCCAATAACTCTCCAACAACGATCTCCTCCTCTAACTATTATCCTCTAATATGTAATTATTTCGGTTTATTTAGGTGATTTAACGATTGAATTATGATGATACTAGTTAGTATAGTATTTTTAGGGCATTTCAATTAGTCTGATATTAATTATGTTAAATTTTGTATTTTGATGATGAAATCAATTGATAATTGTGTTTATGTTTTAATCTACGTTTTGAGTGACGTAGGATGCTTCGATCAGGATGAGACAATTAAAGTAAGAAAAATCATGTTGGGCCGGAGGAACATGTCAAAAGATTGGATGTCGGGCCGATGGATCGGTCGACGTATCGACAGAAGGCTTCGGGCCATAGATTCGGGCATCAAGCCAAGAAGAGTAGGTATTGCGCCAAGGATATCGGAGTTACGGAGTCAATTGGCCGATTGTGCAATAGGTCGCAGGAGAGGACGATGCGTCGAAGAATCGGGCGAAGCGTCGAGAGACCAATGACATGCCGGATAACTTGATTAATGCTTAGTATTAATTGTCTACATCGAAATTTGTTTTATATGTGCAGGATTAACTACGATGGAAGTAAGACATGCAGTAGGAGTTACGTTAGAGTCAAGACCATGATCACATTGGGGGTTCAAGAGTTCGACGAAAGTCCGGATGGTCGTCGGAGGTTCTGCGAGAACAAATCCGAGAAGTCCAGGAGCTTGCCAAAGAAGCTCGTCGGAACTCGCCAAGTGGATTGTCGTAAGTCTAAGAGTTTGCCGGAAGTCCACAAGAGCATCACCGAAGGTTCGTCGGATGTTCGCTGGAAGCTCGTCGGAAGAAGCGATTGACGCACAAGAGCAAGTTGCAATAAATGTCTTAAGAAATATCATAGTTAGCATGTATATTAAGTTAGGAATGGGAGGTAATCCGATTAACTTAATCTGAGGGCAATTGGGCTCCTGACAGACCCAAATTGGGCCGAATGGATCAGCCCATTCGAACCCAGATTTCTTGACCGGCGGTGGCACTGCCCAGGATCTCAATCTCCCAGGAAAGTTGGGCGGTGCAACCGCCCAAGTCAGACGGTGCAACCGCCCATGTCAGGCGGTGGTATCGCTCGGGCTCAGTCTCGGAGCAAGACTAGGCGATGGTACCACCCCTATCAGGTGGTGGCATCGTCTGAGCTCGGTCTCCGAGTGGTAGTACCGCCCAATTATGGCGGTAGTACCGCTAGGACCTCGGAAATCCAGGAGATAATATTTTTTGAGCTCCAAATTCAAACCAATTTGGGGCCTATATAAACCCCACCCTTTCCTGCATGAAAGAGCACCGAAAGCTTTATCTTACTCTGTAATTTTAGAGCCCAAAATTGTTGTAAAGACCAAAAGTTCTCCTCTCTCTTTTCTTTAAAGTTTTGATCATTTAAGAGATGAGTGAAAAATCTATAAGAGTTGTCTCCTAAGCCCGTCAAATAGAGTGAAACTATAAAAATGTGGTTGGCCTTCACCTATTAAAGGAAGGCCTCTGGTAGACGTCGGTAACCTCGTCGGAGGAGGAAGCCGAAAGTGAATGTAGGTCACGTTTGACCGAACCACTCTAAAATCTGGTTTGCATTTCTTTTGTGCTATTTATCTTAACTACAAACTGTCTTCGTTTACTTCAAATACGTTTTCGTAAGCTTTCAAAGTTATTATATGCACGAAACGACTTTTATGTCGGAATCAGATTTCAATGTACGAATACAGTTTTAACCATTATATCAGAATCGGATTTTAATGTACGAATACAGTTTTAATCATCGAAAGTTTTCCGCTGCATTAATTCAACCTCCCCTCTCTTAGTACTGTTGATCCTAACAAATTCAACGGTGAAGATGTATGTCGTTGATTCACATATCATGAGCATTTCAGGTTTGTTATCTTTCTCCCCTTTTTATTAATACGATTTTAATTCAATTGTCAAGAAGCAATTGTTCCAAATGCTATATTAATTGAGAAATTTTTAGGGCACTTCAATTATGTGCAGAAGTGATTTTTAGGGCTTCCGGCGATGAGAAGACCCCTAACAAAAGCAATTCAGTTCCGTGGACAACCTGAAAACTTCTTCCTACTTTTCTGTGTAGTTTTTTAATCTTTTAAACATCTCAACAAATGCATATTTGTCACCTTGTTATTGTTGGTTCAGAATTGAGGTGCTCACAATGCATTGATTTGATTATCATAGAAGTTTTTAGGTTATTTTCTAAGTTGTAGATTATTATAAGATAGACTTGATTTTAATTTTTTAACTGATTATATTATTTGATTGAAATGTATAATGTGTGAGTCTCACATATATTGAATTATAATTAACATGTCAGTAATATATATATATATATATATATATATATATATATATATATATATATTACACTCACTTCATATATATTTTTCAAAAAAATCATTATTAATATTTTATGAAATATTAGTTAATCATATATATAAGTATTAATATTTACATAAAGTGTAAAGTATAACGTAACAAGCTAAAGTGGGTTAGTAATCTTCAATATGAGGTTAGGTTATGACAATAGGTATATATATACTAACTAAAAGTAATAATTGAATTGTAATCGATCTTAAGTGAATCTTAAAACTTGAATAAGTTTGAACATAATTAAAATAAGAAACTTTAAATTTTAAACCTCATGTATATAGAAAACAATAAACTACTCAGACATAAATGAAATAATAAAAAATTAAATAGGGACACAAATAAAAAAAGGAGTGCTATCTGAAATATTGAGATATATAAATAAGATTAATGGATGAGTTTAGATAAAAAATATTATCTTTATCTAAATCAAATTAAATTCAATTAAGGTTGCTAAAATATTAAAATTGTATTAGTAAAAAAAGGAAAAGAAACCTAATGAAATTGAAAACAAAACTAAATTTTTATAAACTAAGTTATTTGAAAAAAAAAGCCTAAAATAATCTGAAGTTTTAGGAATATGGTTTTAAAATAGGATTTTGAGAGTTTTAAAATGAAGGAGTATAAGAAGAGGAGCATAGAGAGGAGGATAACATGACAGTATTGTAAGTTAGTCCTATGCGCCTAATATGCAATCTGATTGTAGGAAAACACCATCACGGGGCGATTGCATCAATTTGGGAAAGGTAGTTTCTGTACTAGCAATACGAAGATAGGGTCTCATCTGAAAAATTAGAAATCTGGGGCTTTTTCTGGAAAATCACTCTCATTTCACTGGTCCGAATAAAACCCTAGTCTCTCCTTCTTTCCTCCTACAGTCCAAATAAAACCCTAGCGATACGTGTCGATACGTGTCTCAATCTCTCTCTCTCTTTCCCGCTCTCGTTTAAGAAATCCCGCCGCGTCCGAGACACACAAGGTGGACACTTCAGTCTACTGGTTTCCCCGTTTCCTGTTCTTAATCCAAATTTACCCACACTGCCGTATAAAAGGGAGCCAGGAACGAAGAGCTTAGGGTTTCACTTCGATCCTCTACCCTGCGTGCTCGCTTTTCTCCTGGTGGAATGGGCCTTTCCACCGTGCTCCGCCTTATCTCCTCCTCCGTCTCCCTTCCCCGCTCCCGGCCCTTCATCTTCTTCCCCTGTCTCTCCACGTTGCTCCCGTCCTCCCGCCGCGGCTTTGTTGATCTCCGCCCTCTTTCCACCGCCTCCCGCAGCTCCGCCCTGCCGCTGAGGTCGAAGCGGAGGGACGGAGAAGAGGAGGCTCCCGGAGCAGCGAGGGAGGGGAAGGCGGGGGACGGTGGAGGTGGCGAGGGCAGCAATGGTGGGTTGATGGTGAAGGAGCGGAGCGGTGGGCCCCCGGAGGGGAGGATCCTTCCTGTGGAACTCCACGAGGAGGCCAAGGAGGCGTATATGGCTTATGCTATGTCGGTGCTGGTCGGACGCGCCTTGCCAGATGTCCGGGATGGGTTGAAGCCGGTGCACCGGAGGATATTGTGAGTAGAGAATGTTGGGTTTCTTGGGGTGTGATTATTGTGCCTTAATTTTTCTTTGTTCGGGTTAAAGCTTTTTCTTTGTATTCTTTAAGAGTGATGTTGGATGTTTTCTGTACGGTCCCACGTGCTTTGATATGGCTTTCGTGGTCAGTTGTATCATGCAGTTTTAGTGATGACGTTTATATGAGATTTGTGTGCTCTGGGAATGCTTGTTTATTGTTCTCTATGGAATCTATTCTTTTCTACTTCAAAATGTTCCGGACTCACCCGCTCTTCTTTTTTTACTTGAGATTATCTATTTGCTGCCATTTGCTGATGATAATCGTTGCTAGTGTTTTATGTTCACCATCCTTGAATGAAATATTCTCTGATGAGAACTAAGGTTTGTTGTTTGCATAAAAAATGTTCTTCTCATTCCTTAGATTATTTACTTGAATCTCTAGCGTCTGCATTTTAGATTTATGTCCCTGTCATTCATGAATTATTGATAGTTTGGAATTTGTTCTCACCTCCCCATCCTTTAGGCATATATTAATGCCTCCATATTTTGCAATTTGTTACAGGTATGCAATGTATGAACTGGGCCTTTCATCCCGAAAACCTTTTAAAAAATGTGCTAGAATTGTTGGGGAGGTAATAACAATTTGTTTTCTGTGTCTGAGTACTTGCAGATGATAATACGCTCTTCTCAATGTGCAGTTTAAATTTCACTAATATATTGATCATTTTGTATTGCGTGCAGGTTTTAGGTAAGTTTCATCCTCATGGTGATACAGCTGTTTATGATTCATTAGTCCGAATGGCACAGGTACTCTTCAATCCCTTTTGTTACTTATTTGCAGTATTCTGGATCAAGGTTTTAAATTCTGTTCGGATAAGTACTGAGTGGTATGGGTCCAACCAGGACCAGTACATATTTACATAGGTTGGTGCCGACTCATATCCAATATTTTATCATGTTGGTCTGTGAAATTGGGTTGTACAAGTTGATACACCACCTGGTATACCACTATTATACTGATCCAATTGGCTGCCAAAACCGATGTCAGATTTGTTATTTAAGACTTTTATTTCAATATTTGATCTCCTAAGAATAAATACAATAATTGTAATTATGGAGATTATATTAATATTGTTTCCTCTTTACTGCAGTCAACTGTTTTCTTTATGTAATCTACTATTCATTGCACGCTAGTAATTTGTCAAAGGCATGGTAGTCAAGGCCAACAAAGATTTGTAGATTTTAAGCATCAAACATTGGCATCTTAATGAAACTCAGATTTCTTAATTATTCTTCTTCTCTCCAAAATCCACTGATGTTTACTAATATATATGAATCTTAAATGCTTTAGCTATAGTTAGAGGGAGACTTATGAAAACTTTAACATAAATAGTTAAAAAAGAGATTTGAATGATCTAAGTTTAGCCAGGGACATCACCTTACAAAATGATTGATGGCGGGTTAGGACTCCAAAGAGTTTGGACATCGCTACTTGTTATTGTTATTGGTGCTGTTGCTGCAAATGACAGCTTATACATTTTAGTAAAAGCTATGGTGGCTTGGACACCCTTCGTTTTGCCTTGGGGTTATCCATGAGAAAGATATCCCTTAGGAGCTGTACATGCTTTGAGCTTTTCTGGCATCTTTGAGAACCTTTACAATCTGTCGATTTGTATAATTAGCTAGTATAGTGAAAATTGGGGGTAAATAGTGCTATAACATTAATCTGGTCATTGAACACATGATATACTCTGTTACTTTCCTGACCCAGTTACATAAAACATTTATGTGCACACTTTATATCAACATGCTGGAATGTTTTGAAGCTGTAATCTTTTTTCCTTATTACTAAATCTATTTAATTGGATTGTGATCCTTATATTATTTCTCTTCCACTGCCCGTTAAATCATACTTTTTCTTTGGCATTTCTCTAGGACTTTTCCCTGCGGTACCCTCTCGTCAATGGACATGGTAATTTTGGATCAATTGATGCTGATCCTCCTGCCGCAATGCGGTATACAGAGTGCAGATTGGAAGTAGGTTTGAGGGTTCTTTTATGATCATGCACACATCTAATGAAACTAGTTTATTTGGCTGTATTCAATTGTGGTTAAGGATGCTTCATTTTTCTCAATACATTGATATGAATAAATTCCAAGTTTTATTATTATGAACTTAATGTTTGAGGTTCTTATGGCATGAGAGAGTTTGTGAGCTCTAATTCTAGCAATTTATGTGAGCTTGTGGTAGTTGAATCATCATGGTTGTATCGAGCCCTAATAATGTTAATATTTGAGATAGGGGGTCTTGTTGTCAGAATGTGGATCATATTGTCACGGACTTAGTTGGTTTTTCCTAAGTCGTGCGGCACTCTTGCGTGTCCGTCCGCAAAGGTCAGCCTCTCCGAAATCTCCCATGGTCCATTAGGACCTACAAAAGAGAGAACGGGTTAGAGAAAGCGTCTCGCTCGGGATCCACTAGCAAACATTCCAGAAAACACTTCATAGTCAATGCAAATTACAAACAAACTTTACAAACTCTGAACGGTTGCACAACAAAGGGTCAAAATGGTCCACTACAGACCGAATATCTCTCACAAGTGTCCACATGACACAATCTTTATTTACAAGCCTAAAGCGGCCACCAAACTCAACTAAAATGAGACTATTAAGCCTTCGACCGTCCCTTTACATGGTGTGCAAAGCATGAACATACCAAAAGACACGGACATACATAAGCATTACATCAAACATCCTGTTTAGAAGTTTGTCCGTGACATTATGGTGTATCTTAATTAGGATAAGTATCATCATCTATTGATGCCTTATTAAACAATTTGAAAGAGAGGAATCTTCTTTACTTCTTACAAGTATGGATATTTGCATTGCAAAATGATATTTTATCTAAGGCTAATTATGGAGGACTAGGAGAGATATAGTAGATCTTGACTCATTGGGTTTGTAATTATTTAAAATATGGTTCACATTTTCGTATATCAGAATTGTGTACTGGTCAGAGCTTGGACCAGGAGCTTATATGTATCAAGTTTCTAAACAAGCTAAAAAACAAGAGAAATTGCTCGGTAGTACTCTGTGCTAGGTGGTACCAGTCCTAGTACCAGGTATGCGAGTCGGTACAAACCTGGGATAGGTTTGTACCATCCGATTTACCTTGGTCTATGTGCTAGTAACTTGTTGGATCGTTAGATACCGCATGTATGAAATGCATTGAGTATATTGCAAACCTTGATTTAGCATAACGATGATTGTATTCTCTAAGTTGTTGCAAGTAAGGTCCCACATTTTTGGTACTAATGATCATACCATTATGGGCCTGCTTTGTGCCAGTCCATGGTTAGATCGATAAGCATCTAGTTTGGGCCAGCAGCATACTAATACATAGCATGTCACTACATACCATGGGTACAAAGAAGGGAGGAGGAGAGGAGTATTGGATGGATCAAGGGTGGTGCGATAATAGGTGCGCGGTGGATGATGTGAGAAGGAGAATCACACAAGAGGCAACTATGTGTGTGCGGTGGCAGAGGGGTTTAGTGGTATTAGGTTTTTTATGCTCGGATTAAACAAATTAGAAAACAAGAACCTAGCTTATCATCCAATCGAAGCTCATTACGAGCCTGGACTAGCCTGTAAGCTCGTCCACAAGGTTTATCAGGTTGTAAGCCTTGAATTGCATGTGGACCGTATATGAAATTGGATGGTTCGTGTTTTTGTTGAAGCCCGTACAAGTATGTTTCTTACGATACTTAGTAGTCCAAGTCAAACGCATAACCATGGTTGCAAGCAATGGTGAATCAAAAGAACATGTTTGCCTTGATGAGGTTGGGGATTTACTCTTCCCTTCTATAATCATTAGGATGCTGTTTAGTTGAATAATTTAGAAGCGTAATTGCACAACCTTTACAAAGGTTTGTACTATAAGTGCTGTCATGTTGATTATCATGTCTTAGCATTATTGAATACCATGATAGATTTTAACAAAATTTTAAAACAAGAACCTGACTCATTGTTTTGTCGAAGCCTATCACTAAGCCTAGGCCCATCTATAATTGGTCCATTGGGCTTATCGGGCTATAAGCCCTATACTACTATAGTGGACCATTTGAAATTGGATGGCTCTTTTTTCAGTTCAGGTCCAGATCAGTATGTATCTTAAAATATGTATGGGTCCAAGTCAATTGCTTAACCATGGTTGCAAACACTGGTGAATCAAGATAACATGTTTGATAAGTATGGGGATTTATCCTTCCCTTTTATAATCATTATAATGTTGTTGAGTTGAATATTTAGAAGCGTCATTGCACAACCGGTAAGGAGGTTTATACTATATACGGGTTGTCATATTGATTGGCATGCCTCAGCATGATTGAAACATAGAATGCTAGAAAGATTCGGGCACGTGCCATGCCAACCTGTTTTGAACATGTTGACAGACAATTTTTGCAATCAACATAGAATTGTATCAACTAGAGTGACATGGGATTACACTGTTCTGAAAAGATATTGACACATATTTGTGCCACAGAATATTACCATATAATTTTTCATGCGATCATAATTAGAATGATGAGAAAGGATGATCATTTTTGTAGAAAGAAGTTGAGGGATGAATGATCAGTGCTTATACATCGCTTGAGCATTTTGTATCGTGTTCTTGGTGCATCGGTGGCCATGACATGCTGATGTTCGAATGAAGGCCCATTAGTGCTGGTAAATAATATAGAACTGATGTAGGACAAGTTAGCAGTGAGAACAGTAGTTATAGGACATGTGCATTGTCATATTGGTTGTCATGACATCTTGGTTTACCCAGACTCCAAATCATGCATTTGCAAATAACTGTTGTTTGGCAGTTCCTCTTTGATTGGTAGTTGCTGCTTATGAATACTATGAACGCTAATGGTTCATTTTCTATTGTACAATGGGTAATGTATCAAACAAATCAAGCATGACAATAAAAGTAGTACTCCATTGATTGAAGCAAAATTGAAGGAAAAATTAAAGAACAAATTATCTGCAAAAAGTGTTTATTGAAGCATTCTGTTGCATCTGGCACATGCTAGCGGCAATTTTTTGCATTCCCAAGTGTTAGCACTGCTGCATGGGGTGGTGCTGTACAATGAAATGCTTGCTTGGGAGAACATGTCCAGCTATGACAGGAGATCAAGCAAGATCTAGTTAGATATACACTGCAGTGCCTACTCCATTATCACTCGTTCAATGGATACAGTAACAATGTAGCATGATTTTGTGGCATCACATACCATTTACTAGAGTCTTTTGGCTCGGTATGAAAATAAAATATTTAGCATAACTACATTATGCCTTTCATATAATTATCTTTTATTTATCAGAATCATATCTGACTATATGGTGGTTCATTAAGTTAATTCTGGGAAATATTATTCTTGTCTGCAAAATGTGGACATAGTGTTATCTTGCTTTTATGACAGCATAACATATGTATGATTTTATGAATATTCTTTGTTCTCTGTGTTATGGTATCATTATGAAATTTTACTTTCAATTTTCTTCATATGCAGGCAGTTACTGAAGCCATGCTCTTAACTGATTTGGAACTGAATACTGTAGGTGCCACAGTACTTTTAAATTTCCTTAGAATGTGTCTTCTCTAGTCCTACCCTTCTATTTGATGCTTGATTGTTTGACAGGTTGACTTTGTACCCAATTTTGATGACTCACAAAAAGAGCCATCTCTTTTGCCTGCTCGTATCCCAAATTTACTATTAAATGGATCTTCAGGAATTGCGGTACAGCCCATCTAGTGCACTATGAGTCAGTTTTTTGTTCAGTACTTTTATGTTTCCTAAACCTATTGTTTTGTATGATTAGAGGCAATACAAGTAATTTTCTATTTATACTACCAGGTTGGAATGGCAACAAATATACCTCCTCACAACCTTGGGGAGCTTGTGGATGCTCTTTCTGTTTTGATCCATAATCCTGAAGCTACAGTAAGCATGATTTTTTGTTTTCTCTTAAATTTTATGCAAAAGACATTGGAGTTGTTGATACTTAAGCCAATAACTATATCTGTATCTTTTTCTTGTTTGTGTGCTATAGATAATTATTATATTTAATTGTGACATGTCCCAGTAATTTCTTAATTGCAGAATTATCGACATCTATCTAAGCCTATTGAATTATAAAAGTCACATAGTTTGGAGTTGCAATTTGGAGTTTTTGAATGATAGATGTACCTTTACATGGGGTGGTTTCATATTGTGTTGGATGATACATATGCTTTTACATCTATGTAAGCCTATTGTTGCACATGGTGTTGAATGTATGGAGTTGAGCAATTTTTCAACACATTGTTTCTTTTGCTAATTCTTGTTCTCGATTAAGTTCCATATATGTAGAAGGACTTAAATCTCGACTAGTTCTGCATGGTTTAATTGATATCTATTGGTATTTATCAATCTGATTATTGATCGGTACGTAGATAAGTCCAAATCAGGCTATTTAGATCTAGTTAAGGAATGTCGTTTTGCCAGACCGATATGAAATGACCGATATGTATTGGATCTAGTGTGAACTAGTATGACGAACCAGTGTCGTTTTTGGCATTGTTTATGCCTTTGCCCTAATCGCGCCCTGTGCATGTCACAACTTGATCGACACACTATTACTTCTCATCCCCTTTGCCTAATTGTATCTCACGTGTGCAGGATACATTGCATGATCTCACTCCACACTGCAATCAGACATGCCTCTTTCTCTTCCTCTTCCTCCTACATCCTCCTCTTTCGCCACTATCTCTTCTTCCTTTTTGTTCCTTTTTCCTCTTCCTCCATTGTCTCCTCTTCCACTTCTCCTTAGACTTTGAAACAACATAATGGTATGTATCGATGTATTGTGTGTTGGTACATCGATACGTATCGGTCTTGCAAGGGATCGATATGATAGTCCTTTGGTTTAATCTATACAAATATATGTTTACATGGGGTAACACGTTGCAAACTCCTCGTGGTTGTGACTCCTCATTCGATGATTTCGCATGTCAATCGCTTGCACTCACCCCTCGCAAGCCTCCTACCTGTTGCCCATCACTCATTACCAGTTAGCCCTCAATTCCTATTGCATGTTTCTTGTTGGCCCTCGAGTGCTCCGATATGCCTCTTCTTCCTCCTCCGTTGGCACCAGTTTCTCCTCCTCTTCCTCCTCTTTTTCTTGGTCCTTTCTTCTTCCACCATCTCCTCTTACTCATTTTCCTTCTTCCTTCTTTCTCTCTAATTCCTTCCTCTTTTCCTTCTTCTTCCTCTTTGTTTTTCCTTGACTTCTTTTTTCCTTCTCCCCTCCTCTCCCTTCCCCAACGGTTCATGATACATTTCGGAACATTTCAACGTATCAACACACGGTACACCAGAACAAATTAGGATGGATCAGACCTGTACTGGTCCACCCATGGACCAACATGGATTCGAGAATCAAAATTACGAAGCTTGACTTTGACCTCAGTTTGTTTCTTTTTAGGTGGCCCACCTAGTTGATTGTGTGAACGTTTTTTTGTGTTCATAGAACAGGAAGAATTTATACTATTTGTCGAGGCTTTTGGAGTGAACCAGTTCATATCAAGTTTCAAGGTTGATTAGAGCCTAAATCTTACACACTTGAAGAGGGAGTGTGTTGAAGGTTGATTGGGTAGTAGGCTATGATGTGGCAAAAACATTTTTTTATTTTGCTAGTTGGAGGATTTGTTTGGTTGAGAGGGAAATGGTTAAACAATTGGTGATTGGGTGAGGCATCAAGAATGAGAAGCAACCCTGGGTTCCTTATTTTAAAATGTTTGAACCAAAGGTTTTACTAAAGTTTGCAATTACATCTATAAGTACTGCAATAGTCAAGGCATGGACCAATACCACACCAGTTCATACTCTTTAACCAATGAATTTAGAGCTCTCTTTGGTTTATTACAAATCTTTTCCAATAGGTTTAACTTAATGAAGTTATAAACCCATTTTGGCCATGACCAAACTTTCCAATCAGAGATATTTTTGAGAAGGAAGAAGGAAGGAGACAGAGTGAATGAATATTTCAAAGGAAAAGGAAGGTCATAAGTCTTGGATTGGAGATCTCTAATTAACAAGGAAATTTTCTTGATTGAAGAGTCTGCTAAGGAGGAATCCTGTCAATCATATGTTTTATCAATAAGCAAAACATATATGAAAACATATCTTCTCAAAAGAAGGAATGATAGAATGATTGATATGTATGTTTTTTTTTATAGGACATAGTTATGTAATCGTATCAAGATAGAATGATTGACATGTATGTTTCTATTTATGATACAAAGTTTTCTTTATTATTTCATATTTTTATTTTTTATTCTTATATTTGGAGTTTATGAAAATGGTAAAGAGATTACAATTGATATAATGTAGATAATGAATGAACGAGTATCTTCTCATATTATGTGTCAATGGTGTGAAATCATATTTATTTTTCTGATGATATAAATTCATTGTTCTCGTGGGAGACATGAAGGTGTGACATTCATTCATGAGAATTACTCCTTGAATTTGAATGAGCCTCACAGTTATCTATTTCTTTTCTTTGTATGTTTCTGTGATTATCTTTCTTTCTCTCACACTCTCTTCCTTTATTTTTGAATAAAGAAACCTAAATTGTCCTATATCACACATGGTCATTACCTCCATTGGTGTTTGGATTACTTTGATTCTAGGAATGGTGATAGTATCATGTTCGGAGGTAAAATTGATGAGAGCAGGTATGATAAACTAAACCAATAGTTGTTGATTTTCCTTTTCAGACAATTTTTGATAAATTAGTGATACAATGCAAAATTATAGCAGCTTGGTGACCCTTAATCATCTTAAAAGACTCTACTGAAACTAGAACCTAATAGAATAAATGGGCTAAGCCTTGACCTTTATCGAGCTTCGCAACACATTGTGATTCGTATGAGGTTCGGGTTTGACAATTTGTCAATCTGATACTACCTTGGATGGAAGTTTTGGTGGAGGAGAAAGATATCGTCAATAACAAGCATAAAATCGAGGTTACAACCTCGTCAAAGCTCATTCTTCCTTCAACCACCGCCCATTCTTCCTTAAGTTCCAAAGAAGAAGAGTTCACAAAAGGGTCCTGCCCTTCAACCTCGTCCTCACAAAAGGGTCCTGCCCTTCTCCGGAGGCTTTGTATCCTTGCTTATTGGTAACCATTCACAAATGAGGGATTGGTGTTTTGATATCACCGGATCCATATGGGGTTCGGGTTCGACAATCTGTCAATCTGATGCCACTGGTCTGATGGAAGTTTGTAGAGGATAAAGATATCACTAGGAACAAGCGTAAAATCGAACGTAAAACAGCCTCTATTGCTCGTAAACTTAAAGTGCCAACTATAAGGGCTAAGCAATGGACTAAAGAGCGATATGAGACTCGGACAAAAACATTAAAACACAGGTCGTCTTTGGAGAGCACTTGAGTGCTCTCTGAAGAAAAGGACCTACTGTTGGTTTTGGTTTCCTCCTCTCTCATGAGGTTTGGATAGCGAGCACCAGGTTTTTTGGACTACTTAGATCAGTTGGACAAAGCTTCGATGCAAGGCTTCAACTACTGGAACTTGAGGACAAAGGGGTTGCGCCTGAAGGGCAGAACCCTTTTCTGAATTCCTCTTTTTTCTCTTCTCTTCTTTTGCTCTCAATAGAAGCTAAAAAACTAGGGTCGACTTGCTTGTTTGCTGCTGCCTTGGGATGCCTTAGACGGGGCTCTCCTCCCTCTTTTATAGCTGAGGTAGGACAAGCATTCTCCTTTTACGGGACTTAGGAGTCCTAGTGTCTTTAAGACTTGGAGAGTCCTAATGGCTTTAGGTCTTAGAGTTGGACCAAATCTGGTCGGATTTGACCTCTTTGGATTTGATTGAGCTTGAGTTGACTCCAGCTAGATTGAATTTGAATCGTAGTTCGAGTTAAAGTCGAGTTAAGCTAAAGTTGACTTGAATCTAGTCTTTGAGCTCAAAATCTAACTTGATCGTGGTTTGGTTTGATTAGGTTCGAATTGGTGTTGGATTGGAACTCCAGTTGGGTTCATTTGGAGTTTGGCTCGAACTCTGTTAGATCATCCCTTATCAGTTGGATCCATTGGTATACCCCAACATCCTCATTGAATTTAAATTTATTGAATTGTGAGACTAAATCTAGATTGAAATGGGTCGTCTCAGTGATAATTGGATCAAGAGAGGGGTCCTAATCCTATACAAGATAAGAATAGACATATATATCGTCATTGCTGTTCAGATAATTTTGAAAGGTCTCTAGAGACATTTAGAGTTTGGTTAGTATCCAAAAGCCCTAATGTGTATGTAGTATATAATATATATTATGCTAGTCCTTTTTCTGGTAGTGTTTTAGGAGTTTTAGAGTTATGTATCAGAGATATTTTGAGAGAATATAGGAACATATAAGTTATAGTTCACTCTCACATATCTTGGAAACAATAGAGAGCATGGTTGAGAGCTATAAACAAAGGTTTAATAAACCCTTGGAACATCACAACTTGAATAATAAAATTTTACTCTTTGATGTTCATCTCTATCCCTCTTCCCTTCTTCCTTTTTCCTCTTCTTTTTGAGACGTTGTTCCGTCAAAGAAAGAAGGCGTTTGATAGGAGACAATGATTTCTACTGATTAGGTCATTGGAATGATTTTTATGAAATCCAACCTAAGACATTACGAGTTGGTGTAAATATATAATAATTTTACTCATTCCTTGATATAATTGATCATTATTCTATAAGTTAGAGGGTTTTATCTTTTATGGAGCAAGAGAAAATAATCATCGACATTGACATGTATGTTTAATCGATCGTTTAAATTTAAATTTATTTTTAAAAATAAATAAAAAAAATAATAAGAAGATAACTAACTTGTATTATGTGATATGGTTTGATTGGCATGCATAATTAAATTATACTAAACCATGAGGTGGATTCATGATTTGCTTTGGTGCTAATGACATGTGCAAAGCTTAAATTTGAAAAATAAACTCAAAAAATAGAATAGAGCTTTATCTAATATTATTATAAACTTAAAAATAATAATGTTAAGAAATAAGGAATGCTAACTTTGTAACGAGCAAGATGAAATTTCGGGGGATAAAAGATCTCCTATGATACACAAAGCAAAAGTCAAGATATCCCAAAGGAGAGTTGTTTTAAGTCAATTAAATATGATAAACTTTCTTTTTGGGAGTATTTAACAAGTGAAAATTTAATTGCTCATATGAACAAGTGTCAAGAAGTGACAGATCATCAGTTTTTGAAAAAGATAGCAAATGATGCCACTAGTTCACATACTAGCTTTCTTGACATAGGAGTGTCTCCATACACTCAATCAAGAGAAGTCAAGATGAACACAATGGTCTTTCAGTTTTTCAATAAATTAGAATTTTAATACTCATTTTATATTATTTTGATACGAATTTTGAGTTATTTGCTAGATAAATTATACATCATTGTGAAGCTTATTGTGAGTTAGGAGTCTAAGCTCATCTGAATTGAAGCTCTTTATAGTAAGTTATTTTCAGTTCTCTGTAAGAAGGTCATGGTGGCTGCTCTTGACATCGAAAGAAAGTTGTTCTCGTCTTTTCAAGTTCCTTGATTTTTAGTTATTTCATGAATATTTAATTAAGTTTTATTATTTTAATTAGAAAAAATAATCATCCATTCTTGGTGGGTTGTTTCTTCCACTGTATGTACCATGTTTTTAAAGCCTTAGAGTCATAGTGTTTTTGAATACCAGTCTTGTTTCTTGAGAGGTATTATCCTTGTCACAGTGACCTTTGCTTCTGTTTTTGGTTTTGGATATCTTGTTCAATTTGCCAAACACAGTGACAACTGTGTTAGTTTCCAGGATTTGTAAACCTGGATGAAATTCTGTTTATGTTTCTATCGACCATTTGTTTATATTAAGTGCATTGATGGGTCATTAAACTACAATGTGTATTAGAAGAGGCTGGGTTAATCTAGATCTTGAGATAGCTTGAGGGTTTGTTTATAATATTAGTGGCTTGTCTCTGGATCCAGGAGCCAGAAAACCTTCTTTCTGGAATTAATGTCTGGGAACTGAAAAGGATTCTTTAATGTAGTATTGGAACAAAACTTTCTCACTAAGTTTAAAAAGTTCTCTTGATGTCAGATCAGATATGTTTGAGCTTGTAATATATTATAAGAATCTTAGGAACTCATTTGTGTGCATGAAATGACTCCATTATGCCCCTCATTCAGCAATATTTCAATGTAGTTATGGTTGTTACGGATGTGACTAATATGGTGGTGTTCTTTATTAACCCTTCTATTTTTGTGAACAGAAGACATTTATATTTATGCCATTTAGATTTTTGTGAACAGAATGAACTGATATTTAGGTTTATACCATTTAGCTCCAAGAGTTGCTGGAGTACATGCCTGGTCCTGACTTTCCAACTGGAGGCATAATCATGGGAAATTCTGGGTACATAGTATTTTATTTTTCTTTTCTGGTTTTACCTGTTGGTCCTTGATCAATATGTGTTATATTCTTGTGTTATTCTTTTGAAGGATCTTGGATGCGTATCGGAGTGGGCGAGGCCGCATAATAGTGAGAGGGAAGACTGATGTGGAATATCTTGATGAGAAAACCAAACGCAGTTCCATAATAATCAAGGAGGTGGTTTAAGTATATTTAATTTGCTATCTGCTAATTTTCTATACTTAACCCGCTAGACATTTTTGTGTCTTTATTTTATTTCAGATTCCTTACCAGACCAATAAATCTGCCCTTGTGGAGAAAATCGCCGAACTTGTGGAAGATAAGGCAATCTTTTTGTCTGCCACTCTTTGTTTGTTCTATTTTCTGAAATGGTCAAATTACAGAAAGATATGTGCACTTTCTTGTAGCCTGAAATTGCATTCTTTCTGGAGTCATTTGCACTATTCAACAGTTGTATCATTAGTTACACCAGCAGGCTGGTGGTAGGCAATTGATGGATACTTTGAATGGAATATTATTGGTGGTAGTAGCTCAAGACATGTAGTTGCTCTAAAGTTGGAGTGATCCAAATATTGGCATTTTGTTCTAGAAATATTGAACCAGAGGACTAGAAACTGATGTGGTGACCAGGACTATGACCTCATTTAAGATTGATTTTATCAACAGCTGAAAAAACTAGTGTTATTCCGCTTGAATTCAAGTGTTACAGATGGCAAGCAAGAGTTATAGATGAATAAGAGAAAAATATATATTATCATACTTGGCTAGAAGCCACAAAATTATGTAAGGGGAACATTTTCATGCATCATGTTCTCAGTAGTTTTGAAAATAACATAATATTCCGAAGATTAGGTGGACTATTGGAAATGTAGGAATTTTAAGATGTCACAGTTTGCAAAATATAAGTCCATAGAAGCAATTGCATGAATGTTACTAATTTTGACTTGCACAATAGTATATATTAGGAGCTTTAAGGAGTAGAACTAGTGCTTTGATCTTTTCTGCAGCTTTCTACTTATATGCTTGTGTGTCATATATATATATATATAATTTTAACTAATGTTTGCTGTCTTCATAAACAAAAGTAATTAACTAACAAACTTAAGCTTTATGTTGGTGATCTTAAGTCTTGGAGGTATCTTGTTATTTGTATTTATACTGTTTGTAATAGAATCTTTTGAGTCTTATACTTACAATTGTATGTTCATTTAGTTTCTTTTCTTTCCCTTAATAAACATCTTTTTTCCATTGTTTTTGTTAGCAGAGAAAACTGACATTTTTAGTCATTATGGGTAATTTTCATTCGTTTTTAGTGCTAAACAGGAAAATGAGATTCTTATTCTTTTTTGTTCATTTTCTTTTTACGCATTGCTTCCTCCCAAGCAACTCTATCCCTATAGGTGGACCTCAGATCTTCGACTTTATCATCTATCAAGATCTGGATTGGAATGTGGGTCTGACACCAACATTAGATGGTTAGGAACTTGTGTCGGAACAGTTATTGTAGTTCCTGTTGGTCTTGATATGTTTCTGATGCTAATTTAACTCATCTCAATGGCATTTAATGTCCTTGTCAACCAGTATCGCCTGCAAACAAAAAAAATCACCTTCATTTATTTGGAGTTGGGATGGATTTTATCATTAATTATTTGACTGTTATGCTACTGATAACAGACTTTAGATGGCATAAGTGATATTCGTGATGAAAGCGACCGATCTGGAATGCGTATTGTAATAGAGGTTGGTTCAGCTTGTAATAACATATGCCATTTACTATATATGGTTTAATCTTCTTTTCTTTTGTATTGAATTTGCTGTTAAACTCCATCATTACATTTTGATAACATTCTTCCTATCAGCTGAAAAGGGGGTCAGATCCATCTATTGTTCTCAACAACCTTTATCGTCTTACTGCTCTCCAGTCTAGCTTTAGCTGCAACATGGTTGGGTGAGTACGCCACAGGACTTTTTGGGTCTAAGTCTATGCTGCATGTATGTCATAGTAGAAATTTACCACCTAACTGCATATCTTCATTAATATATGACAGACATTTTACCCGAAAGACATTCAAAGATTAGTGTGTTTCCAGATTTGAAATGTTGTTTCCCAAAAGATTTTGCTTGCTTTTGTGAATTTTCTTGTGATCCGAAGTATTGCATGTTGCATAATATCATTGTTAGTGTTACTGGTTAGTAAGATTATGGTGTCAAACTGATTTTATTTTTGTGGTTTGTTCTTTTGTTTGAACTCCAACAGTCTTTCTTCAGAACCTACAACTTTTGCCAGTATCTTAAGCAAGGTTCGCCGTACCGTACCGTACCGGCGTTTCGATTCGGACAGTGCGGACCGGTACAGGGCGGTCCGCGTACCGACAACTTGTCGGACCGGTACGTACCGCCTGTACCGGGCGGTATGGCTCGGTACGGCAAACCCTGATCTTAAGTACAAACAATATTTTAACAAGCCAGCTAAATGAAACCCTTACTAATAATCTAATAGCCTAGTACAATATCAAAGTCTAACAACTTCTACTAAAACTGAACTACTTTAGTCAGACTTATATAATAGCGAGGGCATCATCAGAATATGCCTTGAAAATTTTAATAATCTAGCTTCTGAATTTTCACATTTAGAACAATACAAGAATACGTGACCTTTGATAACGACTCCATACATAAGTTTCAAAAAAATTAATGACCAGCACATACAAATATAATTAACTAAAACAGTATACATATGATTCCATAGCATATACAATTAATAACGTGTGAATGTAAAAAAAAAATAAAACCAAGGTTCATAAGCGAAATTGGTATTAGGTTTGGCCATACTTTTGGTTTTTTCTTGTTGAGGGGGAACAAAGGTGGGGTGGTTTCTAAAAGATAAATATTAGCCAAAAAATGATTTTATAATAAAAAGAAGCATAGATGAGTATGTAAAACAAGCAATGTCTTTTTGAGTATCGGAAGTGTATGGGTAGCTTGGTGAGATCGGTATGAACTGGTTGGTATAGATGTATCGACATATACATTGATATGTATTGGTGACTCAAAGGGGATGAAGGAGAAGAGGAAAGGGTGGTGGAGAAGAGGATGAAGGAGGAAGGAAAAAGAGGTAGTGGAAAAAGTGGAAGGAGGAAGAGGTAGAAGAGTAGACAATGGAGGAACAACATTTAGAGGAAGAGGAAGAGGAAGAGGAAGAGGAGGAAGCATGCCCATCGATAGCGCACGACACATGGCGAGCAACAGGTGGCAAGCAATGATGAGCGATAGACGGAGGGCTCATGTTTAGGCAAAGAGGGCTTGCGAACACAATCCTAGAAGTCTTAATTAATTATTTTTTAATGGGTATAGTGTTTTAGATGGTCATGATTAGATTGGTACGTATTGCTTGTTTTGTATTGGTCCGAGTGAAACGATGGTCCATGGTGTAAAATTTTAAAAATATGTGAAAAATTAGATTGTTATATATGCTAAAAACAATTACACCTTTCCTATTGGAATAGATAAATGCTTATTATACAGAATTATTTCCCATCACAAAGAATATGAAGTTTTTGTAAGGTATGATATTGATGTCGGTCCTTAGATTGATCGTCACAATATTATAATTGGATTGTTATACTGCTCAAATTGATACAAAACGAGCTATACATATTGGTCCGAACATAGATTGGTATGTGAACCACCTTCATTTCAGGCGGCTTGGTCCAACTCAAAAACAATAAAAAAACCTAAAATAGTGGTGGGCTGTCTAACTAAGCATTAATAAAAAGAAAGAAAAAACCTAAAATAGAAATTGATTGTGATTCCTCTTCTCGTGTTCAACTGCGAACCAACATTGTTGTCGTCACGATTCCTTCTTCCTAGGTACACTCGTACATGAACTGATACATGAATATAAGCTTGTATTAAAAGTTAGATACACCAATCAATATAAGCTTGTATTTACTTGTTGGACCATGAACTGATACATGAACCATCAATTTTCATTTAGTATTGGTTAATATCAGGATTACCACTTGATATAATTGTCACATAAGGCGTATCAGGTGACTAGTAAGCCTATTGCTCGGAATGATAAGTAATGCAATGTCATCCATGTTTCACACATCATGGTCAGGAGTCAGCTCGGGTTGCAAGCTAGCCACTTACCATTTTTGGATCAGAACCTTTTTCTCCTCCCTTATACTCCATCTTCCTTGCCGTTCTTCCTTCTTCTTTTTCCTCCTCCATTCTCCTTTGTTTCTCCCTAGCAAAATGCCACCATGATACATGCTGGCATACATGATACTGTTGCCTCCTCATAACTCATAAGGTTGCCCTATTGTATTCACCTTCTTTTGGGGTGCCTCGTTCTCTTCCTACTTGCCTTATACGCCTCTAACTCCACCTATTCCTTTGCCTCATTATCCTCTATCTTCTTTGGCTGTTGTTTCTCCTTTATCGCTTGTGGCTTCTGCCTTCTCCACTAGTATTTGTTTTCTCCTTGTATTATACACCTCTAACTCCACCTATTCCTTCGCTTCATTATCCTCTGATTTCTTTGGTTCTTGTTTCTCCTTTATCGCTTGTGGCCTTTGCCTTCACTAGTAGTTGTTTTCTTGTTGTCTTATACGCCTCTAACTCCACCTATTTCTTTGCCTCATTATCCTTTGTCTTCTTTGGCTCTTGTTTCTCCTTTTATCGCTTGTGACCTCTGCCTTTTCCACTAATATTCATTTTCTTCCCTCTTTTCTTCCTCTTTTCCTCTGGTTTGGATATTATCAACTAGCATTGAGTGCCAATACATGGATCCTTACCAGAAACATGAGGGTATAGTTGATCGATATTGGCACCTGATCAAGATTACAAGTAGGGGCTAACTATTTTTATGACACTATTGCCCTTGAAACTTCTGTAAGGTGTGATGATGAGGAACTTTTGAACTCCTTATCTTTCCAAATTTATTTTAGTCTTCACTTCGTCATTTTTTTTCATGAGCCAATCAAGTGAATCCAAGTGCATCATGATTGTCTACTAGGTAACGTGAGTAAAATATAATTCCTTGTTTGATGCTCCACATGTCGTTTGCTTGGCATCAGCCACCATCATCAGTAGATTTTCGCTTATCTACCTTAATGCAAACACAGTGGACCTAATGATAATCAGAATTTGATGGAGAAGTCTTGTCATCTAAATTGACTTCCTGCTCATTGATCACAATCAGTTGGTCATTGGTTGTGATGAATGGCATCTCTCTTTTTTATAGCCAAGAAAAATGTGTATTGTGTGACCCATGGATGGTCAATTACTTGTAAACCAATTACATTCAAACAATGGGTCCTATTACTTATGCTAGCATCTACCTATTAGTACACTACTTATTCTAAAATCAAAATGGATATGCTAGATCCTATTGCCTCATCTAGTAGTGGACCATCTTGTCTACTTACTACACATATCTAATCTATTATCGGACTTGAGTCATCATTGTAAAACTTTTGATTTGCATATGATTTGAGCTCCTCCGTTTGCATGTTCAACTTTAGGCAGTGTAGCCTTAGACACATTATAAATGGATTTGTACCAGCTTATCCAATAATGAATATGATATTTGCCAAATTTGGTGTATCTATAATAAGGTGGATCAATTGCACTTGTAGTCGTTGGATAACATGGTCTACAATATGACTTGTACTGCTCTTTTTCTCAAGTGAGGTGTAAATCCTCCCAACTATTGTAGCTAGCACTTAATTGTAATGTTGTAATTAAAAAATCAATTAGATTATAGGCATCATTTAGTTGAAGAAAATAAGAATTCTATTTTGTGAAATGTTTTATCAATATCTGTGTTATATTGACATTTAATGACAATGTTCTTGTTATATGTGCCACAATCATCTCGAAATCAATATCCTGAAAGTGATATTGATTAATAAGTGTTCATGGCTTCATGTGTTAGACTATATAAAAAAATGAGGCACTCATTGTTCGTTAATGATTGCATCAATTACGCATGAAATGTCTTGGTGTAATCTAATAACAACATTGAAGGAGCCAATAAGAGGTTATTATCATAGGCGAAGGTGTACCTATTTTAGACATAGAATTTAGGTAGTAACCTACATCAAGTCAACATATTGATTAATCATTATCAGAATGTATATATTATAATTATAAAAAGTTCATAAACAATGAAAATTTTAATTTTTGTTACTTGATATAAGACCCTAAATGTTTTGTTATCCCATTTCCATTCAATTTTATGGAAATAGGGCATAGATTTTTCAAGGTTGGAGACTACCTTTTCAATCTCGCCTTTGTTAGTTTGTATCATGTAATATATGTAATCCATCCATTATTTCTTTTCCATATCAATTGGACACAAGACTATGTCATGCAGTCATAACAATAACAACAATAACAATAATAACAACAAAACAGTAAGTCCCAACTATTTAGGGTCGACTACATGGATCTTTTGTCGCCATTGAGATTTGTAAAAGACGATATGCTTAGTTAAGTTCAGAGTACATAAATTTTTATTTGTAATTTCTATTAAAATCATTTTACGTTTTCCTCTATCTCTTCTCGTATCATTAACATTGATTATTTCATCTCTTCTGTCTACTGCATCTAGAGGTCTCCTCAACATATGTCTATATTATCTTAAGCGATTTTCTCTCCTCTTTTGCTTGATCGAAGTGATATTTTGTTGTTCATGAATAAAAGTATTTCTTTTCTTATCTTTTCTAGTAACTTTACACATCCATCTTAACATTCTCATCTCGGCAACACTAATTTTTTGCATATGTTTTTTCTTGATTGTCCAATACTTGATGCATCAAGCATTGTTAGTCTCACAACTGTCTTATTAAAATTTTCTTTTATTCTCAAAGTTATCTGATGATCACACAAGACTCCTGCGCCTCTTGTATTTTTAATCATTTTGTTTTTATTTTATGAATAATATCTTCATAAATTTTTTTATCTTGTTGAATAATTGATCCAATTTAATTATATTCTCTTGTCTATTTTTAGAATCACTAAAATTGTATTTTATATATTCAGTGTTAGTCCTAGTTAATTTAAAATCTTTAATTTTTCAAGTTTGCGTCCATAGTTTGAGTTTATAATTAATTTCACTTAGGCTCTCATTACTAGGATCACACCATCAACTAATAGGCTCTCATCACTAGGATCACATCATCAACTAATAGCATACACAAGGAGGTTTATTGTGTAAGTGATTAGTAAGTTCATCCATTATCAATATGAAAAGGTAGTGATAGAATTCAGCTCCTTGGTGTAATCCTGTGCTAATGGGAAACTCATCAGATAGTCCCTAAAGTTCTAATACAAGTAGTTACATCATCATATATTTTTTTAATAACATCAATATAATTAGTGGGTACACCTTTCTTTTCTAAAACGCACCATAATAAATCTCTAGGAACCCTATCATAAGTTTTATCTAAGTCAATAAAAATCATATATAAATCTTTTTTTTCTCCTTATACTTTTTCATTAATTGTCTTAATAAATAAATAACTTCTATTGTTGATCTACCGGATATAAAACTAAGTTGTTTCTTGTAGATATTTCTTTCAAGCTTTATCCTACTTACGTAACTCTTTCCAAAAGTTTCGTAGTATGACTCATGATTTTAATTCTTCTATGATTTGAATAATTTTGTATGTCATCCTTATTTTTATAAATTGACACTAAAAATATTTTTCTTAATTTGTTAGGCATTCTTCCGAATCTCATGATTTTGTTAAATAAGTTAGTTAACCAAGTTACTCCCTTGCCCCCTAAACTTTTCTAAACGTCAATAGGGATACCATCAGGACCCACACTCTTACTTATTTTTTTCTTTTTAATGTGTCTTTTATTTCAGTAGCTCTAATTTTGTGAATAGATATATGATTATTAAATCTATCATTATTATTTATCATTAAATCTAAGTCCTGTGTGAAATATTTATTAAATAATTTATACAAATAATTTTTTCATCCTCCTTAATCTCATTATCATTAACAAGTATTCTTTGATCTTCGTCTTTATTGGATCTAATTTTGCCTAGATCCTTACACTTTATTTCCCTATCCTTAGCAATTTGATATATATCTTTTTCACCATATTTAGTACTAAGTTTATTATAGAAATTATCATAACTTTTATATCTTGCCATACTAATCACTTTTTTAGCTTTGTTTTAGATTCTTTATATCTTTTAAAATTTTCTCATTTGTCTAATTTTGTCAATCTTTAGAACATGATCTTTTAAAACATGTGTTGTAGCTCTATGGTGATGATGAAATCACATATTCCATCCTGGAATCTAGAGGATGATACATGCTTCTTGGCTATCTTTTGTCCAATGAGCAATCAGAACAAAAGCTATCCTACTTAGTTGATGTGATCATAATCATAGGTCATTCTTTAATTGGACTTCAGGGATATGATGTTGGTAGCAAATTGAGTGATATCATTCTTAAGAGTTTTGAATGTATGGAGCTTTCTACCAATCTCTTCTTCCAATGATGGAATTAGAGTGGTCACTATCATTTCGGAATGTGGGATGACAATGGGGTCTCTCTTTCACCAAAATGATTGACGTAGATCTTTGTAGGGTCTTCATGAATCCATGCCAAATTGGAGTAGCTCTAGCTCAAATTGAAGTAGAAGTATTCGAAATACACAAAAATTCACTTATTGAAGAACAATTGAAGCTTTCAAGCAAAAATTTTCAGCTTTAATTTAAGCAAAAACTCATTGTAAAGCATAGAAGCTAGCTAATTATGATGAAGTGAGATTTAAATTTTCCTTGATTGGGAGAAATCATGTTAGTTCCTATGAAATTTGCATGGTGCCAAGAGGAAGCGCCAAATTCAAGTTACTTGAAAAATTTGAAGCAAATGTGACTTATTTAAAGAAAAAATTTAAGAAAAGCTCAAGAGAAGCGAGGAAAATGTCTATGGTTTGGAAAGATAAGAAGGGCTTCCTTGTATGGATGTTTACTTATGTTGAACCCTATCTTGGGCTTTTGGCCTTTGTATATGCAGCTGTTGGCTCCATGGCATGTTGTTATCCATCTAGTTGAATTTATATGCCGTTGCATAATTTATTTTTGTTCCATTTTCACTTGAATTTGGCACCTTGTGACTTTTCTCTTTTATTATGATTGCATGTAAATATGCAGTTCTATGTATGAGTTCTTACTTTGGTTTATGCTTTTTTTAGCATTCTCGATGGGCAGCCAAAGCTAATGGGTTTAAAGGAACTGCTTCAGGTCTCAACTAGTGAATTTAAATCTTCTTGCCACTTTCAATACTTTCAATAATGCATTGACTAATTGTTTGCAAATTGACAATTTTAGATTAGTTGCTTGAAGCAACATATTTATCGTAGATTGGCTTCTTTATAATGTAGGGACCATATTCTCATCATGGGTGCTTGTCATTAGCTACTGACTTGTTTTCTTATACTTTCTTTAATTATTGCATTTGAGGTTTTAGATACTGGTGATTATTGTTATCAGCTGTTTGTTTAGATGGCTCAATTAGATAAGTATAATCACTTATTAAATTATGTATAAACTCTTTTTGAGAACTTGTATTGATTATGCAGTTTTGTCACTTGCATAATCACTTATGCAAAAATGTTACAAGACAAAAATCAAAGCCTAAACTTATTAAATTATGTATCAACTATGTTACAAGACAAAAATCAAAGCCTAAACTTACTTGCAACCTATAATTGTCATACTGCCTAAAATGGTACGACATGGACGATCGATCCTATGTTGACCATCTTATTTCAAGCAATACGTAGGAAAAGGGTTTGGTATTGATTGGTACGGGTGACGTATCTGCCGGTACAGTCGAAACTTATGCTGTATGGGTTGATACGGGTCGGTATCATCGGTGTTTGATCGATACCGATCCAAATTGGGTCACATTTGACCCTAATTGTTAAATTGACCATTGGGGCCTCTTTTGGGCTTAAATTCCCCTCCTTCCCCTCTCTTTCACTCACTCTCATTCGCTCTCTCATTCTCATTTTCTTTCTCACACCTACTTGTGATTAAGGTTCCTAATCGGTGATTAGTGGTAATCAAGCTATGATCTGAATGAAAAAGGGACCGTAAATTGGGATCTAGTGGAATTTATCTCCAATTTGAAGTTATTTGGCTTCTTTCTATATTTTAATTATCATTTCAAATAGTTAGAGATGTATTAATGCACATTTACAAAGATTAAACATGATTAAGGTAATTCTCTTGTGATAGTCCTAAATAAGTCTATTGTCTTACATTTAGGGGGTATTTAGGGTTAATCACAACCTTATGCATTTATTTATGCCTCATATACATTTCATTCTTAATTAAATACGATAAAATTACCACTAAATGGGATTAGAAAAACCTAAAAAATGATTTTTCGTGAATTTTTGGTAATTTTCAGTCTTTTTTTGAAAAATGGTATCGACATACTGTTTGATATCGATTGTCATGTACCAGTCCGCCCATGGATTGATGCTATTGATCAGCATAGGACGACGACCCTTGCTTGCAACAACATAGAAGTGGTTAATTTGAAATACATTGATCGGTTTTGACTCATTTGTCTTGATGAGCACCTATTTTATATATATATATATATATATATATAAACATGTTTGTATATTCACATCTTTGTTGTTTGAAATTTTTTATTTTATTTTTGTTATTCCTTAAAATTGGAAACTATTCTAGGTTTCTTTAATCCTTTTTTTTTCTTTCTTTTTCACTAATATCACATGTGTTCATCTTGACACTTTAATTTTACCTACACTTCTTTGATTTGCTTTTTCCTAATTAATCAATATTTTGATATGTAATGCCTCATTGACTATGAAATTATCAAATAATTTTTCTTTTTAGTTCATTGAACACATAATGGTCACGTAACACATTTGATATCTTTCTTGACCTAAACTTTTTTGGTTTGATAACAATTTTTTCATCAATTTGTCCTTTATGCCTTGTGATTAATAAATTCAAAATATTGTAATATTAATGTTGTCATGGGGTGCTTGTGCGCTCGCCTAGGCACTTGAGGAAGGCGAGGCAAGGCTTGAGCGCTTAAAATTTTATCGGGTGAGAGAATTTAACTGGCCATTGCTTAGGCGAGCATCTAGTCCCAATCGCCTATGTGGATTGTCCCAATAACATTGAGTGGTGTTGCGTCTAAGCTAGATCGAGTCAAATGGTTTGACTTAGTCAATGGATCAAATTTCTTCCCCAACCCAGATTGAGCTAGGTGGTTTGGTTCAATCAATTAACTTAATATGATATTATTACCTCATGCCCCTAGAGAACCCTAATTGGGCCTCTCACGTGACAACCTCCCTCTCATGAATGTCACCTCCACCAAACGACCTCCTTCGACAATGATGCACTACAATTGCGGACGATATATCTCTCCAACTTTGAGCTTTCTTTCTCTCTTCCCACTAGTGCATGCAAGCACCTCGGATTTTTGGTCCATCGCACTCAAATTTAAAATCCTCCAACCAAATCTCCCCTCCTCGCTTCCACTCATACGCTTCCTCTCTCCCTTAATTTCTTAATTGTTCTCAAATTTTAACAAATCAAAGATCAAACTCAAGAAAGGAGGGGTTTCTATAAAGAAATGTAGATTCAAAATTAAAGGTAGCTCATTTTGGTTTCCTTTACTTGTCTATAGCTTTGTGCTTAATATAATTCTTAAGATCATAGTTTTGGACATCATTTAAAGTTGGATTTATGCAAATACGTGAAATTAAATTAATTGGAGCCGTTCATAGATCTAATCTAGATCTACACATATGTGGTCTTCATTTGTTTGGATTTGACTTAGATCCAAATGAATCTGGCTATCATTTGGCTAGATCTATACTTCATCTGTGTGGATTAGACTAGATTCATTTATCAGGTATTGATCCATATGGATTTAGGCTAAATTCATACGGATTCAATTCAAATACTTGCATTTTTGACCTAAATCCTTATGCATTTGTTTTGACAGCATCTTGATGTTGCATTGCATGTGCCTTACCTTGATTAAGGTTTTATCCCCATCTCGTTTGTCTTGAGTGAAAATTCAACCGGTGTATTGAGTGTCCCAACATTTCATTGTCTTCAACCTTATTGTTGGTGATCCATTGTCTTTAGTTTTTATTGTTGGTGATGTTAGACAAAAACAGCACTGTAAGGGTAATTTCGTGTTATTGTAGATTAGCTTGTATGGAATGACATGACTTATTTTGTTGTCCTTGTTTCATTCACTTTTTGCTAATTATACTCTGCTCTGGGTATCTATTACTGTTTGCTCTTCTTCCTTGTCTTTGCAGTGGGTGTATGATACTGATGATTACAAAAGTTTGTTTGATTTATTTCATATAAAGAAATGCATAATTAGTTTCATCCTTTGTTTAATTTTGATATACCATCTTGTTGGCTTGATGAATTGTATATTTATTCTTCAATTGTAAAACAATCATGCCAAATAATCTGTGTAGTATGTGGTAGCTATTGCATTCCTTTCTTGTTGACTTCTTGTGGGATGCTTTGCTAGTGATGTAAATAGTTTAGGTTCAGTTCAGGTAGGTGGTGGTGTTATGAACTTTTATGATCCACATTGATCAAATGACCGAGCAGGCCAGATAGAAGCCAAAGGTTACCAAATTCACCAATCATGATACGATATATAGTTGATTCAATTGAGATTTGTTGAAATGTAGTTAGTCTTAGCCAGTTTGGTAACATCATAATATGGATGGAATTGGCTGCTCTAGGACTGCTAGGGAGGTGGGATGTGATGAAGGCATTGAGTCTAGTGAGAGATGTGGTAGGTGTTTGGCAAGAGGGGGTTCAGTGAGAGTGGAAAACAAGGAGCAAGAGTGGTGGAAAACAAGAGAGGATACGAGATTTCCAACAAAGTGTTGATTTGACTATTAGTTCTGTAATTGAGTTAGGTAGTGACTTCATGTTTCTTCTAATACTGTCCTTACTAGACATGTGGTTTGAAATGTATTGCAACTGGATTAAAACAATATTATGTATTGAAGCCAACGCTTGTCATGGGACTCATTTTCTGGGTTCTTTTTATTGACTTGGTATTTTTGCATTGCTATTCTCACAATTTGACTAATATTGAGATGCTTATACAGATGCCTAACATAATGGATTAGGCAGAAATGTACCAGGACTTCTTGTCCTTTGGTGTTTCTGTTTTGTCTATTCTTGAGGTTGGGAACAATGACATAGGTTGCTCTGAATTTGTTAGGAACATTCACTGTGCCATTATAATATGAAGAATAGATATGATGATATTTCTTGATAAGGTCTGTATGTAGGATGATCAAATATAGATATGGTTTTCCATGTCACTGGGTGCATTTTGCTTTTTCAGAATTTCTGCAGTACCAATGAGACTAGGTTTCTGTTGCTTCTTATCATCCATGCTCAACTTTTGGCTACATTCTGCTCGTTTGTTTTGTTGATCTCTATGTTTGATTTTTTTTCTTCTTGTAAGCCTTGTTTGAACATCAAAAAGTTATGGACAAGATCCAATGTCTGAATGTCTTGTGACTAGAAGGGGCATATTCTGTAAGAAGCTTGTGCATCTTTAGAGATAATCATCTTAAGCTTTGAATCATGTCATTCATATTGTTTAAAACATTTTTCAGAACTGCTCTTCAGCTAGATGTGATAACATAAACCTGTTAGTGAAGATTCAACTTATCATAATCATGCATATCATGCATATCATGTGTTTCTAGTTGATATTTCAAAAACATGTAAAACACTAATTTTGATTTCTTTTAAGTAGGTGCTATCCCATGATTTCTGCTAAACAAGTCCAAGAGTTCAGATAAAAATAACTTTTCATTTTGCTTCAGGTGTTTCTTGATTTTAGGTGTTCTGTCATTGAAAGACGTGCAAGATTTAAGCTTTCTCAAGCTCTAGAGCGCCAACATATCGTAGAGGTGTGGCTTTGAACTAACTAAAATGGTTACTATGTCAATGATTTTAAGTTGTATAAATTGCTTTTTCTGTCCTCAGGGCATCATTGTAGGTCTTGATAACTTGGATGCTATTATCAATATAATTAGGGAAACATCTGGTAACAGAGTGGCCACAGCTGCTTTAGTAAAAGGTATGAGTTTCTTCATCTAAATTGTCTTGCATTCATCTATGCTTGTAAAATGATCTCTCTAGTCTCTACTTTATCTTGGTTGTTGAGAGTTTCACTTTGCCTTTTTTTAATTTTTTTTGTCTTTTCTTGCTTTGAATTCTTTATTATTTCTTATAACCATTTTATGAAAACGGGAATTCTTTACCCTTGGAGAGTCTGCTTGTATATGCTCTTGAAATATGATTTATATGTTCATCGTTCATAGTTGTGAGTGCCATGTATTGGTTTGTGGGCCCATAACCTACTTCTAGTAGGGTTATCCACGGGTTTGGTGTACATGCCTGTAAAGCCTTGATGGTGGAGTATCTGTCATTGATGCCTGATTATTGGTTCTAGATGGCTCTTGGATGATTGAGTACTATGGAACATCTTGACTTTGATGGTAGAGATTTCTGAATTATTTTGCGTGCAGTTGTGCTAATAGGTATAATCCCAAGGTAGGCAATACCGAATGATACCACTTGGTACGGGCGGTATATACCGGTCCGACGACATATCGGTACGCGGACCGTCCGTTACCGGGCGAAACAAAAAATAATAATAAAATAAAATAATATATATATATTTATATATAAACATTTTAGAAAAAGGTGACGTTCGGCGATGTTGCCATTTTTGGATTATATATATATTTATATATTTAAATAAACGAGGCGACGTCGCCTCGCATGGGGAAGGAAAAAAGCGACGTCGCCTTTTAAATAATATATATTTATATTTATATTTATATATAAATATTTTAGAAAAAGGTGACGTTGCCTTTTTCGAATTATTTATATATTTATATATTTAAATAAACAAGGCGACGTCACCCCGCATAGGGAAGGAAAAAAGCGATGCCGCCTTTTAAATTATATATATATATATATATATATATATATATATATATATATATATATATATATATATATATATATATATACTGGGCGGTATACCGAACGGTATACCGCTCGGTATACAGTTTCGTCCGTATCGAGCGAACGTCAAAACTCTGGTACGGTACGAAATTGTAGACTTTGTATAAACCAATAGGAGTACTTGCCATTTTGCTTGGATCAATACTGACTGGGAAGTACATGCCGGTCCAATCATGAACTTGTTCTTATTCATTTAATTAATCTTTTTGTACGATCGCTCTTCGCCTGAATGTGAACGTGAGCCCTCTTGATATGTGATGCCTGTAGCTTGTCATGTGCAATTCATTAGTCCATTTCGTCCTCTTCCTTATTCTTCTTCTTTTTTCTTTCTCTTCCTTGTCTTTCTTTTGCATCTTACTCTTCCTTCACCACCTGTTCTTCCTCCTCTTCCTCTGCCGCCTCTTTCGTTTATCTTCTTCCTCTTCAAAACATCTTACCTAGGGGTATATTGTGTGTTGGTGCACCGACTAGTTATGTAGTGTTCTGACCAAGTCATTGATAAGGGTTCGGTAACTGTAAGAGCAATCCTTATCTTGAACCATGTCCATCCAGTCATGTAGGTTATAGATTGTCTTTTAGGATAAAGGTATTAGAGAGCCTGCCACACCATGTGATTCAGGTTTTTTTCCATTGAGATTGTGATGTAACTATGCTAAAGTCTTCCATGATTTTATCTTCTATATACTATTTTTGACATTGCTGATTTACTTAATTTCTCCATTTTGTTTTATCATTGTTTAATTCTAGATTTTGTACGAAGTTTTTCTACATTTGAAACTTCCATATGTTGTGGTTTATTGGAATTCAGAATTTGATAAGACCCTAGGGTTTTATCATAGAAAAAAAGAGAGAAAAGAGGATGATCACTTTGAGGGGATTGACCTTCTAAGGTTTGCCAAAAGACTGGAATAATATTTCATAGATGATGGAAAGAAACATGTATATCCATAATCATAACGTTCCACCCTTGAGTTCATCAGGACTTGGACTCTTAATAAATAAATAAATATCAAATAAGCCCCTATCTGACTCTTGTGGTAGGCCAATTGGTCAGCAATCTTACTGTTCATAAAATTATTAGTGCTATATCAATCAAAATTGTAACAGACTGATGTTCCAAAGTTCCTTCAACTTTCATAATTTGCGGGTTAGAGTAGTCGGCTAATGCATGACTATTTGTATGATAGGTCCAACATCTTCATTATAATCCGTACTTTCGTAATCAGAGTCCACATCGTTAATTTTCGATTTGTCCCCAATTGGTTCAATCATTAGAAGTTGTCCTTGTTTACATCAGTGTTCCTTACTCCACTTTACATCATAGTGCTAGCACAAACCATTCGTTGATTTTTTCTTGAGTTCTTCTCGGGTTAGTCTTTGGGTGTTAGGGTTTCGACTAGGAATATATGAGGCTGGTGGCTTGCTGATCATTTGTTTGTTGTCATTTCTATTTCGATGATTATCCCTGTTGATTTTTTTCTCGTGCAAATGTACAAATGAGATTGCTACTGTCATAGTGTGGGGTTGGCGAGCTTTGACTTCACACCGTATATCCGGATTAAGTCCTTCGATAAATGTTCCAACCAGTTACTGGTTGGACCAATCTCTGGTTTGATTTGACAATCGTTCAAATATGTTATGATATTCTAGCATTGTAGAGATATGACGAATTTTTGCGAGCTGCTCATCAATATTTTCGTATTCAGATGGTCCAAAGCGAACGAGAAGCCTCTCTTGAATTGCGGCTTCTCTTGAATTGCTTCCACAAGGGGACCCCATGACAAGTTTCGTACCAATCATTCCATTGTATTGCATCACCATCTAGTTGGATTGAAGTTATTTCCACATTGGATTCTTTTGGAGTTATGTGAAAACGGGAAATTTTTTTTGTCCTAGAGATCCAATTGGTCGGATCTCCATCTTCCCATTTTAGGAATTCCACCTTCATGCGTGGGCAGCATGTGTCCTGTTCTTGATTTCTTTTTTCTTTATCTTTAGATCGGTTCAATGTAAGACTTGAACTTTTATCTTGTTGAAACTTGCTGAAGCTCTCCAATGGACGTTTTTTAAAATCGTTATGGGTTACTTGTAGCCGGTTCTCAATTTTAGTTTCCAAGGTTTCTAATTGGGTTTTCGTTGAGTTATCGATAGCCATTGCGTAGGATTGCAAATTTGTAATCCTCAACTCTTGTTTTTGGTGTCGGGTCAATGGCATCAGCATTGCCCTATTCGGTGTTGCTGTTACTGTGATGTCGGTCGATGGCAACACTGTGAGAATGAAGGGTTGTTGCGAGGATGCTGATGAGGAAGCAATCACCAAGAGCAGCGTGAGGGTTTGCTACGGTCGCTGTGAGGACGTGAGGGATCGCTGCAAGGGTGTTGAGGACGTTTCTAAACGTCGAGAGCAACATGAGGGCTCGTTGCTGTCGCACTAAGGATGCTAGCGGTTGGGAGGCAGTGATGGTGGCGTGGGTAGTTGCTGCAGAAACACCAAGGATCGTGGTTGGGTGGCGTCAGCATGGGTAGTTGCCTTGTTTCTATTGCTGCGAGGAGGAAATGCTGCTGTCGAGGTTGGGAGCAGCGTCGTCGAGGGCTGGGAGGCAGCGACGATCGCTTTGCTGGAGGGAAAGAAACGATTGCTCGGCTGGGAGGGAACGTTGGCGGCGATCGCTTGGTTGGAGGGACGAGGACCAGCGAGGGGTCACCGAGGCTAGGAAAGAGACAATCGCTCGGCTGGGAAGGAACACCGAGGGTCGCAGCTGGAGATGGGTTGAGGTGAGGCTGAGGGCGATTGCGGTGGAAGGTCTGAAGAGGCGCGATTGAAGGCGGTTGCGTGGAACGTGGGATGAGGAACTATAATGGGAACGATCACTCGGCTGGGTGGGAATGCTAGTGGCGATCGCTCGGTTGGAGGGGTAAGGACCAGCGAGGGGTCGCTGAGGCTAGGAAACGGTGGTGGTGGCCCTTTCTCGCTCGAGCGTGATGGGGCGGTTATCGACTCTTCTTTTCTTTTTTCTTTTTTTGAGATGATAATGATTGTGGGGGTGAAGTGATGTGAGAATTTATAGTGGGAACGTCGAGGATCATTGCTCTGATACCAAATGATAAGATCCTAGGGTTTTATCATAAAAGAAAAAAGAGAAATGAGGATGATCACTTCGAGGGGATCGACCTCCTAGGGTTTGTCAAAAGATTGTAATAACATTTCATAGATGATGAAAAGAAATAGATATATCCATATTTATAGAGTTCCACCCCTGTATCCATTAGGACTTAGGCTCTTAATAAATAAATAAATCTCAAATAAGCTTCTATCCGACTCTTACTGGATTAGACAAACTCAATAAAACATTATTCAAAGCTCAAAAAATAAAAGGGATCCTAACAGAATTATAGTTATCTTAGCTATTGGATTTTAGTAATATAGTGTAAGTTTCACTTTTTGTTGTCTTTATTTTCAAAGTCATGAGAAATTATTGTCAATTAATTTTTTTTTTCTTTTGAGGAGTATATAGAACTGACAAAGATGATCTTAATACTCTAATTTATGAGTCTTAAAAACTATTATTACATATGTTGGCATTGCAAATTTCGAAGAATGTAGAGGGTCCAAAACCATCCTGTTTATGGCTTTTTGTGTTTCCAACTTGCTGATGAATATGATATTAATCCATTTGTCTGTTTTAAAGGCTAGTAGTGAAGCTATGGAGGACAAACATTCTTTTCCCTTTCCATTTGCATCTTCAAAAGTCTTCCCTGGGAATTTATTCATTGCTTCATTTCTGATTTTTTCTTTTCGTCCACCGGACTGGACACCCAGCACAATCTTGATTTTACTCCCTAAAAGAAATTGGTACAGCTAGTTTGTAATTTGTCTAGCCCATGCACGATTGCCTTTGTTAGCTGCTCTTTTGGATTATAGAAGTCACATCTCATCTTCTCTTTTGGTTCTAAGTGGAAGAGTTTTCGGGGTTTGTTCTACTTCAGAAAGGCTTAGATGTTTTTTCTCTTACATGATTCATATTTGCGGTTAGGCATTCTATATTTGTCATCAATCAGTTTAACACCAATAATTCATTATTACTTTGCAGAACTTCAAAATAAATTACTAGTATAAACACTACTAGTAGTACAAATTTCAAATACCATAAGCAATTTAGTTTTTCTTGTCTGTGTCAAATAGCACCTTTTCATTACCATTTTTAAGCATAGATTTCTTTTTTTTTTTGTGTGTATTTTCACAAGTTCAGCACTGCTCTGAAAAACAATTATGAAGCTTTTTTTTGTCATGTTCAACTTAGGCATATTTGGTACCATCTTTTTCTTTTCAGATCCTATCTATGTATTAATGTGAGCAAGCTGGATTGTCAATTAAATGCCATGCCCTTAACATAGTTATAATGCAAATGCATGTACAATGAGTAATTGGTTTATGCTAGAGGGCTAGAGGACTATGATTTGTAAATAGGTACTGTTTATGGGAGAGGTGATTGTGTGTGTTGAGAGTTTGGATTGAATTTTTAGCTTGCATGAGGCTTGTGGAGCCATGTCTTGCTGTCCTTAATTGAATTCTGATCATTTTATACTATGTCAAGGTTAACTTGGTTTTTCTAGACTGACATAAAGGGGACACCAACTAAATTGTGCTGATAACTGATAAAAAAAACTTGTTGTGAATTATCTGGTCCGAGCTTAGACCTGGATGCTTATTGCCTGGTTTTTAGCTTGATCGACTTTTTGGTCTAGTGGTTGAAGCTTAAAAATTTAATTGGTTTTTCTCATCATGCAAGCTTATATTTTC
This sequence comes from Musa acuminata AAA Group, assembly GCF_036884655.1. Lineage (NCBI taxonomy): Eukaryota > Viridiplantae > Streptophyta > Magnoliopsida > Zingiberales > Musaceae > Musa > Musa acuminata. The sequence continues at coordinate 42,963,240 of NC_088342.1, forward strand.
TTAACAAAATTTTTTATTCTCACCATCTAGAAAAGAAAGTTATTTGGTAATTGTCATACTACCTATTTAATTGAGAAGATAGAGGGGACACCAACTATATTGTGCTGATAACTGATAGGAAAAACTTGTTGTGAAGTATCTGGTCTGAGGTAAGACGTGTATGCATATTGCCTACGTTTTAGACTGTTTGACGTTTTGGTCGAGTGGTTTGAGGCTTAAAAATATAATTGGTTTATCTCATTATTCAAGCTTATATTTTCTTAACAAAATTTTTAATTCTCACCATCTAGAAAAAAAATGTTATTTGGTAATTGTCATACTACCTATTTAATTGAGAAGATAGATCAATGTTGTCTTATCATTTTTATACTCTTTCATTTTTGTCTGCATTGCATCTGATTATACTATTTGTTGAAGAGTTTGGTTTATCTGAAAAGCAAGCTGAAGCTTTGTTGGACATAACCTTGAGAAAACTTACTTTTCTTGAGGTATATCCTGTTTCTCTTTGTCAAAAGAACATTTTTCAGTTTGCTTCATTTTCATCGCTGATGATGTTGGTCACAAATTTTGTAGAGAAAAAGATTTGTAGATGAAGCTGAATCCTTGTCTGGACAAATTTCTAAGCTAAATGAACTCTTGTCTAGTACGAAGCTGATGTTCCAGGTAATCCTCTTTTATAATATGTCCCTTGAATGTAAATTTTGATATCTGTGTAGAAAATGACACTATTAAGCTACTTAAATTTATTGTGACTTCTCAAGTGTATCTGAATTATAACAATTGCAACCAATTGTAGCAATGATTTATTACTACCATCAAGAATTTGCTCCAAGATAGGTAAGTTTCAAGATACATAATGTATTCTTATCACAAGATTTCTTATTTCTAGCTTTGAGAAATTGCTTTTGTAAATGGACAGATTTTTTGTCATTGAACAGAAAAATAGAAATATATTTGTTTGGTTTTTTGCATTTAAGATATCTAACAATGAAAGTGGAGCTATAATTTTCAACTTAAAACCAAATCGGCCTGAATGGAATATCCAATTCGTAACATTTTTCTTTGAATTTAAGAACATGTGGAAATTGTGCGGATATTTGTAACCCTTGTGCAGTGGCAATGAGGAAGTGAAACTATATTATATGCTTGCAATTACAATATTTTTAAAATCCATGCAGTTGAGCAGGTACAAAAATATGATATTATATGAAGCATTGGTAACATCACAACCAACAAAACTTGAGCTATTAACTTGTGCGGAATGAGCTTTATAACATGGCCCAAAATGATTAAGCCTAAAATATTTTTAGGATACTTAAGTTCACATATCCATCACTTTTTCTTTTACCCTCTTTTAGGATTATTTATCATTATTATTTTACTTGAACTTTTTGCCAAGTGCCTTTAAATCCTAGAATATTGCAGGTGTTGTTGAATTCCTATGGCCTGTAAGATTTCTGAAGCCCGCTTGGATTCCCTAAATACTGTATAAACATTTTGGTATTTGGAGGAAACGAGCCAGTATTCTAGTGCCATTATTTAATGCTAGTTCCATTGTTCTCCATGACTTACTCCTGTGAGAAACATGTGATTCTACAGTGGTTTCTCACATAGCTTTGGTTCTGCAAATGGTATTATGGCAATTTGCAATAGTACAGGGAACAAACTGGTACAAACTTGTAAAGAATGAGTATAATAAATTGATCCACAGTGTTTAAACCCAAGTTAGGAGTGATGTGCATTGAAGTTGCTAGACACATGTCCATCCTTTATTACTGGAGTAAATTTAGTTCTCAAAAGAAATTAGAAAGATGTCTAAAAGATGATAATGTGGTTTGGAACTTGGTTAGATTTAGTAGGAATTGGATGATATCACTGAAGATCGATGATCAAGATATGTTGCAATATTTTTATACCATATCATTAAATCAACTAAACATAAATAGAGTTACTTCAAGATGTTGTTTGAAGGAATATGTGGAAAGGTACTGGCATTGATGCAATTTTAGTGTTGAAGTTTGATCATGTGATCCATATGTTGGTATCATAATAGGACCTTACCAGAGATGTCTATTGTATGGTTGATTCTGCTGGGAAAATGCAAATACAAATTCATGGAAGAAATCACTGTAAGTTAAATAGTATTGGTCATAGGAGACAATTAGTCATTTCAACTTTTACTGACTATCCTACAATCAGCATTTATCAGGAAGGGATCTAGGATGTAGATTGAAGTTGCTTAAAGGATGGTAGATTATTAAAGAATTATGTTTATGTAGTGCAAAATTGATTTTATAATAACTAGATGTCAAAAAACATGGTGATTGTCAAGGTTTCATATCTCAAACTGTAGGTTGAAGTTGGTTGTTAATGATCGGTAATTTTGGAGCAAGTAGTGGTGCTAGAACATATACCTGACATAAATACATTACCATTCGTTTTTTTATTACTTCTATTCAATGATATCAATTGCTAAAGGTTGGTATACCACACGATATACCTATACCATAGCTGTTTGCTAAGTTATCGATATGTAGTGTTTTTAAAATTGCTAGGTGCCAATGTCCCAAAATGCTTGCGGCATTAGGCTCTCACCTAGGCGCTCGCTCAAGCAAAGCGAGATGCCTTAGAATATTATAACATAAAAAAATATAATACAATTGATAAATATAATTATAAAAATAAAAATAAGGGTTAACAGTTCTTAATAGGGATTAACACTAAATAGGGACCAATATAAGATTTAAATAGCTTAAAACTAGCTATGATAGATGTAGTGAGAAGAGGAGTCACCGGCCTATAGTGGAAGGTGGGGAAGGAGTGGGCAGCGGCGATGGAGGAACCTTCGGATGGTGGCAGCAGTGGTGGAGGAAGCTTTGGACGATGACAACGGCGGCGAAAGAAGCTATGGACAGCAGCATTGGGGGTGTCAGAAGCTGTAGACGATGTCAGGGGTAGAGGAAATTGCAAACCTGTCCTCGACAGCAGAGGGAGCTACACATTGGAGCAGCAGTGACAGAGGGAACTTCGCACGAAAGCAATGACGGGAGCTTTGGAGCTATCCGTTGGCGATAGAGGGAGCTGTTTGTGGAGGCAGCAACGGCGAGCTAGAGGTTGGTCGGTGGTGAGAGTAGGCTAGGGTTTGGTCGAGGGCGCAGTGGGGGGGGGGGAGGGTGGGGTTGTTTACTATGCTTAGTTGGTTCAATCAAACAAAGTTACTGTTCAATTGAACCTGAGTTCACAATCTAGTTCGATTTGTGGCATTCAATGGGTGTTCGCCCAAGGCACCTAAGCGGGCTTCAGTGAAGAATGTCGCCTGGACACTGTGTGAGGCGCTCGAGCCTCACCCGAACGGCTTTTAACAACACTGCCGATATGTTTAGATCTTTGGTGTTGGTTACAAAACATTCTCAGTGCAGGATTAAACTGGAAATAAAAATGGTAGTGTACTGGTTGTTGTTGAATAGATCACATTCTTTATTGTAAGCTTTCCTGGTGCAGATTGGTGTAAATGTTATTGTTCTGATATATCAACTTTTAGTAGCATTCGTATTGGACAATGACACCCACAACTTACACAATGCAAAGTTACGCAGACAGATGCATGCAGATCCAAAAGCCTCATACATGCCCCAGTTAACTCATAAACACATTAGGATGAACCATGTGCTATGTGATGCTATGAAATGAATATTATTTCTAGGATGATAATCATTACTGGAATCTATTAATAACACTTGTGTCCATTATGTGTTCTCTTGTTGGTTTGCCAATTAAGATATTTTTAGAGACATTTGGCTATTTGCTTCTCTATCATCTTTAGAGGTACCATACACCATAGTTCCCTTGTTTGATTTTGAATATGGACTCAAGATAACTATTATTTTTCTTCCAATCTGCTCTCATATTAATCTAAATAGTGCATAAGAATCCTGCTGTCTGCACCTGCAGGTCCTCTTTGTTTAGTGCTTCTGTGATATCCCATCTATTTGTCTGTATTGTGTTATGGCAGTTTTATCCAAGTATTAAGTTCATTTTTGCCCCGTACAAGTATCATGATTGTTCTTTACATGTAGCATTCTTGTATTCAAGTATATGTCTTTGAGGACCTAAACTTTCATGTTATTTTCAAAATTTCAAATTTCAGCTTATAGAGCAAGAAGCAATTGAGTTAAAGAATAGATTTGGAACCCCAAGGTGTACATTGTTGGAAGATGGAGGGTGTGGTCAACTTGAGGATATCGATGTTATTCCGAATGAGGAAATGCTTTTGGTATAAGAAATAAATTATTAGTTCTTGTTCCTTGTACTCATATATCATCATAAATTTTTAAAAAATGAAACTGGGTCAAAATGACAAATTTTGATTTTATATGAAGACACTAAGCGAGAAAGGTTATGTCAAGCGGATGAAACCAAATACCTTTAACTTGCAACATCGGGGAACTATTGGAAAATCTGTTGGAAAGATGCGAGTTAATGACTCAATGTCCGAGTTCATTGTCTGCCATACGCATGACCACATTCTTTACTTCAGGTAATTATATTAGCATTGCTCTTTGACAAGTTAGATAATCATGTCATTATCTTTTCTGGCTTTCTTGATCTATAATAACAAGAGTTTGCAATTTTGTAAGATTCCCTTTGTCAAGGGGTGCACTCCTGTATGTAGTTCTTGTCAATTTTATTCTTCATGCCATTTAAGGATTCAAAATTTTGGTTATACATTGGGTTAATTGGCTTGTAGAATATGTTACTTGATTTTGTGAAAAAAAAATCATACTTTTCTTGATTTTGCTCAACTTTTGGGGGGAGGGAAAGTAGCTTGGTGAATGCAACCTTGTCTTAAGGTGGTAGTGGACCTTTGGTGACTCATTAGAGAACATAGAGGAAGGGAGAGGCAAAGAAAAAGTGAGAAAAGATCAAAAGGGTGGGAGCGTGCACTAATGTGAATGTCACATTATTCAGTTCTGGAATTCTTTTTTTATTCATGGCACTATTTTGTTTTCAAGTATCTTATTCTGGCTGATGACAATGTTCTTTTTTGAAAGAACGTTGAGTGGAATTAGTACACTTGAGACAAAATGCTTCATATCACTTTTTACACTAAATATGATTCATTAAGTGAAGATTTCTCTGAGGAAAGATTGGATTCCATATGGGATTGGGGTCTATCCTGTTGGTGCTTCTTATCATGAATGCATTTATCAAACTCTTTCTGTCACATGCTTCTTATCTTGATGAGATTGGGATCTATCCTGTTTGCCTTTAAGTTTTCGTCTTAGACTTTCGTGGATCTCAACCTGAATCTCTTCCTGCTATCTTGAGTTTTAGTGGTAAGTTCTTTCTTTCCTCCGAATTGAGAAAATTTAGTGATGGGCTGCCCTCTTTTGTTAAATAATATGGAAGGAAAGAAACTTGCTGAAAGGCAATTTCAGGGACACAATCTGGGTTCTTTTTCGCATGCTCGCATGGGTTAAAGCATTTGGGATTCGTCCACAATTTCATCTAGAGGGGACTTTTGCAACATTTTGGAAAGTTTTCCCTATTCTAATTTTAAAATTTTCTTTCTCTTTCCTGCTGTCCTCCCATGTTATATTCCTATTTTCTTCTCTATTTGCTTCTCCTCCTTGTTTTCATATTTTGATGAAGTTTGCATCATTAGTGCTTTTGCATTGAAGAAATTACTGTGGTAGACTATTCAACCGTTTAAGAATCTTTTCTTGAAAAAGATTTCATCTTCACAAATGATTGCCACAGATTTTCATTGAATTCTCTTTAGACCCAACTGAAGAAAAGGCTGGGGGCAACCTAATCTGAAATAGATTGCTTGAATGCTTTATGGCTGACATCCTTCTATCAGTACCTCTTTGTATTTCAAATGCTACTTCTGACATGGAGTTTTATGAGATTCATCCATCATTTATTCATTGAATTTTCATGCCACGTGTGGTGGGAACACTCTATTTTTCATCATGAAGGGAAAAACATTTAGTGTTCCTTTGGCATGGTATATACTGGACTGCATGCAAGGAGAAGACAGTACATATCCTTTGATGATCACCAGCAAATATTGTTATTTATCAGAATATAGTTACAATTATTTCCTTATTTTTTGACCTACAAATTATCAAATTCGACTATTCTTGAAAGCTCAGTATGCCAACCTTCTTAGATGGAGAGTAGGATTTCTACTGTAGAAAACATGTCATGTTTATAATTAGTTAAATATATACTGCAGTGATCAAGGGATAGTTTACTCTGCTCGTGCATATCGAATACCAGAATGTTCTAGGACTGCTGCTGGCATTCCACTGGTCCAGGTTTTTTGTTTATATGCTTCATGATCTATATTACCTTTTAATATGACAAGTCAAATCTATAATCATTTCTAACGTCTTTCCTCTTTTTTATGGCATGGTATAGCTGCTATCATTGTCTGAGGGGGAGAGGATAACCTCAATTATTCCTGTCAGCGAATTTGCTGAGGATCAATACCTAATAATGTTGACAGTGAATGGGTACATCAAGAAAGTTTCTTTAAATGCTTTTTCAGCAATTAGAGCACCTGGAATCATTGCAATTCAGCTGGTTTGTCCAATTACTTTTGCTGATGGTTTGTTTGTGGATTATACAATGAATTGATTTATGCCTGTGCTAAATTTTCTGTTCTGAAGGTCCCTGGTGATGAGCTGAAATGGGTCCGCCGCTGTGCTGATGATGACCTTGTTGCTATAGCTTCCCAGAATGGAATGGTCATTGTGAATTATTGTAACAAGGTGAGTATATTTTCAAGTGAACATGTGTATTTAAGCTAGGTTACCTGTTTTCCGAAGTGTGTTTCTTGCTTGAAAATAAATGTTGTATGACCATATCAAAGACAATGATTAAAGGCCATTTTCATTGGTAAAAAACAGATCTTACCATTTCAAAAACATTGAAAAAGTATCATGGTTCAACTTTAGTTTATTAGGAAATAAAAATTAGAAGAAAACATTGATTATCATGTTTAGTACTTCTAAGTAGTTAATTTATTTCAGACTTTTAGAAACTTTAGTCTCAGGATATTTTGAGGCTCAGTCAGTTATTTGCTGGGGGGTGATATGATTGGGATTTATAGTATCGAGATTGAATGAGAAAATAATTTAAATAAATAAATATAAAAAACATAAAGAAGCAAAAGCTTATAAAATACAAAATAAAATTAGAAAAGTAAAGCATATTATTTAAATATTCAAAAAAAAGTTGAGCTGAACTTTGTTATATTAATCATATCATACAAACCATTGTAGTAAACAACTGTTATATATATGTAAAACCTAAAACAATTTGCTTGAAGTTAGCCATTAGTTGGCCCAGTGCTTCTCTAATTATTATTTTTGGGTAACTAAGTGAAGAAAAGGACCTCATCTGAAGAGTACTCCCACTTGGATATGGGATTAATTACTAATTCTATATTTTCTTTCTATTTGTGATGACTTCTCTATTCATTATAAGGCTAAGTATTATATTCCATGCTCACCTTGCTTCATCCTTTATCTATTGGATGGTGAATGTTTCAATACTAGCATCCAGTGCCCCCCAGGAATTTGATCTCTGACCATTCAAAGGAGCTTCTTTCCCTCTCAAAAAGCAAATACATCAGAAGTCTAGTTTGGTGTCTAGTTCAGCATTCTTGAAAATGGAAGACATTTGTTTTGATGCAAACGTGGAAAAAAAAAAACACTATAATGGGAGTGAAGGATGAGAAAGATGAAGATCAAGGTAGCAAGATGAAGATTAGAAGTTGGATCAAACACACAAGAAGAAGATAGGGATAATTAAGGGCACAAAACATTAAAGAAACTCCATTGTTTTTGTTAATAATATTTTTAACATTTCTTGGTACAAAACTCTGGGTTCAACCCTTGTTTATGATACATACTATTTGAGAATCTCTATCTAATTAAAATAAAGCTTATCATATGACAGAATCTTTCCTGACATGATGTACTTGGATACCCTTTTAGACTTACAGAAAGCTAGATATATTAAACTATAAAGATATTTCATATCAGAATATTCTTCCCAATTTATGACAAATTTAGCACGAAAATAGTCTTCAAATGAAAATAAAAACATGTTTACTTGTTAACATTCTTCCCAATTTAGGTAGTAGGTTGGTCAATTTGGTGAAATGATGCAGGGATTTAAAAATGCCAGTGTACCACGTGTATTAACAATATCATACTAGGCTAATTGCTTAGTGGTTATGCTATATAACGTTACACATTTTGGTATATCGACACTTCAACTAATGTTTTATTAGTTCTTTTTTGGTTATGTATGGCATGGGTCTATAGATTTAAATACTTGCTATAGTGTGAGGCAAAGACACTGTGGACAACTACCATCCTGATGTCATATCTGGAATGGAAAGCCACTATGCTGTTATCCATCATTCTTTACTTTTTTACTTGGGAATGTTCAAAAGCAAAGGGCTTGGTATGATTTAGTCTGCTTTAATTCTAGGATTCTACAAAATTTTGTTCTTGCAAAGTTAGCTTGATCTAGTTTAGAATTGGTTTAGAAAAAAACTAATTAGAAGATAGCTTGCATTGTCATTGTATACAGTAAAAAAAACGGTCATGTGATCCTTCAAAAGAATCTTAAGATGTGTAATAATACAATTTTCATTGTATATTAAAGGACAATTAGCACATAATTCATGCAACACTTTAGCATGCAGGATCATTGTTTCTTGAGGCGTATGCAACAATTCAAGTAGAAGATTATGCAACCATTATTTCACTTAGTCTTGCTTGCCTATTTTGAGTTCTTTCCATTTGTTAAAATTCTGGGATCTAACAATAAATTTACTCTAGTGCTTCATTTTGCTGCCAGCTAATAAGTAGAAGGAACACTGACTGACCTGACCATTTTTTAATTGTTATGGACACAACTTTTACATGGATTAGCTCCGTGCACTTGGAAGGAGAACAAAGGGTGTGATATCGATGAAATTAAAACGAAGGGACAAAATGGCTTCCATGGATATTATACCTGCACCTATGCAGAAAGACTTGCAGAAATTGTCAGAAAGCTTGAGTGGCAGGTAACTTTGCTCTTCCAGAAATTTCCACTGACTATAATTTTGTCAGCATATTCGTGGGAAGATTTAAGCTACTTTGATGGACAAGCATCCACAAGTAACGATGGATCTACGGTTTTCTTTTCTTGTAATGAATTTGTTGTTTGTTCAATCTTCAAATTGATTGCTTCATGCTTTATTTTTTATGACACTTAATCTAGCCACAACTGAGATGCCAACAAAGTCCTGTGACTCCCACCCTTGCTAAAATATTAACTGTATCATGGCTCTTTATTTTGGTTAATGCTCTGGTATAAGTTTTTTCTTGCAGAGGTAAAGATATTGGACCTCCATGGCTGCTATTTGTATCTGAAAGTGGTCACGGGAAGCGTGTACCTTTAAGTGCATTCAGATTATCAAGCTTCAGAAGAGTGGGCTTGATTGGTTGCAAGGTATCATTCTTGTTTTATTTGTCTTTTCACTGATGTAAAAAGAAATAGCCGACATGCATATTAGGAAATTAACTTAAATATGGCTAACAAACTCTAATTGGACTTTTTTGTTGTTTTAGTTGGTAGATGATTCACTAGTGTATACCTATACCTACTCGCTTGAGCCACCAGTCTATTTTAGGCATGACATTGCTTTTGTTTCTGTTTTCCAATTGGTAAGTGGTAAAAGTGGTATTTCATCCCAGGATCTTGCAAAAGTTTGACAAAGTCAACATCTTTGCTTCCTTCGCTTGTGATCGTTGTCGCTGCATGAAAAGTTTGTGTTCTTCATTTGGTAAAACACAAGGTAGAAACACAATTTAGGTTGCTATTGAAATTAAGATTGGCTAGAAATGATATGATCAAGGTTAGCAGGATGGATCATTTTGGTCAAGAAAATATTCTAAGAAACAAAGCTATAAAAATGACAAATTAGCAAAAAACAAAAAAAAATGAGACAAGTAAAACTGTTATATGCTAAAAGATTCTTTCAGCTTTATATCTCATAATATATCCAACTTTAAAAATATATATACATATATATGAAAGTGGTACATAAAATCTAAAATTATATAAAAGTCAATAATGACAAATAATGGACAATAATTTATTGTAATAACTATTATATATTTGCTAGAACTGCATATTAAGTAAAGAGTAACATAACACAACCAATAAAATAACTGTATTGTGAATATTTCTCCGTAGGATTTGGGATTAATATTGAAGCCTTTGGCATCTCTTTTCTCTGAGGTGACTCTATCCTCCACTTTATCTCCCTAAATCCTTTCCTTTCTTACATGATGATGGAGGATGAACATATAACATTGGTTATAGATGATTATAACAATGATTACAGTGAGTAGCAAACACACTTTTTTGCAATGTCTTTTCTGCTCATAGTCAAAGTTTTTATCTTTTTTAAAAATTCCTTTTAAGCTTCATTCCCCTTTTTTTCACTCCTTTTTTTTCTTATGAGACTGAAATCATCTATAATTGGCCAAAACCAGTCGACTCTGGTTAAATTCACCAACTAGTTATAAAGATGAGAAATATACCAAAATCAAATTGCCGTGTATAGACATATCGAATGGATACTACCAGCATCACAGGCTATGTAGCTGGTAATATATTGTGTAACTATATCAAGGTATGGTACCGTCCGATGCTGTATACGGTATGGTACCGGTGGTATTTGTGGGTCTGATAGTTTATTGATAAACGGACCATATCAAGGTTTTTAATACCGCCAGGTATGGTATATATGTGACTAATGATTTATCGATATGTGGATCTGGTACTGTAGTTTCTTTTTTTTTTCAGGTTTTTCTGGTACCTATCGGCAAGGACCACCATTTCAACCAGACTGGTATGAAACGGGGTACCAGTCTGGGGTGAACCGGTGCGCAAGTTATCCCGGTTCGGGCAGTCTGCTCTGACCCATTAGAATGGGTATACTGTCCAGGCTGATGATTTAGATCCTTGATAAGGTTGATATTTGTATTATTTTAGTGCCATAGTCATATATTTTGCACTGTGAAACCAAGGTGATCAACTATCAGTGGCAGCTTTCCTTTCCATCTTGCGTAGATTCACATACCAATTTCTAGTGTGGTTCTCTATTCTACGGCCAATGCTTTCGTCTTTCTTAGCTTTCGCCCCCTAATACTTTTTTGCATTTAGAAGCTACTGGAATATTCAGCTTAAGGATTATGCATCTATTGCTCTTATATATATTCAGCAGGCATTATACAGAATTTACATGCTTTTATATAAATACAGCAGGCGGTATATGTAATTTACATGTTTATGAAATTGCATGTGCATTATACTTTTGCAGCTTCTACCAGATTATCGTCTTGCGGCTGTATTTGTGGTTGGATTTTCTTTGTCAGGTATGTTAAGCTAGACTAGTTCATTTCTTTTGTTTGTATTAATTATAAACATAAAAATTATCTGGGCTGTTTCTGAAAATATATAACTTTGGATGTGCAGAAGGTGGTGAAAGTGATGAGCAAGTAGTTCTAGTTAGCCAAAGTGGGACAGTAAACAGAATCAAAGTTTGTGACATATCCATCCAGTCACGCAGTGGCAGGTATCCCCTTTCATACCTCCTTTCGATCAATACAGTAATATTTGGAAATTGTAACCACAGAATGCAAGCATTTGCATTCTTGTGTTGAGGATGAGAAATCATGAGCTGATGTCTCATACAAAATATTTTTGTTGCTCGATAATTTTAGATATCATCTCATGTATGCCAAAATTTCCTGACCCATACTGGTTTTCAGTGGACTAGTATGGAATTGTTATGGTTGGCATACTGTGAAGTCACTTGGTTGTCTTAGGTGTGCAACGCCCAAATGACGCTTGTAAGGGTTAGCGGGCAGCCTAGGTACCCTGTGCAGTTACACTGTGGATAGAAGAAAATGTTGCAAAGGCGAGTACCCTAGTAATATGCCATCTTCACAAAAAAAAAAAAAGGCAAATAAATTGGGATCGCAAGCAATACAAAGCAACTCGATATTTTGCTAATGGGTTGAATGGTCGTACACATTGGGGCTTCGGAAGGTCCAAATCCAATGGTCACCTAGCACTTTCATCAAAGCCTTACACCACCCCTCATACATATAACCAGGCCCCCCATCTGTGTTTCGATGCCCCCCATAAGGTGATTGTACAGAGGGGTTGGTGTTGGTGGTTGTACAGAGGAGAGAGAGAGAAGGAAATAAAAAAACAGCTGTAATGGCTGTCAAAATTTTTATAGAAACATGAAAATAAAGGCCTCATACCGGTATTGCAGGATAAGTTGACACTAGTTATACTGGTCAAATCACACCATCCAATAATCCTACTATAGTGAGCTTATCGGGTGGTGTGCTTTGTGTTGGGTCAGACCAGATGAAACTGTCTGATATACATACCGGTCAGCCGTTGACTGATAAATACCAGTATATACCAATTGGTATGGTTGAAATTTTAATCCTCAGTGTGCACCCATATCACTTTTGGACTTGATTTGTGATTAAAGATCTGCTAAGCATTAAATTCCTTACAAATTTGATAAGGGGCATCCTGGAGTCATCCACTCTGTCAAATGGTCTCCTGAAAATTTTCAGATTCCGTTAAAGTTTGGGAACTGATAGAATCTCTTCCCTATAGAACACAGGCCATCTTAGTCTTGGGTGTATAGATAACATAAAATACATAGATTCAGGAGGGTAAAAGTCCTATCTTCCCTATAAAATAGGGACCATTAGGTATATAGATAAAATTGGATACAGAGATTCAGGAGGCTAAAAGTGTAGGCAAGAGTCATATCAGAATCTAGTGTAGTGGAAGCACACTCACAGGAAAGTATTATTCTGTATATGGGGGATTCTAGAATTGGAAAAATGTTAACCTAAAGGTCTTTTTGCTAAGTACTTGTAAACTACTAGTCTCCAGAGTGAGTTTTTGAATAATGCTTTTCTTCACCACCACTTAAGAGTACATGGTTTTTCTCAACTCTGGAATCACAAGGCCTGGTTGACCCTTCTACGATGATTTTTCAGTTCACTATAAACCATCCGCCATTAGTTACTTTATTCCCATTACACAAGAAAGTTATACTCAACCTGTCTAGTTCCTGCAGAAGTTAAGATGGAAAGAAAATGTGATGGAAATGATAGATAGACCAGATCTGTGAAATGGTGTTCTCTTAGGAAAATAATTGATAGATAGACCAGATCAAACTTCAAGAAATGTGTAGCAGAGTTTTGAGTCCATGTGGCTTCCCACCTTAGTACTAAAGGTCAATGCCCTCTGTGAATTTGAGAAAAAGGATATTTGGTGGGGCCATGATCCGTTGGTGGGGTCAATGTCCTCATGAAGGATATTTGGTGGCACAAAATTGTGGGAGCTCAATTATGCCCCTCAACTTTAGGAATAAGGTTGATCAAAGCATATCTAATTTTTTGGAAATATTGAGGCAATGAACAATGATAAATCCAAAGAAATATTGAGGCATTATCTCCACCAAGAGGTGGAGATAATGCGTTTTGAATAAATCCAATAATTTGTTCCTGAAAGCTGCAATAATTTGATTCTCATTCTGAATTTCAGAATCACCTGTATAAAAGCTTGTAGATTATGAATTTTATATGCTTATTCTAGAAGGTTATATTTGAGTAGATTATTTAAATTGCAGTCAATTTTCTTCATCCATTGTATTAAACATGATTTTAGGCATAAATATATTCATTTCTTTTCTTAGACTGAAGAGTAATCATTAGTGTTCATTTCTTTAGACTGACTGTAGTCATAAATATATTCAGGGGAGTTCTCTTAATGAGGTTGGATTATGCTGGAAAAATCCAGTCTGCATCTTTGATTTCTGCTTCGGTAAATGAAGTCAACGGTGATTAGAGCTCAGAGCATGGTAATCGAGGCAGAACATACTGAGGTATACAGTTTTGGTGTCACTTATTAATCCTGTGGTACGATCTTATTAGTTAAGTGGTCAATACATTGTAAGTTTACTGTATGCGACAACCACTATGACGACTAGGAAGTTTATAGAACTGAAAGGAAGCATTTTGAAGGTAGCAAACATTTTGAAGCGTTCACTGTTTGCGACCTTTAAGATCATTCAAAACTGACGTCTTTTGATTTCTTTAAGATCCTGATAAAACATTGTCTTATCTCAGTATCAGAATGATCAGTTTGGAGGATCAAACATTTTCTTTAAGATCGTTCAATGTAGCCTAGTGGGCTATGAGATCCCAATCATGGTGATGATATGATGCCATTAAAGTCTAGCAATCAGCATGACAATGATGTGGCAACACGTAATTTACATAGTTCTGAATGCTCAACTAAAGAGGAAAATATTTTCTTTTACATTGACTATGAAATTAGTTATACGAGAAAATGATATATGGACATTCGTGCAATATTACGTTGTAGTGTATGATTCTGATCCACTAAATTCGAATGATTTCCCAAATAATCAATAAATTTTACTTATTTGCATGCATGAAAGCTACAAGAGATGGTAGGCGAGCATACCAAGAGATGCATCGCTTGGACCAACTTGGCTGTCGACTCTTCAATATGCACAAACAATGCAGGGAGAAACTTGTGATTAATGTCGATGAGAACCGGGCAAAACATAAATCAGAAACATTAATGTCGATGTCAATTGCAATTTTGTTGCCAAGAAAAATGATGAAGGAGAGCAACACATTGAGGACGGTTTTTCTCCCATCAAATCTCGTGATTAAATTCAAGCTCAATATCAACTTGGTTAATGTCATAAACGGAGTATGACAGCTAAATGAGGAAAATCTTGTCCTCTTGTCTGATACTCTAGAAATTAACTAATACAAGCAATCTATCGAATATATTTTACTTTTACATGTCACGATATTATGCAAGTTTCTTTATCAAAATCCCACCACTGATAAATTATGTGATATTTTACTTTTACCTGTCACGATATTATGCAAGTTTCATTATCAAAATCCCACCACTGATAAATTATGTGACAGGCAATCGGCGGTGTTGGAATCAGTGATTCTTGTAATCTACTCGGGAGGCTCGCTTGGTCTCCAAACAGTCCCTTTTGGTTCGTCCATCAGAGCAATGCCCTTGTCATAAAGCTCTTTTCTGATCTTGTCTGATGTCTCATACTCCTTATTTTTCCTTGCCAAGTTCCTGTCTTCGATCAGCTGCAGGACTTGCTCCTCGGTTAACCCTGCCCTCGATAACGCTTTATCCTTCAGTTGCTGCAAAACCTATCAAGGCAAACAAAGAATGTTCTTGAATCTGTAAATAACTATACAAATCACAAGCTCAGAAGACTGAGGTTACCTCAGCACAAGAACTACCCGAGAGAAGACCCAAAATGCCAAGAACATCAGTAACTTCCTTCTCCAATGCAAGAAGAGTAAGAATAAGTGGTCTTTGCTGCTTCTTTCCCTATAAAAATCAATGCAAATTAGAATACATAGAAAAAGCTCAGTATGATTAACACGAACACGATTATGAAACAAGAAAACATTTACGATAAACAAAAATGTTCACCCTAAGAATTCATTATTTATGAATTCAGATGAGGAAAGAAATATTCTGAAAACCTTGAACTTCTTTAAGTTGCTATTTATCGCCTTCAATGGCTCCATAAGATCATCTAACACGGCAGCAGTGTGGAGATCATCCGACATAGATGCTGAAAAATCTGAGTGGAATTTGTCAATTAATTCGTTGATATCAGCTGGGACTTGACCCTGTATATTTTCTTGACGAAATGGAGAAAGAGCCTGTTGGCACTCATAGAGTGTCTACATATTTCAAAAAAGTCCATGAGATTAGTGGAAGTGCCCATTAGAAACCATATAGAAAGCATAATCATAATATATAACAAAGAAAGCCATCTTAGATGTACAAGTCACAAGTAAACACCTGATATATGTAGAAGACACGATCTGATGCAGTTTCAAGCTGCCTGTCAGAATAATTGACATCGGAACGGTAATGTGTACGCATCAAGAAAAACCTCAAAGCCAATGGATGATACCTCGCAATAATCTATAGCAAAAGTTCTAATTATAAGATTATAGAAAGTTAAGGTACAACAAAAAGAAGTTGAACAGAAAGAAATAAAATAAACAGGACATCATTGACCATTACATCTCTGATCGTGAAGAAATTGTCATCAGACTTTGACATTTTCTGATTGTCCTTGTTCACAAAGCCATTGTGCATCCAATAGCTTACTTTGTGCTCTGGGCATGCAGCCCGGCTCTGAGCAAGCTCATTTTCATGATGAGGAAAAATCAAATCTTTTCCTCCACCATGAATATCGAAAGCATCACCTAAATATTGGGCACTCATAGCACTGCATTCAATATGCCAACCTGGCCTTCCAGGGCCCCAAGGACTATCCCAGCTTGGTTCACCAGGCTTAACAGCCTGAAAATTAGACAATAGTTGAAGCATGGATGAGCAAAGACCATGTCCAGAAAGACAGAGGAAAGTTAGTTAGATAAGGCATGACCTCACCTTCCACAGCGCAAAATCCGCTGGATTTTGCTTTCTTAAATCAACAGAAACTCTTCCACCTCCACCAGCACGATTATCATCTAATTTCCGTCCAGACAATTGGCAATAATCAGGGAAGTTATCGATTGAAAAATAAACATCTCCTTCCATGGTATAGCCATAACCATTCTTCATGATCTGCCATAAAAAAAGGAATAAATAACTGTCAAATTTTTTATTAGATTAAAATTAGGAAGTTATCAGATGATGTCCTAGAGTGTCTAAATTTGATACCTAAGATTACAGAAGGAAGAGAACAAAAACAAGGTATTGTACATGATTATTGTAGCCAAAAAATTACTACATTTGTCTAACCATGACATCTTCTCAGACAATATGAAACAATTACATTATATAACGCCTGTATTTGTTCAGTATTTTGCTTTGATATTTTAAAGAATGGGTATGAGCTCACACTTCAAACGTAGGCCACAAGTATATCTGCATTCTTCTGCAATTTTTTGACCTCACTCTTCAGATAGTATAAGATTCCTTCTCTCACGGCTTATGAATAGAAAAACTATAAGATCCATAACCCTTTAAAAAAAAAAAAGTCCTAAATAAAGGTGGACTATATTTCAGTGCATCGAAACATGCCAGGGGTGCCACAAAGCCTATAGAATAGAGGTTATTGGGCACCTAAGTCTTTTATGTGGAATATTTTAAATGCTAGCATCTTTTATGTGGAATCCTCCAATGGCGCCAACAACAAAGAACTAAAAACTATCATTCACAAAGAATATAACAAGATCAACTACAAGACAGATTTATCAACTACAAGACAAAAGACAACCTTATCTCTTAATTTCAAATTGAGTCGAGCATATATTTACAGTACTACATCAAGTACCTTAGTTATCATATCCTTTATCTGCTCTATGTGGTCAGAAACACGTGGTTCATGTGTTGGAGGCAGACACCGAAGCTCAGCTACATCTTGCAAAAATGCTTCAGAGAACCGACGACTCAAACTTAAAGGATCTTCCCCTGATTCATTTGCTCTTTTAATTATCTGCCAAGTGGATAAAATTATCACATAAATGACATGTTACTTTTTATGTAGAAATCAATGACAGGGGCAGCAGAATAAAACAATCTTGGCCAATTGGATTTTACATACAATAATATCAAGTGGCAATGAGACATGAAATATAATATATTACAATATTTTGTCTGCAGTATCCTTGCTAGAATTTACACAAATCATGAAAGATGAACAACTTGAGAAATAAAATCTAGATTGATAAAAAACTTAAGTGACTAACGTTTTATTTCTATTTAGGTTCTTATTAAGCTCTATTTTGATGTCTGATCCTCCTCAAGCTGAGCATTGGTGGGAGCCCTGTGCAAAGGGTCATCCTTTTTCTGTTTGGGGTACCCAATGCAATTTAAGAGATATGCAAAGTAGCAAGATCACACATTCTGGGTGAGAAATCAACTAGGTTATTCTTATTATAGAAACTTTTGATAAAATAACAACCGTTCAAGTGCTAGTTACAAATCATCTAAAAAGTGAAACTCTATTCACCAAGTAACTTGAGTTAAAACATCAAGTGCTGTAATTATAAGCAAGTATAATCTAGCAAAAATATTCATCGCCTCAAATGTGTGTTTCTTGGATCACTGATGGCAGCAACCCACCAGCACACAAGAATGGAAGGTGAAAGCATTTAAAAGTACTAAAAATTACAGTGTTCATCACTTTGTGTAGTAACATAGAAAGTAAAAATGTTCTAAATCTGGTTTTCTTTAAATAGTTACAGTTCTTACAATTTTGCATAAGCTAGGAATGGACTTCTATTGAACATAGATAGTTTTGCCAAAAAAAAAGAAAAAACAACCAAACGATTACAAGCTTAGGCACTAAATCAGCAAAAAAAATGAAAAAGATTAAAGTATTATGATTTTTCTTCAAAGAGTAATCTACAGTATGGATTTACAATTGTTAGGCTGCATGATGTGCAGTATCATTCTGACGACATTTTGATAAGATATTTGTGATGTGTTTCAATGTAGACACTCACAAAGTCCTGACAAAATTACATAACTTCCGAAAGTTTAGAGATTTGCAAAATATAAAATCCATTTACAATATATGTAATTAGAGGAATTAAGGAAAGAAAAATCAGTACTATAATGCATATTTATTAATTTAATATAATGTCAGATGTAGCATGGTCATGGACGTGATATGCTATGGACACAACATGGCAAATCTTATAAGTTTAGGGCACAACATAACACGGACTATGTGCCGTACATTTTCATATGTGATTGTAATTTAATTCTTGGTATAACATAAACAATCTATGATTATCATATGTACAACTTCTACAAGACATAAAAATCATACATACAACTAGCAATTTCTCACAGAAATACTTTCAAAATGTAACACTAATAAATAAATCAAAATCCAAATGGCATACATATTTGTTGATATTCAACATGGCTAGAAGCCTTATAAACAATTGAAGTGCTCTAGAAGCCTTATAATCTAATACTTCGTATGACATAAACAATCTATGATTATCATATATACAACTTCTAGAATACATATTAACCATACATACAACTACCAATTGCACACAAAAAGTACTTTCAATATGTAACACTAATAAATAAATCAAAAGCCAAATGACATATATATTTGTTGATATTCAAACATGTCTAGAAGCCATATAAAAAACAATTTGAGTGCTATACACATATTTAATACAGTGCTAATGGTACAAGACTTCTAAATGTTGTGAACTACAAACGAGCACCAAGAAGTGTTTGACAAGTATTGATGTCCAACATGGGCGTCAAGCATTCTAGAGTGCTTATGCTCATAGAAAGTCCTCTTCTCTTTGGAGCTCCAAAACTCAGTTTGGCTAAAGATACACCCTAAATTACCAAACATTTAATTTAAGAGTTTTGGATAAAACCCTAGAAAAACTGATGATACATCAGACCACTGACCTAAAATACCTAAAACTGACGATACATCAAACCTAGAAGAGTTTTGGATAAAACCCAACTCAATGGTCCATGATTCACCACCAAGTTGCAAGGGATGCAAAGACCACTGACCTAAAATATCTTACGGAGGCAAGTAGTTAGGCTCCCAGAGGGCATACATGGCTACAGAGTTGTCAAAAATTATCGCATAATTTTATACTATGGAATTCTTAAGAAAGCCAGCCCCAATCTGAAATGCTTTATAAAGAAATTTTTAACTGAAGGAGAAGCATTAATGTTGTAGAAATTTCTACTCGTCAACAACTAAAAGAAATGCCATCTACCAAGTCAATGATCAGTATTTGTATCCCATGAATGCAAAATATATGAGAAACCATATGACAGAAGCTTCTTTTAACTGACAATTTTATCTCTCATCACAGAAACATAAAACAGAAAAACTGAACAGAAACCTCTGTTTGAAAACAATGAAACAGGAGGTAATATGACAAAAAAAAAATCTCTCAAGTAAAAATTAGACATACTATACAGACCCATCATCTGCTACATCTCAAGAATGTAATTATAAGCCATCAACTACTCAACGTGAAAAAGCATCTAACCTTATCATCAATGTCGGTGAAGTTCCGTACATATTTAACTTCATAACCCAAGTGTTTCAAGTACCTGCTAATTGACAAACCGATAGATAAGTTTTGACAACATATTTTAATTGCATTAGAACTGCATAAAATTCATTGAAGTATACTTGTAAAAGTGAAATAGACAGTCAAGAAAAAAAATACTTCTGTTACATGCATCATAATTTACACAACATGAAGGCGATCAAATTTTGTAAATAGCATAGACACATGTTACTAACTTATGAATCTAACATTTTTTACCACATTCTAGCTCACACAAATTTGCCGATATATGCTAAAAAGGTGTCTTTAACATCTCGGAAACTTCATGGTTAACTGGTTAGCCAATGGTACTTCCAAACTGCATGGATGGCTTGGACTAACCATCATAAAAAAAACCTGATTTATAGCTAGACCATGCAACTGGTGCCACTAACAGAATTTTCTGGAACACTCAAAAAGTTAAGCCAATTATGACAACTTCAAACAATCTGAATGGTTTAAGTTTTTTGGTTCATGGAGAAACCAGTGATTTAAAAAGCGCTAGGCGCCAAAAGGCGTCAAGGTCCAAAAACGTCCGAGGCGCTAGGCGCTCGTCTAGACGCTCGCCCGAGTGAAACGAGACGCTAAAATATAAAAATATATAATATAATTAATATAATTATTTAAATAAAAAATATGCTATTAAATTAAGAAAATCGAGTACAAAATCACAATGTCATATTAATAAAAAATCTCAAAAATCAAAACAATAAAATTTTACATCAAATCTATTGAGTTGCTCTGTACACTTGCCATTTATTCTGAAACCTAATAATAATTTTAAATAAATAAAAATTAATAGTATTAAAATTAAAATAATATATTATTAATCTAATAAATAAAAATACTATTATTAGTATACAATTAGTATTATACTGTTAATATACTGTTAACAGTATAGTAAGAAGAGTGTGAGAAGACCGAGGCTGCTAAGGCAACGACAGCGGTAGCGGGAGCGGCGAGCGATAGCGGGAGTGAGAGCGGGAGCTGCGAGCGGCTGCGGGAGTGGGAGTGGGAGCGGGAGCGGCGAGCGACGACAACAGCGATGAGCGACGATTGTGGTAGCGGCGAGTAGCGACAATGGCAACGGCAGTGGCAGCAGAGAGCAACGACAACGGAGAAGAAATCTCGACGGCAAAATCGCGAGTGTTAGGGTTGGGGAAGTCAGGGAAATCGTGAGAGGGAGCCTATCGGTGATTTAATTGGTTCGATTGAACCAAATAAAGCACTGGAGATCGAACCAGACGTAAAACACTGGTTCAGTCGCCTGGTTTAACCCGGGCGCTCGCCCGAAGCGCCCGACGCCTAGGCTCGGGCGAGCGCCTAGGCGACGCCTCGTTGAAGCGAGGCGCTCGGGCCTCGCCTCGCCTCGCCTCGCCCGAGCGCCTATTGAAATCACTGGGAGAAACCACCAAGGGTTTTCTTTGCTTACTACAATAAAATCTAACCCCACCAATCCATCAAGCCTAATATCCGGACAACCATAGTTGAAGAAAAATCAAGCTTTCTAAACCACATGAATGGCGAAGCATCATGTCGCCCACATATTACCAAAACACAAAAAAGAAGACAAAATCAAATGCATCCCAAGACGAGAATTTACCAAACTAAGATGAAGAAATCGCAGATCTGAAGCGGAAAAGGGAAGCAAGGAGCGGAGGACGAAAAAAGGGAATGACGTAGACCTGTAGAGTATGTCGAACGCCACGTAAGCGCGGGCGTGGCCGATGTGACTGAAATCGTAGGGCGTGATGCCGCACACGTACATGGAGACCTGGCCCTCCACGCGAGTCTTGAACACCTCCTTCTGCTTCGACATTGAATTGAAAAGCACCAGTTGGGGATTCCCCATCCTTCGCCCCCCCCTTTCGATATCTCTTTCCCCTTTTCCCAAGTAGGACCTAAAAACCCTAACTCTCGGAGACTGACGGCGGCGCCAATAGCGTGTGACGTTCCGTTCCTCTAACGTTCGGTCTTATTTTTCGTTTTGGGATTTCCCTATTTTTCGATAGAAGAAGCGAAGCCTTCTTCTCCTCTGCATCTTCTCTGAAAAAAACTCTGTATATGACAATCAAGGATTAATCACGCATCGACAAGTCGGAAGAACCAATTACAGTTCAAGAAAAATCCTATATATTACACAAAAACGAGAAAAGAATAAACGCTATAATTAAAAAAAAAATGAAGCAAGGATTGTCTTATTTTTTCCTGAAAGTATCCAATCGATCGAAACAAAGACAGACGAACCAATGTGAAGACGTCAATTCCGATATTCTCCACATATCATTCGCCAAACCCATTTCTCGCCAATCAAGCACGTCAACAGCGAACCAAAATGAATCCCCAAACCAGATCGAATTCAAGCCAGAAATAGAACAGCCAAGAAACCCTATGTAGCGGTACCCAATCATAATAAAACTCTCCCCCCGTCCCAAATCGAGGGTAAGAGCATCGAACAACATTTTCATCGGGATCCAAAAAATCGTCTGGAAACTCACGCCAAGAAAAAAAAATCAAGAAATTACGGAACACGAGCGATCGAGCCGGGAAGCAGTGAACTCGGCGGCAGCCGAATCGATCGGAGGACCCGGAGGCGCGAACTGGAGAATTGGGGGCGACGGACGACGAAGAAGCGAAGCCTTCTTCTAGGGTTCTTCTCAGGACAGGAGCAGAAGACAGGACGATGGTCCCCAAAAGTTATCGACCCCAAAAGTCGCATAAGGATCAAAATATTAGGTCGGCTCTGACACCAGATGTCACGACACGAGTGATACGTTAACTACCTTATCAACTTCGTTTGGTTTAATCCATTTATCAAAATACTTAAGCTAAAATTTATATAGTATACGTTCTTATAAGTTAATCAAACATATTGTCCACTTCCGATGTGGGACTAATGGGATGTTACACCAAGAGAGAACTCCGTGACGTTGTCATGTGACCGCTGGGTCGATCGGCTGCCCGCGATCGACGAACATAGGACCCCACAACCTGGCCAAGTAAAACATGGTGTAGATTGTACATTAATATTATTAATAATTATATATTATAAATAATATTAACAATGATATCAATATTAATTAAATTAATATAAAATATTATTATTATATTATTTATATGGGAAAATGATATGTGGAGGATATTCGTGCATTGTTGCATCATATGATAGATACTGAGCCACTGAAAAATTCGAATGATTACCTAAATGACCAATAAACTTTACTATCATTTTCTTATTTGGTATGCCTTCAACTTAATATAATCCTCTCTTTTTATACTTGATAAAAAACTGAACAGAAGCCTCTGTTCAAAAACAATGAAACAGTTAATATGACAAAAAAAATAAAACATCTCAAGAATGTAATTATATGGCATCAACTATTTACAAGATATTTTCATTGCATTAGATCTGCATAAAATTCATGGAAATATACTTGTAAAAAGTGAAATAGACAATGCATCAAGAAACAGAACACTTATGTTTACATGCATCATAATTTACCCAACATGAAGGCAGTCAAATTTTGTAAATAGCATAGACACATGTTACTAACTTATGAATCTAACATTTTTCACCATATTCTAGCTCACACAAATTTGCCCATGTATGCTCAAAAGGTGTCTTGAACATCTCGGAATCTGACCATCAACAAGAACAACAATTTACATATTGGTATGTAAATTGCTGAAACACTCAAAAGTTAAGCCAATTATGGACAACTTAAAACAATTTGAACGGTTTAAGTTCTTTGGTTCCTGAAGAAACCACCAAGGGTTTTCTTTGCACAACGGTTGAGTGTGTAACTTAGTTTGATCTTGGGCTAATAGTACCTTATTATTATTATTTGAGAAAGGGTTTACTTACATATGATTCCTCCCTTTCTTCGTATTGGTATTAGAGCTACAAGGATGATAATCTATATTTCAAGATCTCTTGGTGAACAAGATAACATTTTTCGACTATGAAATATTATAGAGTTGGTGGATTTGATATTGAATTTTCTAATTAATCTAACTAGAAGACTTATTTAGAGTCTTATCTCAAAAAGTAAGATCTATAGGAGATGTGATCGGTGGCAACGTAACAATAGCACCAGATGCTACTGATAGAGACGCTATCAAGAGACGAGGATTTTAAATGCAAAGATTGAATTTATATTAAAGAAATATATTTCTTATAATCTCTTTGAAGATATTATTCATTGTAAATCAAGTTTACAGATTTGGATTACTCTTGATGCATTATTAAAAAAAAAGAATATGGTTCGGTTTCAGTATTTAGAAAATAATTTGATAAATACTATATAAGGTGATCTCTTAATTTCTCAGTATTTTTTTAAGATTAAAATTTTATATTAAGAGATATTACTCTTAGATCCAAATGAAATTATTTCTGACGCACGAATCAAACGTTATATTATTTGTGATTTAAAAAAAAATATATATTTCTTATATTATATCTATTTAAGGATGGGTTCAACAACTATCCTCGGTAGAGTTAGAAAATCTTTTTGCTTCTCAAGAATCTCTAGCTAATCAAATGACGGGATTTTCTATTTAAGGAGAGATGAAGATGTCCTTTTTACAAATAAGAAAAAGGATAATGATAACGATAAAGATAAGAAGGATGATACTAATAGCAAACAAGAGATTTTTTTTTTAATAATGATGTAAATCGAAAGAAGATCAAGTATTATAAGTATAGCAAGTTAGGCCATATCAACAAAAATTATCATGTGTAGATTAAAGAAAAAATAATTATAAATAAGAAAGATTGTTATAATATTATTGATAAAATTTGGGGCAAATGCTTTATGGCTGAAACTACTGAGGCCGTGACATCTATTAATTTCGAACATAATTGGATTGTTGATTAAAGATGTGATCATCACTTTACTAGTGATGGCATCAAATTCACCAATTTTTTATCAATACAAAAGTAATGATATAATTATCATAGTAGATAACATTGTTCATCAAGTAGAAAAGAAAGGTACCATCATAATCTCAGGTAAAGATAATGATCTTATTACATTGAAGAGTGTACATCATGTTCCGATGAAAAGTCTCTTCTTTGTTGCAAATGTTGTTGATGCTAAAAATTATGCTTTTTTTTATCCTAATAAAGTCAAATTTCTTTGTAATATAAAATAATTAAATATAGATATTGTACATACCAGTAAAAGGATCAAAATTTTATATATTTTATCAATATCAATATCTTATGTTGACAAGATGAGTATAAATAATAGTGCATCAATCTAGACTTGACAATATAGATTTTCTTAAATTAAAGATTATGATGTAAAAAAATTTAGTAAATGGTCTTCAAAATCTTTCTACTTTTAATAGTAATTAAGTTTATGAAGGTTATCAATATGGCAAAGTACATAGGCAACCTTTTAATAGATCACTTTTAAGATATAAATTTCCCTTAGAGCTTATAAAAAGTGATCTAATGGGCCCTACTCAAACACCATCTTATTTAAGTTCTTGTTATGTGTTTTGATTTATTGATGATCTTACGAGATTCACTTGGGTCTATTTTATAAAGAAAAAAATAAACAAAAAATTTAAAATTTCAAAAGTTCAAGTTAACAATTGAAAGTGCTCTTAAAAGAAAAATTAAAAGATTATACACCAATAATGGCAAAGAGTTCACTTATGATAGATTTTTTTTTTTTTTGCAAGGAGTATGGCATCAAAAGGAAACTTATATATATGCAAATACACCACAATAAAATAGTGTGACTGAATGAAAGATTCAACATCTTGTAGAGACTTATAAGTATTGGCTTTATGTAAAAAATTTACCCAAAATCTTATGGGCAGAAGGTATGGCATATGCAACTTATGTTATTAATCGAACTCCTCTTAGTCCAATTAATCTGAAGCCTTCACATGAGCACATGTTTGGTGAGAAACCAAATGTTAAACATTTTAGAGTATTTGATTCTTTATGCTATATTCACATATCAGACTCAAAGAGAAGTAAGCTTGATGCTAAGGCTAAGAAACATATTTTTATTAGCTATGATGAAATGAAGAAAAGTTGAAAATGCATGGATCCACAAACACATAAGTATGTGATATCTTGAGATGTTGTGGTTAAAAAGGTTTTTTATCATTATCCTTCACAAGTAATTTCTTTTGAAAATATCAATCAAAATAATGAAAGTGATATATGTTCAAAACCTATGATTAAATTTCATTTGTTATATAATGCTCTTATGAATTTTAGCCCATATTTTTTCTTATCTATGTCTACTCCTATTATTTCTTCGTCACCAATGATAGAGCAAAGCGATTGGGGGAGTAATGATATTCATGAAAAGGAAATTCCAACATTAAGAAGATTAAAAGGAACAATTGTCAAACCAACATATTAAAGAGATAATGTAACCATATGTCACTATTTCTTTTCAGAACCAATTAATGATCTTGAGCTTACTTATTTCGATGAAGCCACGTGAAAAGATGCCATGAATAAGAAAAATGAATGCTCTTTATAAAAATAAAACTTGGGATCTTATATCAAAGCTTACAAATATAAATCTAATTACCTGAGTCTATAAGGTGAAACATAAGTTAGAAGTATAGATCGTTATAAGGTAAGACTTATTGTAATAGGATTTTCTCAAAAATATAGAGAAGATTATGAAGAAACCTTTAGCCCTGTGGTCAAGATGACATTTGTTAGGATGGTGATTACTTTAGCACCTAATCTTAAATGAAAGCTTTGATAGGGATATTTATATAAAATAACCATAAAGATGTGCTTTTATTTCCAAACCAAATTATATTTATAAGCTCAAAAAGACTCTCTATGGGTAAAGGAAAGCTCCTATGGTATGAACAAATTGCTCAATACTTTCATTTCGAAAGTTATTTTTATTCTTATTCATATATTAACTTATTCATTAAAAAGTAAGGACGTCTACATATTATTTTTCTTCCATATATGGATGATATGATAACTTAATATCTTTCTCTCCAATTTGAAATGAGTCTTGGGATAACTTAATATCTTTGTTAGTATCAAGGTGATAAATATAAAAAAGGATATATTTATCTCTTAAACAAGCTATGCAAAGAAAATTATTGAAATGTTTTAAATTAATAAAAGTAAGAAGGTTTCTACTCCACTGAATGCAAATATAAAGTTAAGTTATAAAGATGGGAAGATTCTTTTTGACTCTCAATCTTTTCTTACTTTTATTGGTAATCTCATATACTTAACAATTATAAGATCAGGTATTAAGTTATTTTATGCAATCTCCAAGGAACCCACATCTTGACGCAGCAAGGAGAATTTTAAAATATATGAATTTTACCATTGATTTGGGATTATTCTATAATAAGGACATACATTTTGAATTATATGGTTATAGAATTACTAATCTAAGAGATGATTTGGATAATTGTAAATCTACTTCTAACTATATCTTTTTATATGGTTCTACTTGCATATCATGATGTAGTAAGAAACAATAATCGATCTTTTTGTTTACAACCAAAGCATAATACAAGACTTCCTCACTTGCTGTTCAAAAATATATATAGTTAAGACGTCTAATCGAGGACATGCGTTGTCAAATTATTAATCAAAATATTAAAATTGACTACAAATTCAATTTGTCATGCAAAAACCAAGCATATTAAAATTAAACATTAATTTATATGGAAAAATGTGCTTTAATGAGTCATTTAAGTTACGGAGATAAAAAATAAAGATAAGATAACAGATATTTTTACCAAATCTCTTTCCAAAGGACAATTTGAAAATCTTCAGAGCAAGCTAGCACAAAAGATATACTTTATGGGGGAGTGTTAGGAAGTTAAAGTATATTTTGAAAGATAAAAAATTAGATAGAGCTATAGAGATAAGAAATTCTTAGTTTAAAAAATTAAAATATATTTTAAAATATTTTAAGATGTCTTACCTTTTAAATAAGATTAAATAGAGTTATATAGAGATTAGGGACTATTGTATTTTACATTTATAAATATATGGTATTTTACTTTTATAAACCATCCAAGCTAAGTATTCAAACCTATAGGATTGAAGTCTAAAAAAAGTTCAAGTATTTTTTATTTTAAAAAGTTTAATATAATGTTTTTAATTTAGTTTGATCTTGGATAGTAATAACTTATTATTACTATTTTACACGTGATCTTTCCCTTTCTTCGCAAGATCGTCATCAAATATTGCAATTACTAATAGGTTGTTCGTCGTGCCATGGATCTTATCATGGTGTATTGAGCTTGCTGTGTTCTCTTTCGATTCCATCTTGAATGAGTTCAGTAAGCAGAGCTAAAAGTTGTCCTTCAAGTAGATGTAGATAGAGTACAGTACCTACTCATTTGGAGGCTAGTTGGTTTGCAGTGGAGGATCGATCACAGGACGCAGAAGAATCCTCAGGAGCAGGGAATATATATGCCTTCGATCTCAGAAACTTTGGACTCACATGTGAGTTGTTCTGCCTCTTCTTCAACCTCTTGCATCTTACTGCCTTCAGCTGCTCGCAGTAGTTTCGGTTCTTTTCTGTAAAGTAAGATTATGTTATAAGCTCGGAGAACGTGCATGCAATAATGCCGCTACGTAAATCAGAAACAGAGAGAGAGAGAGAGAAGAGAGAGAGAACCATTTGCAGATAAATCCATGATCCAATGGATGGTTAGGGTTTATATTAAGGGCAGAAGGCATAGGCCATCGGATTCCATGGTGTTGGGAAGCGTGTCAGTTCATGTCGAGCTGCATCGAGCATGCTTCATCCTTGTTTGAAGCAACCTTCGCTTCCCTGTGTGGATTCAGGCTTACTTGCCTTGTTTGCTTGCACCTGCAATCTGTGTTTGCTGTGTGTGGAAATCGATGAGCAGAAGCCGGGAAAGAACTCCCCTGCTGGTAGCTGATGACGGTAAGAGGAGGAGGCATTGAATGAAGAGAGAGAGAGAGAGACGTGTTGATGATATCAGTCCCTCCGATTGATTTGAAAGGCCATGCTGCTAACAGCTAAGATGTAAGTAAGAGGAGAATCCTCGATGAACGCATTGGTAATATGAGCCGATGATGCTGAGGAGAAGATTATGTGCATGCATGATTATTTATTGCTTGCTGTTTGCAGGTGTGGCCTACCAAATCTCCACAGGACCTTCCATGGTCTTTTTATCGCACAAAAGCTTGGGGAGCAAGAAAGAGGGTGAAGCTTCCCTCCTCTACAAATACATCCTCTCCCCCACCTCTTATTGCTTCAAAGCAGTCTCATTTTTCCTGTCGTCTTACCTTTTCCTCTCCCCCATTTCTCTCTTCCTTTCGAAACAGAGTAGGGCAATACAGAGGAAGGAAGGGAGGGTGGAGACGTCCAATCAAGATCCAGAAATCTGTTGCGTTATTCCAAGAATCGATCAAGAATCTAAACTTCCTTCCGTGTTTTTGGTGGTGTAAGCAAGAAAGCGATAAGAAAGGAAGCTCTTTTGTTGGAGGTGAGGGGAGGAGGTAACAGGGGAAGAACAGGGGAGGCGGAGATGAAGGAGGTGTGGACCTCCCTGGCCTCGATCATGGGCGTGTTCGCCTTTTTCCAGAGCATTCTCCACGCGGTGTTCCCGCCGGAGCTGCGGTTCGCGGCGGCGAAGCTGTTCCACCGCCTGTTCCGCTGCTTCTCCACGTACTGCTACTTCGAGATCACGGAGATGGACGGCGTGAACACCAACGAGCTGTACCACGCGGTGCAGCTGTACCTCAGCCAGTCGGCCTCCATGGCGGCCTCCCGGATGAACCTCTCCCGCGGCCTCAACTCCTCCGCCTTCACCTTCGGCCTCGCCAACAACGACCGCATCGTGAACGGCTTCCGCGGCGCCAGCGCCACCTGGGAGCACACCGTCACGCAGCGCCAGTCGCAGTCCTTCTCCTTGCGACCGCTCCCGGAGGAGAAGCGCAGCTTCACCCTCCGGATCAAGAAGAAGGACAAACCCCTCCTCATCCCGGCGTACCTCGACCACATCATGGAGACCGCCACCGAGCTCCGCCGCCGGAACCAGGACCGGCGACTGTACACCAATTCCCGCGGCGGCTCCATGGAGTCCCGCGGCTTCCCGTGGGAGTCCGTGCCCTTCAAGCATCCCAGCACCTTCGACACCCTCGCCATGGATCCCGCGAGGAAGGAGCTCATCATGGCCGACCTCAACGACTTCGCCCAAGGGAAGGCCTTCTACGAGAATACCGGCCGGGCGTGGAAGCGCGGATACCTGCTATACGGCCCGCCCGGCACCGGCAAGTCAAGCATGATCGCTGCCATGGCCAATCACCTCGGCTATGACATCTACGACCTCGAGCTCACCGAGGTGCAAACCAACTCCGAGCTCCGGAAGCTCCTGATGAAGACCACCTCCAAGTCGATCATCGTCATCGAAGACATCGACTGCTCCGTCAATCTCATCAACAGGAGCTCCAAGAAGCCGGCCCCGCCGTGCGAGCCGCCATCGGACCTGAGACCCGCCAGGGGGACGGAGGACGGCGGTGCCGCCGCCAGGACAATAACCCTGTCGGGGCTGCTCAGCTTCACCGACGGGCTGTGGTCATGCTGCGGCAGCGAGCGGATCTTCGTGTTCACCACCAACCACATCGAGAAGCTCGACCCGGCGCTTGTGCGGTCGGGGAGAATGGACATGCACGTGTTCATGAGCTACTGCTCGTTCCAGGCGCTGAAGATCCTCATGAAGAACTACCTAGGATGGGAAGACAGCGAGCAGAGCGACGAGCTGATGAGGGAGTTGGCGGAGGTGGTGGACGAGGCTGAGATAACTCCGGCGGATGTCAGTGGGATCCTGATAAAGAACCGGAGGCGGGAGAGGCGCGAGGCGGCGGCGGAGCTGCTGGAGGCTCTGAAGGCCCGCGTCGAGAGGAGGAAGAGGAGTTTGAGCGAGCAGGTGGTGGAGGCGGAAGAGCAAGAGAAGAGAGCATTGGAGAGCCCCAACGAGAGTACTGATCAATTGATGCACAGTTGCAATGCAAAAGAAGACAAGGGAGCGGAAGAAGATTGATGGACTCCATTAATCTCAACATGTGATCCATGCTTCACATCTTGCTCTGCAATTGTCAGGTAAAAGAAGATAAGGAGGAAGAAGAGGAGGGGGGTTGATGAGCTCCATTGATCTCCCATCATGTTATCTATGCTTACTACTACTACTACTACTGTGCTTCACATCTTGCTATACATCCAATGCCCAAAGCTAATACTGCTACACATGCCTCAGTCTTCCATTCTTTTGTTCTTGGTGAGCTTTTGAGGAACAGTGGTTTCTTGGATCCTCCTTGCTCCGGGGATTAAAGATTGGGCACACGGTCCCATGGATCATGAGGAGGGATTCCTGTTACTGTTCTCCTTGCTGCTACTCCATGCACTTCTTAAATTGCCAGTAAATAAACAAGATAAGGTTGACAAATGTCAGAAATTTTGGTAGCACTTGCACTTGTTATTGCTTGGATTTATTTTTACCATTGTAGTGGATGTTTTTGTGTCGGAATCATATGATAAAATGATAGAGTTACTCTTAATCACATACATTTGTCATCTTAAAATTTTTTTTTCTCATTTTATATTCTATCGAAGTGATACCTAATTGTTCATAAATAAAAAATATTTTTCTTTCTATCTTTCGTAGTAACTCCACACATTTATCTTAGCAATATAAAATTTTATATGTTGTTAAAAAATATTTACCATACCTTATAATATCTCTCTAAATTAAAAAAATTGTCTTTAGAATTAAATGGTAAATTAGATGTTTGATAAGTAATAGCATCTTTGCAATTTATTTCATACAAATCCTATAAATCCTTAGAAGAAAACAAAGTATGACATAAAAGAAAGATAAAAAAGTAAACGAAAAATCATAAGAAGAGAAGTCGTATGTCGATGTGCAATGTTTGATAGTAACAACAAGTCGTAATGTATGTCTTAATTATTCGATGTTGAATTTTATATTAAGTGTAAGATCGAAAAGATTAAATTGATTTCAAGAGCAATGAGGCAAAAAAACAGAAAAAGAAAGAAAAAGTTTTATGGTAACAATAAATTGATTTGAGAGTAATGAGATCACCAAAAAAAAAAAAGGAAAAATAAAAGTTTGCAGGTAAATAAGCCGTACTGTCTTAATTATTTGTTATGTTGCATGTAAAGATCGAAAAGATTAAATTGATTTCAAGAGGAATGAGATAACGAAAGAAAACAAAGAAACCAAATAGCTCACGGAAGACGAACATGAAAACAGCCAGTCTTAATTGGCACAAAGTACAGTATGACACGGACACTCCACAAGTGCTCTAAGGCTAACAAAGCTTGCCGACATACTCCAAAGTCCAACGTTGCCATCTATGAGCTCCTTTGAGTACAATGTAAAGATTTATCTAAATGATGTAAAAGAACACATTGAAAGCTACATGGTAAGATGAGAGGAGGGGACAAAAATATTTAGGATGCTTGTTCTTCTATTTTTTTGGATTTTTTTCTTGCTTATGCTCAAACTTAAATGTTCAAGCCTCAATTTTCATAAATATTTTAATATGATTAATATTTTAAAGTAATTAAGACTCTTCATGTAGAGCTTGATCAATCTAATCTATCATGTAAGCATAAACTATTGAAGAAAATATTCTTTTCATCCTAACAAAAGATGGCACGATACAAAATCTGAAATCTTTATTTTTAATCTTATCATTAAATCTCCTTTTGGTAAGTTACTCGAAGGAAGCATTCAGGAAATAAGTGAGGTCGACTAGATAGACACAAATATTAAGAAAAAATTAATCTATTACAATTTGATTCCTGAGATCTATTCATATAGTAACTATGTTCTTTGGGTTTGGATAAGTCCTATATAAGAGATGCAATAATATCTTGTGTTCACATCAAATTCCCTACATGACAAGTTTGAGACAAAGGATATATGTTCTCGTACAAGTTCTCTTGTATGTCATCTTCTTTCCTTTCTCTCTCTTGTTCTTTCTCTCTCTCTACCTAATTTGATTGATAAATCTATTTTTATCATTTATCCTTTTAAAAAAGGAAAAAATCTTATCATAGTGTGTAACTGTTAAGAGTGAGAGATAATGATGATGATGATAATAATGATAATGATTATGTGATGTTAATTGTTGATAATTAACTTGATTCATAGAGGTTAGCTAATGGTGGCCTTCTTCACAAAAAGAAGCATGATTCTGCCATCACCTTTTGTTGACAAACTCTTCTTATTGTTGATTGCTTTGTCTATCTGTCCTTTGGCAAGACTATTATTTGTCACTCTCACTAGCAAGCTGCAAATTCATTGTGAAGGTTTTTAAGAAGAGCAATTTAATTCTTTTGAATTTGTTTTGATATGAACTTATATTTCAAAGGTGTGAAATGAAGAAAGATCTACATCTTGGTTTCATTTCATGATTTCTCTGACCTTGCTGTTCTCTAAATAAATTAATACTAAATATACTTTACCATTTCATAGGGTTCTTGCATTAAAATAGAAAAAAGTAATAATTTAGTTTGACATTATATATATATATATATATATGATAAATTTTAGAATTATAATTCTATCTTTAAATCTTTTTACATCTATACTATTTTTCTTAACATCCTTATCAACAATATTTCCTACATTATTTTTGTCTTTAGTTTTTTTAGTATACCAAATTCTAAATCTATTACTATCAACCTTTTTGAATTTTTTTATACCTATTTAGTATCTTGTAAGCAAATATTATTAAATTTTCTCTAATCTCTTATCTGAAAGTAATCTATTCTTATATTCCAAGTTGCTAATTTAATTATTTATTTTCAAACAAATTTTTTTACTCCTATTGGAATAAAACAATAAATTGACACAACATCTAGACACCGATGTGATGGGATATTTTTAAATAATTTAATATTTTCAATTCGGGATACCTAAGTGGTAAAAGTGACTTACGTCTAATTATTAATAATATTGAAATCAGTTAAGATCTATATTCATATAGTCTTATATTAATTGTTAATAATATAATACAACCCTTCACTATTTTCATTCGAGTTTGGGATTGACATTGACAATATTAATCTTTGTTAGTTGTTACTTAATTATTTATTAAATTTTTTAATTGACATTACTAACCTTTAAATCCTTATTATGCTGATAAAATAATCTATAGTTAATGTTTGTCATACTAGAAATAATTAACCTATTTTTTTTTTTATGGATGCTTAGGTTCTAACATCTGAAGTATTTCATATACTATATTAAAATTTATAAGTACAAATATCTTATTTTTTTAACTATTATTTTTTACCATTAAGAATAAAAAGGGAGCAATATAATCGGCACTTCAAACTATTTCATTCCACTTTCTTTGACAAAAGATTCAATTAACAACTTTGCTATTGTTGCATTAGTTTAAACTAAATAATGTTTAATTAACCTTATTCATTATAGATATTAATAAAAGTGATTTATATGGAGGGTGTTAATATTCAAAGTATACTTTTACTATATTTAAATTTGTAAGCATAAATATCTTATTTTCCAACTTTTACAGTGACAAACATATAAAAACTCCTATTATTTTTTTGACCATTAAAAAACAAAAGCAGCAATATAGTCATTCTTTATATTTTTGACAACCCAATTAAGCTGATGGATTTGAGGCACTCCAAACTGTCTCATTCCCACTTTCTTTACACTTCCTTTCTAACTCTTGGGACCAGCTATGTGCCAAGCAAAGCAGCTCCTCCTCAGCTCCATCATGGAAAGGTGTGTTGGCCTGCAAGGGATGAGCTGCCCATATGCTTGGCTGACTAAGTTTAGCTTGAATGTCTCATTCTTTCTGTTCCATTTCTCCTCCCCAGGACATGACCACAAGGCACTGATAATGGCATTTGTTCTGCTGGTGGTTGATTCTTAGTCATATCATTCAAGATTTAGCTGACAGAGATGTCTGCACACTTTGAGGCCATCATGCCCTCACATTTTAAAGATGCACATCAGAGAAAGAAGGATCCTAATTGTTTGAGCAAGGACATGAAAGTGACCAAGGACTTGTCTTGTGCTAACAGATTCAAAAAGCTTAAAACTAGGGTCAAAGTTTCTGTCTTGTGGTGACTGGATACGTAGAATTGTTGCCAAAGCTTGGCCTTTGGCAGCATGACTCACTCACCTCACTTGTAAACTTTCAGCCTCTCATCTCCTCCAACTTGACTTATGATAGGGATAATATTCGTCCTTTCACTTGAATTGTGATAGAAATAATATCCGATGTCTCATCGAAAACTAACACACGAAGTTAACTCGAAAGAAATGATAAAATAGGATGATCGAATTTGTCATGTCATGATAAATCATACTAAAAAATATTTTTAAAATTATTAAGAATCCGAACAATATTTCTCGTCGGATATTAAGGTATGAGTAGAAAATTTATTGATGATGATATAGATTCTTTTTCTCTAATTTATCTCTGATGTATTAGTTAACTTAGTGTTAGAGGAAGCATATCAATAACGTATCTAATAATAATTTTTTTTTAAGGAGTGATTGTAAAATTTTATCTACAATCTTTTTATAAAATATTTAACATGAATCTCAATGTAGCTTAGAAAATTTATATATATGTAGTTTTACTTATTGAGCTTTGTAGGTCTAAATAAAAGAACTAATTCTTATGATTGTTGTATTGAACCAGAAGAGGAGAATCTGCCACATTTGCAGTGCACCACCACGTCTTCCCCACTCTCACTGCATTGATGAAAGTCTTATATGTTACAAGATGCATCTATTTTTTTCTAAGCTGAATCAGGTAATCAATGGAAGGAGTCAGGTGCATCCCTGAACATGCTTCACATGATCTGCCTCTGTTCATCACATGGAATATAATATGCACCATTCGGAATGCAACTCACATCACGGATCGACAAGTGTTGCAAATAAAGGTTTCCAGCCTGCAGTCAGCAGAGTTGAGAGAGAGAGAGAGAGAGAGACATACATAGATCCTCGTCTCATGTGGGAAGCACATACATTGCAGAATCCCTGCTGCTGCTGCTGCTGACACAGGAAATTGTGCATGGTACCTGATGGCAGCCATATCAGATTCTTCTGTCCTTTTGTGTCACAGAGATGATGATGGGAATCACTCACAGCTACAGAACTCATTGCTGGGAAGGTGGCAGTACTTGTAGCAGCCACAGCATTATTATCCTGAGCAATAGTTCCCTGCTGCTGCTGCTGCTGCTGCCCTGCTCTGAACAACACAACCAGAGCACCACTTTCCAACCCATTAAGAGGACAAGCTTGATGATCCTCTTCTTCCTCACATATCAACAGTACATTTAGAAGCCAAAGCACAATAGTTATCCACTGCACTTATGGACATCACCAAAACCAAACACATGAGAGGACAAGCCTGAAAAGTTCCAAGCTCAATGCACTGTTTGGGAGACTGTGTGGGTGTACTCCTCTTCCTCACAGTTCTTTGCTATCACCAAAACTGACTCATAAAGTGGACAAGCTTGAGATGTTGCAAGTCATGCCCAATGCATTCTCTGTTTGGAGAGGTATGGTACACATGAAAGGAGGGTAGTACTCTTCCTCACAGCTAATCAAATGCCTCCTGAGCAACAGTTCTTTTCTGCTCTTCAGAACAGCACAATGCCAGAGCTCATCTTGAAGCATTCCAAATCAAGGTGGGGGCTGTATACACCTTGGAAGTGTAGAGTACAAACATTTGATTCAATCGCAGCTAAACAAATGTTTTCAAGGTGGCAGGACATTTTAAAAATCAAAATATTTTTATAATACTACAGTTTAATATCATATCCAAAGTATGAGATGACTTCAATTGTCTTATAATAATTAAATAAGTCTATTATTATAAATTTAAGTTTAATCATTTTGGATCGATGATTCAAGCTTCATAAGTTAATAGATTAATTATTTTATCGAATCGAATGATGATAAGTTATATCAAAATTAACATTGTGTTAAGTAGAAAATGATTAATGAATATGATAGAGAGCACATCATATCATAAGATTATCATTATATTAAGTCTGATATGTTTTATATTAAGATTTGATTTTTAGATTATGATGAACTTTGACGATGATGTCAAGCAGCATTTGAGCGAAAAAGATTATAATACCTTATATCATAATCTAAAG
The DNA here is from genome assembly GCF_036884655.1 of Musa acuminata AAA Group. Classification (NCBI taxonomy): domain Eukaryota; kingdom Viridiplantae; phylum Streptophyta; class Magnoliopsida; order Zingiberales; family Musaceae; genus Musa; species Musa acuminata. Next base: position 43,000,699 of record NC_088342.1, read on the forward strand.
AATACTATTGTTAATTTGGTTCAAACATGTTAAGTTCGTAGTTTAGACTAATTGTAATATCTTGTATTATATTTTAAAGAGTACTACAGTTAATTTGATCCAAACATGTTAGGTTAGTAATTTAGACTAAAAAAAAATTAATGAATCAATTATCCTATCGAATCTCATTGTGATGTTTTATCATAAATGATAATTTTCTTTTTCAACCAAACAATCAAGGAAAAGTTTAAAAAGGGCAAATGGATATGCATTTGAACAGTGTTATGGGATGGAAACTCTGAGGCCACAACCATGAAGGCCTGTTGGGAGACAGCAGTTCAATGGAGTTCCTCATCATTAATCCAATCCTTGGCCATGTGTATCATGTTCTTCATGTTCCCATGAACTCATCCCATCATTCCAAGAGGATTCTTTCTTCACATACTGTTGATGACTTCAGGGTATCCAATGCTTGTTCAACACATGATTGGCATATCTTATATGAAACCATCAATTCACCAGTTCTTTTTTCTTTGGGCATGAATCATATCCAGGCAGTAGGTAATAAGAACAGATTCTGCTCATAATGCTGCCTTGAGATAGGGATGTGCCCACCATCTGGTTGAAGCTGCCAAAAGCCAAGATTCTGCTAGGGATGGCAGCTTGAGATGTGTAATTTGCACTCTTCACAGTCTATATTAGACTGTTTGATTATATATATATATATATATATATATATATATATATATATATATGCACATAATTTTGAAAAAAAGTTGAAACCAACATTTAATGCATTTCCAGAATGATATATTTAATGCATTATATACATTAGCAAAGAGGTATCCTTAGCATCGGTGACAAATACTTTATGGCAACTGTAGACTACAGAAACCACCAACCAACATGAAGATCCTCTTTAAGGAAAATGGTTACCACCATTGATGACTATTTGAGGGTTTCTCATAACCCTGAGTGGCCACCAAGGCAAAGGCCTGCAGAAACTCAAATGAAACTGAGGATTACAAGTATATCATTGAGTGTGATGGTTCGTTTAATGCTAAGAACTTTGCTACAGGATTAGGCTACATCATCAAGAATGGTCATGAAACTTGGATAGCAACAGAGAGTCAAACTAGTGGGTCGGAGAAGCCAGTGTGTGCAGGAGAAAAGGCCATTCTTCTAGCATTGGGAAAGGACGAAAGACGAAGGTTCGTGGAATGTTGTAAGTGTTGGAGATCCATACAGGGATATATATTTTTGTAGTTGCTGATTAAGTTATAATATTGTTCCTTTCCTTTTCATAAGTCACAATGTCTCAATTACCTAAGATCATTACATGAATCTCTACCGAACGACAAGATGTGGTGCAATTCAAGAGAGAGAAACGGAACACAACATGAGATTTAGTCATCCAAGACAGATTGTGTACTCTAAGCAATGCAAAACTGAGAAGAAACAGCTCCCCCTTACTTCAATGTGTATCCATCCTCCTCCAAGCTCTTCTGCCTGCAGTATCTCAGCTGAAGGGAGACCTGCCTCTCCATCCGCAACTGCCGGTAGAAGTTCTCGATGAACCTGTCTGCCCTCTGGTTGATGTCGTCGTCGGACGACGCACCGCTGAGTGACCTCGACGCCTCCGACCCGGGGCTCGTCGTCCTCGACGCCGGTGACCTCGACAAGCTCACCGTCCTCGAGAGCGTCCTCGACGACGACGACCCGGCCTCGTAGCCGTCATCGTCGGTGCAGTCGAGCAGGCTCGGTCGGGCGGTGAAGCTCAGCCGGCGAGACACCAGCGGCGATCTCTTGAGGGAGGAGGCCATCCATCTGGTGGCATCAAAAGACAGCAAGAACCTTACCTTCTGAATTGCCCTCCTGAGAAGGCTTAGAAGTGGAATTCTCTTCCTGTCAGCCATGAAGCTGTGTGACAAGGAACAGAAGAAGCTGGTTGGTGGCTTGTCTTATAAGATAGAGAGAGAGGTGGATATCCGCAATCTGTATTGGGTGTCAAGAATCTGCCAGTTTGGTGAGGGAAGAAGACATGAGGATAGAGGAGAATTCTCTGGTTACTATCTCCCAAGGAGAAAGATAAATTCCATGTAGTGTGGTGGTAAGGCTAAAAGCAATTTGCTTTGGGGGCAAGCAATGTGGTTTAGAAGTCTAGGAGACATAAAAAGGCAATGCATGTTCCTATCAAGCAATAGTACAGCATCACATTTTAGACTGCACAGTGGATCTTAACTCATATTATTGATCTATATTATTTATATGGAACATCTTTGTCGAATATGATAACTTTAAGTGCATCAAAGCTTATGGACGAAGTCAGCTGAAAAGATTGATAATGTGCACGACAAATTCTCCCAATTCAATAATCTGATTGGACCATCTTAACCATTCAACAAGCTCCACATTCACTATTTTATTCACAGTATTTTCTTTATTATGACAATAATTAATTTGCTTACCTAAGTGGTCATGAAAAACTATGCTAATCCACATATTTTCTCAATTCAATAATAATTATTTACATGAATGGGCCTGTACTGTAAGAGTTGGATGGAATCATTGATATATTAATTTATTGAATCTGAATCATTAATCCAAAATGTTGTGTGTATGATGATATCAAATGATTTATCTGTGATATTTATTTGTTGGCATTCTTTTCCTAGCAAATCAGTCATGAGATTGCAGTTTAATCACTTCAGAAGTGGTTTTCCTAGCAATCAGCATTCCATGAAGTCTTTGTAAGTTCAACCAAAGCCTCAAAATATATTCCTAGAAATTCTTATGAGATCTTTAGGTGACTTATCTCCATCATCTTAATTGTTCCTTAAAACATAAGGAACAAGGGAACTTCTTTGATAGAATCAATCCTATGATGCCTTGTATTAGTTGGAGAGAGAGAGAGAGAGAGAGAGAGGAAGAAAAGATGGATGTTTAGGAAGGAAAGTAATGTCCTGTCTATGATAAAAAGGAATTGTACCAAAATACATCTTGTGCTGTCACAACTCACAACCTCCAAGAATGACCTAAGCAACACCTCCTACTATGGATAAGGCTTAGCAAGTTGTTTATCTTCTCACACACCTACCTCATACCATTTACTTTTCTAGAATCTACAAACTTTTCTTAGATTCTCTACTATTTACTTTGTTGATTGTCTTTCCAAGGACATGGAATTGTGATGTGATATGATGACAACTTGGGTGATTTCTATATGCATAAAAAAAGGTTCCTCTATGATGTGCTCACTTGTATTAAAGGAATTTGGCTTTTGTGAGCCAAGTTCAAAAGAAAAACAAGCCAAGCTTACATTATTTTAGCAAATATAGAATTATGTTGCTACATAGAAAGTTCATTTAATGACCAAAGTGAACAATCTTGACTCTGAGTACTAGTAATTAGCTTTGCATGCAAGTCACCCTAGCACATGGATGGAGGTTTCTACCTTGAATGCTAGCACAAACTCAAACCCATTAAGCTCCCACACATGGTCATCCCCTGTGCTTCTCTCAGCTGGATTTGATGAGGTGAGACAGCTTCAAGCAGAATCCAAACACTAGGCAAAGTCAAGGAGAAGACACAGACATCTCTCTTCCCTGTCCTTCTCCTTCCTCTGCATTTTTTTTCATTTACCCTACTTTATGTACTTAATTCTCTCACCATAAGGGTGTTAGTCCATGCAAGGGTTACTCACTTTTACTGCAAGAAAAGCTTTGCCACTCCTAATTTATTCCTTGACAAAACATATGTGGAAGTAGAAATTAATACTAGACCCAATGTGGTCAGGAAATATAAATGAATCAGATTTTAAATATTAGGAAGAGTTATAAAAATGATATCAAGAATGTTCTAAGATACAATATGAAAAATCTCTTCCTGGAGATTATAAAAAATGATGCTCTTATACTTTATATGGATGATTAAAAAAATGATTATAGTCTTTGACGATCTAAATACCGAAGAAATATTGCATAATGATAGAAATATCAAAATATTATGAAAAAGAAAAAAATTAATGAAAAGAAATAAATGTTTTTTATTTTCTCTCTCTTTAGCCTAACAGTGTAAATTTCCATCCACTAGTCCAAGGAAGAGAATATGTGCTTTAAGGCAGACTTGTTTGAATGACAAAAATTAGCAGACAAGCTGTGTTAGCTTTAGCTTGATGGTGATTGATTGTGAACTGGGGCAGCTTCTTGTTGTCTTTGCATGCAATTAACTATCATTAAATTTCATGGACAGGATGGAGTGTGTAGTATGGTCTTCCCTTGGACACATTTCTCATGTTAGGAATACATCTATTCATGTTATTCTTTTCTACCAACCATGTAGAGATCCCTGGTGACTACTTCTTGACATTTGATCAAGTAGGAATTCTCCAGCCATAATCTGATGCTGGTGAGTGTGATCAGTATGTCCATATTAAGATCTAAACTGAGAAATAAGAAGAGGAGAGGGTATTAAGAACAAAACTGAGAAAAACTAACATTTTAATTAACAAGTCCTCAAGAATGTCATCTAAGCTCTCATCCACTTTATAAGTTAATCATTAGGTCACATGAAATCAGTTGCTTCATTTTCAAGAAGCCTCCAAGTTACAAATCATTTTGTTTGACTTGCACAATTTGATCCATGAAATGGTCCATCGTATATTGTTTGAAGCAAAGACTCTCATGCACCCTTCAAAGCCTGCTAGTAGTCAAAGTCATTCTTTGGGGTATAAACCTAGTGGAAGAAGAAGTCCTCTCCTGATCTCCATCTGGTCTTCAATCTAAAAGCTTACCATAACCATCACTTGCTTTTGCTAATCAAGCCGTAACATAGTATTCATGGACTTGCTCAATCCTTCAAGATTTGATATCCATTAAACAAAGGCCATACATTGCAAACTCGGCAAACAAGGTGACTAAAAGAAGCCTTCAACTCAGTGCCCACAGTGTAAGCATCACGTCACATCCACACCATCTTGCTCTCCCGGTGTCTTCCTATAAGACTTGGCCTCACCCTCCCAGGGATTGCCAAAGACCTCAACTTCTCTTGCTGTCAGCTGAATATAAATAGATAGATAGAGATAGAGAGAAAGCGATATGGGGAGAGCTCCTTGTTGTGACAAGGCTAACGTGAAGAAGGGAGCATGGTCACCTGAGGAGGCCGCAAAGCTGAAGGCTTATATTGAGGAGCATGGAATTGGAGCCTATTGGCTCTCACTGCCTCACAAGATTGGTGTGTCCTCCTTGTTTATGAGCTCACATAGACGAGTGAGAGAGCAAAAGATTGCATGAATGAGACCAAGTGCAGGTTTTATACACTATGACCCGCAAATATATATATATATATATATATATATATGATATTGTGATATTGAAACTGGAAGAAGCAATTGTATGTGCTTTGGTTCATCAACTCAGGCCTGAAGAGGTGTGGGAAAAGCTGCAGGTTGAGGTGGCTTAACTATCTGAGGCACAACATCAAGCATGGTGGCTTTTCTGAGGAAGAAGACCAAGTCATATGTAGCCTCTACATAAGTATCGGAAGCAGGTACAACATCATCTGTTCTAATTCCTGCTCCATCTCTAGTTGTGGCAAAAGCTTTTGAGCTCCTCTCATCATGTGATTACAGGTTGATGACAGCTTGGCTTTCATGCAAAGTTTAGGTGGTCAATGATTGCAGCCCAGCTGCTAGGGAGAACAGATAATGACATCAAGAATCATTGGAACACACGGCTGAAGAAGAAGCTACTTGGCATGCAAACAGAGCCATCACAATCTCCATGCCTTCCTTCACAAACCCTAAGTGCATCAGCCCTTCAAAGGATGCAGCTCCTGTATGCTTTCTTCTTGTCCAACATCCCTGCGCTGGGTGGCAAGCTTTTGGAGACATCTCATCAGACCCTACCGCAAATGGAACAGGAAATCCAGATCTCGATGAGCCAAATTGTACAAGAAGATATGGATTGTTCATGGCATGGAGTTCATCCTTTGCAGTACCTAATGATGGAAACGAGAGTATGATGAGTTGGTGGTCAAGTAATGGTTTCGAGGAGAAAGGAGCACTGAACTATTCTGCCTCATCTCCCCAACTTGATTCCATGCTTCAAGAGTATGTCTTAGCAGGCATTGACAGCATCCAGATTCTAAGCTTTAGGTAGATGTTGTGAAGAGCATAACTCCTCTGGTTCTACATGAGTAGATATACCATTGCAGTGTTGTTCTTCGATCACTTATCTGCATCAACATTTTCTATATGTTGTGCAATGGTAAGAATCACAGTAATAGATCACATTACAGGTGATTTGTTTCTTCTTCCTGTTCCATAAGAAGCTCTTGCTAATATCTCACACTCAGCTCTGTCAGGAACTTTCTCCCTTCTTTAATCCGGATTACATATGTAATGACCAAACTTAATCCATGACTCCTTTCCATTTCCTGTAGGCTTTGAACTCCAGCAACCTCAAGTCTAAATATCAAACTAGGATTCACAAAATGAGTTCAAACACTAGGAGCTATTACAACATATAGAGGAAATGTTGCCTCCATTAAAATCAATGTCTTCCTGCTGATATTTTCATGTATCTGATCAACATTGATTGGGAGATCAATTATGTTTGTGAGCTCTGAAACAAGCATTGTCACAATTACACATGCTGTGATGCAATGAGATCAAACTGAGATGCTTTGTCAAGCTTTTTTCTTCTATTGAGTTGCTAGATATTCTATAATAAGGAAACCACAACCAACTGACATTAATCTACTATAAGCTTCACAATCTTTCTTACAAGACTAATGGGAATGATTAATGATCATGAGAGACCACAAGGCTTGTTGGAATGACTCCATCATAGGATCTGACTTGCCTTTAGCAGTTGGCCAGCCATAAAGAGGGGAATTGTTAGGTTCAGTTTAATTCATAGATTCATACACAATCCAATAAGATTGACGGTCTTCAAGAAATGATTTATGTCGGTTATGAAGTTAGATGGATGATCAATTTTGACATCAAGATATATTATCTAAAAGAAATCATCATATCAATCTCGAGATTAGTACCCATTTTTTATTAGGTATGAGCTAAGAATTGTTAATGGCCGAATCTAACATGAATTGCCATGTTCTAAGTTGTGGAGGTTGAAGAAGGTTCACGGGGCATATGGTCCACTATGATTACCCAAAAGTATTCCGTCTTAGTTGGATTTGGGAATCTAAAGCCTGCATCGTTGAACGTGGCTGCCACCGCAGCATCCACAAAAAGCCCAACCGCTAAACCACAGCCATAACTATATATCGAACAGGTAGTGGGCATCTCGGAGCGGGCGAGTGAGGCCGGACATGGCGGTGCGCAGCGAGCTCCTGCTCTTGTGTTCCGTGATGATCGCGTTGGTTCTGGTGGAGGGGGCGGAGGGGGGGAGACGGCCGCGGGCGGGGCTGGCGGGGCAGCTGCTGCGATCGCACAACGCGGCGCGGGCCGCGGTGGGGCTGCCGCCGCTGGCCTGGGACGCGCGGCTGGCGCGGTACGCCGAGTCGTACGGCGGGAGGCGGCGGAGGGACTGCGCGCTGGCCCATTCCGGGGGGCCGTACGGGGAGAACATCTTCTGGGGGAGCGGGGCGCGGTGGCGGCCGGCCCAGGCGGCGGCGGCCTGGGTCGGGGAGCGCCGCTGGTACCACTACCGCTCCAACTCCTGCTCCGCCCCCGAGTGCGGCCACTACACCCAGATAGTGTGGCGGAGCACCCGGCGGTTGGGCTGCGCCATGGTGAGCTGCTCAGGGAGGAAGGGTGTGCTCGTGGTCTGTGAGTACGACCCCCCCGGCAACTACATCGGTGAAAGGCCTTATTGATCCCCCTCCCCCCCCCCCCCCCCCCATCGCCATTGATTTGACCTCCGTGTACATTGCTCATTCGATGATCGATGGAATTGCTTGATCCTTCATTCGTTATTTTAAATTTTTTTTACAATTATAAATCGTGCTCGATCGATCCTTCATTCATTATTAGAATCTTTTATGAGATTCATCCTCTTACATTTCTGCAATCACTATTATCCAATCAAAAGCTTGAAGGCGACTTCAGTAGGAACACAATCCGATATATGTATGGGTAAGCAGTTTGAAGGCTCCACTGTGGTTGGGGGGGACTGTGGGACGACACTCACATGGTGTATGACATAGGAGAGAGGGAGGGTCAGATGGAGTTGCAGTGACATGGGGACAGGCATAATGTGCACCATTAATTCCTTTGACTTTACAGGTGGGATCGAAGGCAGGGCATGCAACGCAGAAAAATACTAGTGGCGTTGGGGTCCCGACCACATGGGCCTTCTTTTGGAATTTATCTCATGGCAAGCTCGTAATTTTTTATATGTATATATATATATAGCGATTTTTTGAAAAATATTATTTTTATTTTGTTTTCCAAGAAATATTCTCTATTTCTAGAATTTTCAAACAATGTCACATTTTTGTCTAATACTTAGAAGATCATTTTCTCTCCTTTTTTTTTTTTCTTATGGACTAGTTGAATTATAATGTTTTTACACTGTGTTATAGGGTTTTAATGATACTAGAAAAATGTTATAATGTAATTAAAAATAACTTAACAAAGTATTTTTGTATAAATCTTAACAAAATATTTTGCTTATAATATTTTTACACAATGTTATAGTGTTTTTAGCAATATTAGTATATATATATATATTATAACATAATAATTTTATTTTTAATAATATAAAAAATATAACATAGTATAAAAATATTTTAACATGATATTTTTATAATATTTTCTAATATTTTTAAAAATATTATAACTAGTTTATCCTATGTGGTTGGGGACACTGCTTGGGATTTATGGACATAAGGGGCACTTCTAAAAGATTTTTTTTTTTTTTTTTTTTAGAATTCAACCCTTCCAACACAAAATATGAGTAGGATTTATGCCTTAGTAACTATAAATTTTATTTTCATGAATTAAAAAATTAATAATAATAATAATAATAATTAGACTAATAAGAACAATTTACAACCTGAACACCTTCCAATTAATCTTGTTCTTTAGCCCAAAGTTTACCTATTGGATTTCTTAGGCTACTAATATAAGTTATCTCAGCCTTTTACTTAATGATGAGAAATTCTCCAGCAAAAATTATGAGGTTTCAATTATTTTTCGAACACTTATATATGAATTCAATAAAAACAAAATATACATATACATGAAGCACTCAAAATAGTCCAGTTTGGGCCAGGCCCAGCCCAGCCCAGCCCAGATTTCAGGCCCTCAGATTCACAATCCTCATCCATTGATCTCCCTTTGAGATTTGTATATATATATATATATATATATATATATATATATATATATATATATATATATATATATATATATATATATATATATATATATTAGTTAGGTTGGTGATATGAGTTGCATTCATATTTTAAGATAGAGTTGGTAGCATCATCTCTTCCGAAGATGAGATTTTATCTCAGGATAATGTTTAATATGATTATATATTTTTTTTTTCTTAAGAATACTTTCTTTATTACTAAATATAAATTATATTTATCTTTTAATTAGATATGATTAGTTTATGTTCTCCACCAATATTGCTACAAGTGTGTTGGTGTGTGTCCATTGCATATGACATGCAAAAGAACAGGCGATGATGGAGATGGCATGACATGGGGTTGAATCCAACACAGCATTTGGGATTCAACCACGACTCTCCTCTCTCCCTATCAAATCAACATTTTTCAAAGGACTTCAATTATTTTTTGAGTACTTCAAATAATATATATATGTAGAAAATACAATGAGTCGAACAATAGATTGAATCCATAATTTCAATCATTTAGAAACTCGATTTTTTACATACTTCACTGAAACAATAATTCAAAATTCTCATTTATTTTTTTTTATAATTTATAATTCTAAAGTTTTATATTTTAGTAATAATAAGTTATTAATTTTATTTTTTATTTTAATCTCTTAGAGTCGAAATTTCATCCACAAATACTCTAAAAACAAGAGAGAGAGAGAGAGAGAGAGAGAGAGAGAGAGAGAGAGAGAGAGAGAGTATTATATTCATCATCCCTGTTTTAACGTCGAAGGTAGAGAGACGCTATCAGATGATGGGATGGAGGCTCGGTTGCTGGAGCGAGGCACAGGCGACGGAGGTCGCACTTGGACGGGTTCGACGACGACAAGGCCACCCGAAGTCAATGTGGGGCTGCAGCAGCACTGCCGACCTCCACGGCCACTGGTGTGTGGAATGGACGGGGAGAAGGGAGGAGAAGAAGGTGCGAGGAGAGGACTCATGAGCTGGTTGGTGTTCGATGCAGCCCACGGGTGACGGAGACGTTCACATGCACTTTGTCTTCCCCGTACGTCCTAATCTTGGACTCACCTAACCAGGCTTTCTCGAGGAAGGAGACGACTCTACCTAATGCACTGCTCAAGCAAATTCTGATCACATTCAAACACATTGATTCTGATCCATCTCATCTCTTACTGTTGATTCTGATAAGCGAGTCGGAAGAGTTGATGCTTACTTGGAAGAATCAATGTAACATGACACATACAAACAAGCAAACAAAGGAGCACAACAACTGCCAATAGGATCTCCAAACAAATATCAACTCGCACGTAGACTACAAATATTAATCTGCTAGTGATATATATCAAATTTATTTCTTAAAATTGATTATTCTTTTAAGATGCAAGTTAGTTTAACTAGTAAAAATCTTGACGGTTGATAGTGACCTTGTCCTCATTTTTCTCAAAATAAAAATATTTCCGAAAAAGATATCCACTCAGATATACGTAATATATATCGAAAATGTCATTCAGGATAACTAGTAAAGATCTTGATTATTAATAATAAATTTGTATAATTAAATTTCATCTTTATTGCTTGATTTATAACATATGGAGAATAGTAAAAAAGATGTCACAGCAAAATATTTTTGAAAATATCAAATAATATGCTAAAAAATAGATAGTTTATAACCCAGACTTTGATCGATACATCGTCTATAAATAATCAATGTATGCAATCTTAACTTTGATATCCGAATCATTCGACTCGTAAAAAAAATAATCTTATCGAGATTCATGAATTTTAACGTTATGATCCAACACTTAGAGAAGTGTTAAATTAAAAAAAAAAAAGAATATATTAGAGTCAAAATAGAAAATGAGCTGTGATAAAACACAAAACAACATAAGATTTATGCTCAACTTCAAGTTACTCGAATCGGATTTGAATTGTTGCTTTTCACCTTCAAAGACTTGGCAGAGACCAAGAAAGAATGGGAATCAAAGGATCCTAGTTGAAGTGGCTAAGCCATTGAATGAGCCAAACCCACAAAATTACCATGCTTTATGTCTTGGTCAGAAACTTGTCGTACATTGCCAAGATATGTAGACCAACCCATCCCAAGATACGAAGAGATGGATGGGGTATCCCATGATTGAAAGTCTAGTCTAGTCAGAACATCATGCCATCACCTCATCCCTCTCCTTGTGCTCATCACTTGAAGTATGGGTTACCCCCATTCACGCCTCTCACATAACCATAGAGATATCTTGTAGCTTAAACTAATATATTTCTCATATTTTTATGCAATTCAATTAGAGTAAAATCATGTCTTAGACTGTTTTTTCCTCATAAAAAAAAATCTTGATTTATTTGGTGCAAAAATATAAATCTGGGAGTTTGATAACAAAATGGGAAAAGGTGAGGATTTTTGAACTCTTGCCTTGTATTGTACTTGTATGAATTTCTAGTATATTTTAATCTTACTCAGAAAAGTGTGACAAACATCCACCATGCAAATTCATCTAAAAACTTCCTCTTCTTCATGAATGATGATCTCAAACATGTAATAGATTTTAGTAATCATTTACTGACTAAGTTAACTGACATCTTTGCCTCTAATGAAATAAATTACATACACGACACCTTAGCATCCACCAGAGCATCCATGATCATGTGGTCAAATCTTTGATCAATGATTGTAGTTCTAGCATCATATGTCAGCCATGAGAGGGATATCTCATAATCTGATGAAGAAAAGCTATGCTAGACTAAATCCAAGTTTGACATGCTCAACCCTAAATTATTGTCGGGTAATCGCGCTAAATTAGGTCCAAACAAGGTGAGCAACCTAAGACATGGAAATGACATAGAAAGATAACAAACTCAAGCTTGTTCTTGGGGTCCAACAAACAATGACTCTGCATCAATGTCTTCCTGTATCACCTGCTTGGACCCTCGTTTATCAGTAACAAGAAGACTGTGCCTTGTCCTTCCTTGGCACACTGAAAACTCATATATGTCAACTCAGGAGGTGAGGAGTGTCTTCCTGTGGTACTATTGCTTGACTTGATTGGCTTTGCATGAGAGAGAAGCCAATAATTCTATCCACATGCAGCCAGAGTGAGATAACCTCGCCCCATGTCTGTTTTACCTCCTGCCTTTCCTCATCCCTCACCACTGTCACTTGCATGGCCAGTTGCAGCCTCTATTTATACCCTCCTCCCTGCCTTCCCTTCCTCTCATCACTGTCCTCTGCATGATCAGGTCCTCAGCGATGAGAAGGGCTTCACCTCGTGCAAGAAGGGGAAGTAGAGGAATGGTGTCCCTGAGAGAGAGGAAGCCCCTGCAGCATCTGGAGCTCAGGAAGCTTAGGAAGCTAAAGAAGGTTGTGCCTGGTTGCAGGAGTGTTGGGTTGCAGGCATTGCTTCAGAGGACTGCTGACTATATTTCATTTCTGAAGCTGAAGGCCACTGTTCTCAAGAAGATACTGAGCCACCATGGTGTGTGACAATGGGTTCTCTTTCATCTGCAAAACAACCACCCCCATGTTAGCTGGAAAGTGAGTTTTTGTACTCTTCTGTATGTCCTACCCATTATGTTGTGTTTCTTCCTGTGAGTTTCAGCAAATCCATCATGTCCTCTTGGGTTATCATTGTGAAATGATTCAACCTGTTATTGTAGGAGAATGATCATTGAATCCTTTGCTTCGGTGGCCATGTTTCTCTTCATCTGCCATCTGCTTGAAGGTTTTAAGATGAAATTAAGCTATATGGTGTTTCATCACAAAAGTTTGAAGTGATGATACGCATCCATCCTAACTATCAATAAATAGTGTAATCTCATTCAATAACAATGTCGACAACAGTACATCATGGGATTTTTATTTACATGAAGAATTTCAAACAGAGCACCAGTTTCTCACTTTATTGTACTTACTACTAATGTTCATTATGGATGCAAAGTGACACTCCAATTTTGAATTAGGAACCAGATAAATCATGAAAAAATTTAATGAATATTAATTATGGTTAGATGTCTTCTGTAGTCTCCTCAGTTCCTTTTATGTATAAAAAACATACATCAGAATAAACATGAATATAAATTTCTCCCATGATGGATTCCATTCAGCTACATTGGTAAGAATATTGAGTATTTTCCACTAAGAGAATTGTCATATATCTGGAAATAGTTTGGATTCTATTATATGAATCTATTGTGATGTCTCTTCCAAGAATGCATGTAATATGGAGCTACTGACAGAACACTATTCACCTGCCTTGCGTCCTGCAGCTAAGACAGTCTTAAGGAATAAACCCTGATGGACTGATAGTCACATCATGTTGTAGTGTGGCCATGCAGAAAACTTAGGTGCTATAACCTAAGCAGTCAGGCATTAGAATGTTAGGAATTGATGCAGCAATAGATCAAACTCATCTTGTGTAAATCCCAAGAAAACGAGGAATCACTATCCAGATATCATCAAGATATTTTGGTGAGATAAAATAAGTTGCTGATTCAATATTGATTAACAATTTAATTTCCTTTTTTACCTTATTTAGGATCCACACATTACAACAGAATCATGAAAATGGCAATAATATGAACTAACAAAGTCATTTCATCTTTTTCTTCTCTAGTTGCTGAACAAAGTCTAAAGATAAAACTGACTGTAAAATATGCTTCAAGTCCCATCTTTCTTTTAAAGGGATTGACAGCACAATATCAACAATGGAAATTTAAGAAGAAACTAAACTTGGGATCATCATAGATCATGTTCTTGGCTGCATGCCATTGATTTGACAAATGGAGCCCATCCATGTGTTGTGGTAATGCCTCCAAATGATCAAACCCATTGGTGTAAATTACCATGGACAATGTATTGACACTCTCATGACCCTTCATACATTAGTCCATCTCCAGTCTACTCACTCCACCAATCATGAAGTGTGCTCCATACCTTCATGCATTGATGAATATGATGAGGCTAAACTAAACGACATATATTATCGACTGGTGAAGACAGAACTCCAAGATTTAGATATAAACAATCATAATACTCGCCAACTAGTTAATCGGGTAAGAGGAAGAATGATATAATGGACTGCATTACGTGTGATCAGTAATCCTATCGTCTAAATCTAATTCAGAGTCAACCATCTCCAACCAATTTGCTACTTGTCTTTTTCCTCGTGATCATACTGTAAATCCATGGGAATGAATTGGAGAGAAGAAAATGATCGCTGTTCTATATCACAGTAGATCCGCTGCTCCATGTCGCACTTACTGAGTCACGAGTAAAGTCATGAACTAAGGGTGCACATCCAGGGACACCAGGATAGGTCTGGGGGCAGTGCGCTTCCACATCCTCCAGACATGACGCATGTTCAAAAAAGGTCTGTCATTCAATGATCCTAAAGACCATAGTAGTGTTATGTAACTAAATGTGTCGGCTATGAGCTATTTCAACATAACTTGGATGAACCTAGTCACATATATGTCAGATAGGAAATAAATAAATTTTAATGCTTCATCTATCACTGTAAAATTTAAAAATACATATAAATTTTACATCTGTGCAGCCATATAATAATAAATCAAATAGAAATGCACAGAGAAACTACATACACAAAATCATATTATCAAATAACCAACCAACAAAAGACATTGTTTAGCACCAAGAGAATAAGAATTAAACAATTCACCTATATCTTTTATCACTACAAATAAATTCATAAATGGAGAAAAAGATAAATGAAAAGTACTTACAGAAATCTTCAGTGAGGCAATGTTCCTTATTAGACTTATCTGCAATAATATAAGAATACAATACGTGGGGAAGGACAGCAGTATTCAAATAAAATCTGATACTGTAACGTATAGCTAGACAAGGGTGCATCCACAGCACAAGAAATGCTTATTACTCTGATGGTTAAAGACGAAAACATGAGAAGGAGAATATGGCAATGACAATGGTAAGGCATAGGTTAAGGATCCTCTTGTCCCTGCTCCAAAGATTAATTGGGTCATTTCAAGTACCATCTACACTATATTCCTTTCTCTCAAAACCACATGATAGTGATAGAAGGAACAGTTCGACATCTTGTCACCCATGTTTCTCGGATCTTGCCAATCTAACTTTGCCACCATTACATGTAAGGAGAAAAGAGGATGAACTCCCTCAAGCAGAAAGAAACAGCTTGACTTAATTTTCACTTTCCACTAGTTTTCCTATGTTCCAAAAGAAAACCTTTCTAGGTTTGTTTATCATAGCCCACAGCACAGCTTATTTCATGCAATCACAGTCACATGAACAATCACAGATCATGAAACTGGATACTAACACCACAGATATCAAAGTTTATCTGGTATAAATTGGTAGATTGTGGTGGTGGGCCTAATACACCATGTGCTTGCATGTGGAGTGTCCATTGAACCAACAAATGAAACTAGAAGTACTTGACTATTAAATAGACAGGTAATACTAAACCAATCTTCCCACAACCAGAAATAAAGACATCTCCTACGGAAGTAAAAGCACATGTAACTTTCCCCATCTATGAGCTCATCACATGAAGTCCTCATCAACAAAAAGTAACTCAAAAGTCATAAAAAATTCATGTCAAATTCCAACTTTCCAATTTGTAACAATTAGTTCCTAAAACTTACAAAGTTGTTGCAGTCAAGTTCTATCATTAGATTTCTTGACAAAATGATATAGTGTATGATGAGGAACTATTAGAAGGATAAATAGCAATCAAAAGAACAAAAGAGCTTAATTGTATCTTGTAAGAAAAAGAAAGGAGAAACGCAAAAATCAGTTCTCTTCTCCTCCTCACTCACTGTCAAATAAACATCATCGGTGGATGTAAGACATGCAATTATACTAAGTAACTCAATATGATGTGCATGACAAGGTCCAAAAGAGGAGATCACAAGAAGTTAGCTATCTTTACTGTCAGGACATATTAGCAGGTAGATGTTGAGAGGACAGGAATGTGATAGATCAGATCAGAGTCTCTTATTTTCTTCTTTCCAATATTCTATTTTTAAATACTAAAGAACCACAGGAACTTCATATTACTTGTGTCGATGTCATGTCCAGGTTGCACTTGCCACTCAATTAATACTTTTTTTGACACATGTCAACTATTTCAAATCCTGCTAAAATTCTCATACCATCAACACTTATTTATATAAATGTATCATGTATATGTAGGATGCTTATATCATCTTTTATAAGGCTTTAGACATGTTGGATATTGTCAATATATGTAATTTGGATTTGATTTGCTCCTTATTTTTTTGTATATGTTTTAGAATTTGTTAACATTTGCTAGCCACATAAATTGTTGCCATACTTATCATAATTTTCGTATATGATAATCATAGATCATATATATGTTAACTATTTCAAATCCTGCTAAAATTCTCATACCATCAACACTCATTTATATAAATGTATCATGTATATGTAGGATGCTTATATCATCTTTTATAAGGCTTTAGACATGTTGGATATTGTCAATATATGTAATTTGGATTTGATTTGCTCCTTATTTTTTTGTATATGTTTTAGAATTTGTTAACATTTGCTAGCCACATAAATTGTTGCCATATTTATCATAATTTTTGTATATGATAATCATAGATCATATATATTATATAAAGCATAAAAAAATAAATAACATATGGGGAAAATATATTTATTAATCACTGGATCCCTTTTAGGCTACATCCAACTTCTATCATTTGGTGTGAAATGTATAAAAATCATACCATGTTTGTGTCTCGTATCGATGTTCATACCTCATAGTTGACAAACATAGAAGCAAAAAGAGGAAATCTTCCTTCCATTACTTTTTTTCTCCTTAGTTTTCTCATTTTAATCTTTTTTTACTCAGCATAAACATTCTTGTCATTGGTTAAAATATATGCAATCATGTGGAGTATTTTATCAAGTGTTCTTGATGAAGTGTAATAGAGAATGATAGTGAAAACTAACATCTGTGGAAGTTTATATTACTGATACTAAAAAATGGAATTTGAACTTTCAAAACCAACTAGATATTGCAGTGGTCACAATTGAGAACCACACATAAAAATCACCTATTCCAAATATAAAGCATATGTTAAAAAAGTCCATGATAATGCTATTTCGGAGGACCAACTTCAAAACCTTCTTAAGTTTCTATAATGGTTAATTTCCATTTTATCTCCATTTTTGTTAAGTTCCTTGCATTTTTGTTCCATTTAAAAACCATGCAAGACTCAAACTCAGCCAAGCATGTCTTACTAAGATGATGTTATTAGGATTAAAAAAGTTCTTACTGCATCAAGTGTATGTGCTCTTCAGAGTGAAGACATAATGGTTGGTTGTCCACTTGTTCCAAAAGCTTAAACAGTCCAACATTGTAGTGAGTTCACATGTCCAAGTCGGCAGAAGGACTAATGGGCTTTGCACATGAGAAAGGCACACACTGGAAAATTGATGAAATTTTCCTACATACTCATATTCAGTAAAGCATCAGGTCAGAGACTACTAAAAATTGGAGAAAAGAAGACTCGACAGGATCCGAGTACATTACAGTACAACGAGAAAATGATTGTTTGGTTACCACTTACAATGCTCAAAATATTAGGAATGATTCAAACATAATGAAAGAGCTGTAATAATTTTCATAGTCTTCCCAGATATATAGAAAATTGAAAGGCTGCCACCATCACCCTCTCTTAATGCAGAATTGAAACCTTGTGAACAAAATCATAGTGAAATAGCATGAGAAATCAATTAAGCACATTTTTAAATGGAATTTCAAAGAGTATTACTACCATTCTTACTGTCAGCATTGTTGTAATTGCTCACTTGTGATTTTGAGATAAACAGTGCTCTCCATAGCCAAACTCGCCTCACCCTCTCTACTTCTATACAAATCCATCTCAGTCAAAGTCAGAGTGGTGCCCCATAATTTCATCAGCTAAAATTGCAACTAGGATGAAATTCGTACCTATTCGGTGTGCAATTAGATAAGGAAAAGTGAGGATCCAAATCTGGCTTAAATCACCCAATCTGACTTCCTTGTAACAAAAAAATTTTGATCCATGCTTAAATCTATCACCGATAAAACCTTCTATCTAGTAACTTTATCCAATAGAATTGACCCAAGAATTTCAATTTCTGTAAATTTTCATAACATCTACACCAATAAATTATTGTTAACCAGAATTGGTGCTTGTCACCTGTTATTTATAAAGACTTATTTATTATCAGCTACTAGCCTAATAGTCCATATCAGAAAGATAAAATCTTAAATTAACAAACATTTTCTTTTACACACAATGAATATTACCCTTGCCAATCCATATATAAAGCAATTATCGATCAAGTAAATATATCAGAATTATAGTCAAGTTAGCAAAACAGCATTCAACAAATTCATCAATCTAAATGATCATAGATGTCAATGAAACAAGAACACCAATCCTAAATAACCACCACTGATTCACATGCTAGTATAGGCATAAAAAGAGTATTGTCTACATACAGCACAATGATAAAGTTTACAAATAAAGTTTAGTATTTGGTTTGCAGATACAGCAACAAGAAGGGCACAAACACAAACAAGACCAGATGATACAACAGAATCTCACCAAGTAACCATTAGTAAGAAATATATACTCACCAGTGCTCATCATCAGTAGCAGGCGCCTGCAGTGTCATTTTGAAATTAGCCACTGCAAATGCACTACAGATATCCCTTTGTCTGTACACCGTAAAGAAGCAATCTTACCATCTCAGCACACTGCATCTTATTAAATAAACCCAATAATAAAAAAGTCAGAACTTACAGAAAGAATAATGTGATAAAGGGTATTTATTATTCATGGATAATTTATATCTGACCAACCTTGAATTCCTCTGATAACTCCGAAAAGTAGATTAATACCTCACTTTTCTCATTCCGTCGATTTCATACCGAATCTCGCAGGGCAGTCCATTATGTTTGTTATGACAATAGCTACGATCTAATCCCAAAGAAAAAGAGAGAGAAATATAATCCAAACCCATCAAAATACAACCTTTTCGATCATTCAAAACTATGCAGCCTTCTCTGAAAGCATCGAAATCACGTTTTGACAACGAATGCCAGAAGGGAAGAAGAGAAAGATCAAACCTCTGGAGGAAGGAGAGGGGGCAGCAGACGAAGGCAACGAATCAGGGGGCAGCGGGTCGAGGACAGCAGCGTAAATGTAGCAATCGGACGCGGGATAATCCACCACGACCTGGGCGAAACCCCTTCTCCTTCGCCGCTTCGTAGGCTTCCTTCGGTTTCTAAGCTTCCGGTTCATTCCTTCCTCTTTACCTAACTACTACTCTTCTTCGGTTCTTCCTCGCGATCTCTGGAACCCTAGATTGGGAGAACGGGTTCGAGCAGCACAGAAGAGGAGAGAAGTGGCGAAGGCTCTCCTTCCACGAACGGATTCGGAGAAACCCGTATATATATATATATATATATATATATATTATTTTAATGATTTTGATCATCAACCCATATATTTTATGATTTAATCATATCTAAAATAATCCTTATATTTTTAAAAATATAATATATAAAATTTAAATTAACAAATATTAAAATTAACTCATAAAAATTAATTAATATAATAATATATATAATTTAAGTTTTTAAAAAAATTGAGACTTCCATCAATAACGATATAAGACATACGTGTAAGCGATCACCAACAATAACACTGAGTCACTATTGCCTAGCAAGGTATCATACACACAACCTCTCATATGCCGAGTTTATGAGCTTCTAGTCTTACCTTAAGTGGTTGTATATCAACTAGTTCGACGCTAAACACACAGTGATTTGATCTCTCTTCTTCCTCCTAGGCATCTTCATCCCTGCCACCTCTCATTTCGTCCTCTTTTGTGCCCTCGCTAGTTATGCTAATGACGTAGTGCTCTAAGTCTCTCTCACATTTACCTTCGATCTCTCTTACCTTTATCTCTTCACAAAAAAGAAAACTTATATATATATATAGTCATATGGAACAATGATTAATCTGTACGTTTGGAAGCATATTTCTGCGTTGAGGGCTAATGCATAATTCACTGGATAATTTATTATTATTATATTTAATGTAGATACTGTATTATAAATACTCAAACATTAATAATATCATAGAAAAGTATTAATATTTCCACATTTATGAGATGTTAATGAATTTTTTAAATATCTTAAAATACCCTATGAGATATGATATTCTTTAAAGCTATAGGATTACCACTATATAATAAAATTTCTAATCCTCATTTCTTATCTCATCATTTTGATTCACCATCTCTACTAATTTATTTTACATTGTAAAATTATTTTATATTTATTTATATAATATAATTTTATCTATCATACATATGGACCATACAAAATCTTTTGTAAGATTATACACATTTATTTGTTTATTTTAATTATTTAAATTAAATAAAAAAAATATATTTATTTTTTTAAATAAATATTAATATTAAATGGATAAATTTGTGACATAAATTTAATGGATTTTTGAAATATGTTTTTTTCGAACAATATTTACATTAATACATATTTAAAATATATTTTTATCTATTATTTATCAATACTTAAAAGTATTCTACAGCTGTACATTCAGTTAAACCGCTTTCATCAAAATACACTCAAATCTTTATAATCCATTCAAAATCATAACATTATTTATTTTTGTCAAAAGAAAGATGGTATTATGATATAAAGCACAAATTATAATGGCCAAAGATGGACTACAAAACTTGAGCCTGTTTACAAATTTAGACTCTTTTTTTTATAAAGAACAACTACTAGAAAATGAAAACAGAAACTTAAATATTATCATCCATAGTGTTAAATATTAACACTAAGTTTATTTTATTTCTTGTGTTGATTTATGGGTTCTGACTAATCCATAATGGTAAAATCACATATATGACCCTCCAAAGTTAGTGATTTTTCTATTTATTCATGTAAATTGTTAAAATAAAATTTGTTAAAATTAACTACGATTAGAAGTGGTTAACTTGAGTTTTGTGGTGTGTGTATATATATATTTATATATATGTATATACCTATATACATACATACATGTATACATACATACATGCATATAATATATATAAATGATTGAATGAGTAGCACATAAAATTGATCCATTTAGGGATTTTCTTTCTTCTTATTATTGTTGCCTAAATCATGTGCTAAAGACATGGAAAATGAGTAATTATTGAGTTAGCAGAATACAATTGGTTAGAAGAGGATTCATTGAATCAAAAATTTAATATAGATTGATTGAAGACATCATAACTCCCAAGACCAAGACTTTGTATCTGCACAAAAAATGACACATGTAGCTGCAATCAAATCAAAGACAATTAGTTTAAACATTCTTCAACTATCCTTTTCTAAATATTTCTGAGTATTGATCAAAGCCACACTTCATAGAATTGTCTTGTTTCCTCCAATCATATCTCATGATAGCTGTAGACATGACACTGACATTTCTACCACTTCTCTGACTCACAATCAGCAACTATGACATTTTTGTATTCTCTTGAAAAGGTCTTAAAAGTATCATCTGTTTGTCAACATAGTGATTCATAATGATGGAGGTGTTTTAGGTGTAAAGAATGAAGCTAATTTGTGTAGAGACAACAAAGTTTTATCTCAACATGGCCCCCCCAATCAGTATTACTCATAGTATCATAAAATGATTCAAGCAATCCAAGTCTTGAAGACAACTAAAATGGATCATTTCTTGAACAAAAAACTCCATTGATCAAACTGTCCTTTCTTTGTAGCTGTTCTGTTCACAGGGCAGCAGTGTTTCTCACATTTGTTTTTAGGAACACAGATCTCATATATATATGATCAAATAAATAAAATATATTTGACCAAATAAAAGAGTGTGTGATTCAGTGAGTACTTATACTGTTGAAATATTAAATTAAACTTTATGATTAGATAAAAATATGATTTATGATTAAAAGTCTTAGTTTTAATTGCAATTAAACTCTTGGCTTCACTCTTATATAAACAGGGGGTAATGTAAAGAATTGATTATTCAAGAGAGAAAAAGATAAATAAAGATATTAATGTATAAATAAGAGAGGTTGATAGACATTAGGTTTTAGATATTAAGAGATTGTAAGTGATTAATATGAATAAAAAATCTTAGTTATCAGTGTCTTATATCTTCTCCTCCGTCATCCCTTCTATATGTTTTGTTGAAGCCCATCCGATATTTCCGTAAATTTGTTCAACATGTACACAATGTAAAATTGTTAAATCTAATGAGATTTTTATGCTGGCATTGTTTATTGTGCTAATTAAACAGCATGAGTTCTCCTTCATGGCCAAGACAAGAGCTAAGTTGTCTCCTTGTTAGGATGATACGATATGCCAAGCTTGAGTATCCTACTGCTGGTAGGGCTCTGCTCTACATATGGCTCAGTTGATACTTGTATGAGCTAAGAGAAACTTGCAGACAATCAAATTGCATACAAGATTAACCATCAAAGACTGTTGTTAACACTTCTCTTAAAGAAAGGAAGACTGGTAGATGAAGTTACTTAATTCATACCCATAGTAATCCATCATTTGTTTAGAGCAATGTCTCTTCAAATACCAACTACAAAGCATCATAATAAGATGCCTCCTCTGTTTCTAAGTGATTTGGTTTGTCAGGTGGTAAAGATGTTGTGAAGTGAGAGGCTGAGTTGGGTCCATGAAAGAGACTAAAGGTGCAAGAAATATTATTTGAAATATGTGTGAAAGAAATAATAAATTTAAAAAATTATACATGCAAAATTCACTTTTGTATTTTCAAAGCTTGAAACATTATTTAATTTTTTTAATGTAAAACACTATCCTAGTGATGATTATCTAATTCACTTGTCCTAAGTGGAAGGTTTGAACTCTCATTATATATATTTTCATCTAAAACATTGATCTTGTGATTATATAATAGACCTAATTATCAATTTTTAACAAATCTAAACCTCATCCGATAAATTTCATACCTAGAACATACCTTGGTGTTAGAGTGGTATAACATGTCAATTAGCCTAGTAGATAAAGATTTCAAGTCATTGATAGCATGATCTTTAAATCCCTATAAAACAATAAAATAAAAACCATTGTTAAAAAGAAAAAAAAGGAAATTTCTGTTTTGTATACCTTAGAAAAGCGACGCATCTCCTCATTAAAGCCTCTGTATCTCCTTCCAACCATCCTACCTTCATTGCCCATTTGATTTGGATCATTTTCGTCTTCTCCTCTCCTCCTTTTCCTTCTCTGTATTCCACCTATGCTTACCAGCCAATAGGTGGTGTGTGAGGCTCTCTCTTCTTTGGCCTGCAGGGTAACAGAGGAGAAAGAATGAGACAGTTGTACGCAAAAAGTAGAAACCTCAAGCGCTTCCTCTCTGTAGCTATCGGAAAGAGGAGGAACAGCAGCGGAGAAGATGATAACACCGAGGATAAAGCCTTCTCTGTTAAACAGATCAACGAGATGGAGATTTCACATCTGAGACCGAGCTGGAGATGCTTCTCTTACGAAGAAATCGTCAAAGCAACCGATGGCTTCCACAAAGGTCTGTTTTTTCTGGGATTCGAGAGCAGTTTCTTTGGGATTTGGTCCACAAAATCTGGTCTTGGTGGATTCTGGATCGGTGCAGACAATTTAGTGGGCACGGGCGGCTACGCGGAGGTGTACAGGGGAGTGACGGAGGACGGCGGAGCGATCGCGGTGAAGAGGCTGACCGGAGCTTCCTCGGACGAGCAGAGGGAGAAGGACTTCTTGACGGAGCTCGGAGCTGTTGGCCACGTTCGGCATCCCAACGTCTCTGCTCTCCTCGGCTGCTGCGTCGACGGCGGCCTCCATTTGGTCTTCGAATTCTACTCTCGCGGCTCCGTCTCCTCCAATCTCCACGGTAGAACCATCGACACTCAATCAAGTGCAGCGAAGCCCACTCAAAACTCGATCTTTTCTGTGTTGCAGATGCGAATTCCCCGCCGATAGCTTGGAAGCTGCGCTTCAACATCGCGGTGGGCACCGCCCGGGGGCTGCACTACCTGCACAAGCAGTGCCAGAGAAGGATCATCCACAGGGACATCAAGGCCTCCAACATACTCCTCACAGAAAGCTTCGAAGCACAGGTGAAGTAGCTCCTCCACTGTGAGTTCCTGCGGAAATGGAATCCACTTATCTCCATGACTTTATCTCAGATCTCCGATTTCGGCCTTGCGAGGTGGCTTCCATCCGAGTGGACTCACCGCGCCGTCGCACCGATCGAAGGAACCTTTGGGTATGAGCATTACACCATCATCATCACTCTCAGAACCGAAGACACCGCCAGCAGCAGCAGGTAACGGAGCTTGTGACGTCGACAGGTGCTTGGCGCCGGAGTACTTCATGCACGGGATCGTGGACGAGAAGACCGACGTCTTCGCGTTTGGTGTCTTCCTGCTGGAGATCGTAACAGGGAGGAAGCCTGTGGATGGCTGTCACAGGAACTTGCTTTGCTGGATAAACGTAGACATTCCTCACGATTCCTTTCCTGATGTTGCAACTCAATAGTAATCCTTCCACTGACATCTTTCCAGGCTCGATCGTACCTAAATAATGGGATCATAGATAAGCTGGTCGATCCCAGATTAGGGGAGGAGTATGACATGGGGCAGCTCAAAAGACTCACCTTTGCGGCTTCTCTCTGTACCAGACCAACAGCAACATTGCGCCCTTCCATGACTGAGGTAATTTGCTGTTAGAATTCAGCTGCCAATTGCCTTCTGCAGTCAGTGTCTTGTGAAGCAGAGATGATAATGACCAAGTACGATAAGAGTTTAAGCATTGACAGGAATTATAATGCCGAGCAAACATTAAGGAAACTGTAAATTATGCTGCTTTTGGATGCCGCAAACCTTTCTGTTGTCTTCTATGGCCTAAAATTCTGCATTGTTGACGTTAAACTTGCAGAAAACACTTGTGTCAGCAGTGAGATCAGTTAGTAATACATTGTTTTCATGTGCAGAATTCTTAGTATTTTATTTGGGTCTTCCATGATGAATAGAACAGGCTAGGAGAAAGAAATGAGCCTTCACTATTCTGTAGGTTGGCATATCTACATATTTATACCAGGGTTTAGTCCCAATTTGGAAGGAAAAATGACTTGAATGGACTTGTAAGAACTTGAATGAACTTGATCTTTTCTGACACACAGTTCAGCATTTAGGTTGTCGTGTTAGAGAGAGAAGGATCTCTCAGTCCTTCGTCATGACTCATGTTATGATAGAATAGTTCTTATGGACACTGCCACTACTGAACTAGAACATGCTAACACAATGCATACATCGATCGATGTGGCCAAATACTAGTAGTAATGTTCATTATTCCTAAAATTATTTTGATGTCTACAGGTTGTGGAATTACTAGAGGGCGGCGAGATCACTCAAGAACAATGGAAGATGCTGGAGGAGGAAGAAGAAGAGTTTTGGGGGTTCGATGACCTTGACGACGATGACAACAGATGCAGTACTCCCTCAACATCTTCAACTGGCAACTCTCAGCCACAGTTTGTGTAGATGATCTTGATTGTCTTGGGATGAGAAGTATAGTATAATGTATACAACCAATAGATAGCATGCTGGTATATGTTGATATGGTAGGTCAATGCCGTCTCAACCAAACTATTTCCCTTGATCTCAAGATGTGGCACACGGTAGGGAAGCAAGCACATGCACAGCAGTTGGGAGAAGCAATCAAAGCCATCCAAGCTTGAATCGAAATCATCGAAGGTCAGGAGAACCTGAAAAAGGTACCGTCTTGGGCGGCACTCGCGACGGCGATCGTCCCTGAAGTACCCGGCGAGAACCCCGAAGCCTTCGCATCCGCCTTCCTCGAACTGCTTCGGCGGCACCACCGAAGACTTCACGGGCAAAAGAGCCGCGGGCCTGCGAGGCCGTCCATTCACGGGCACAAGTGGGCCCTCCTTGTCAATTTATGTTCTACGACAACTTCGCCAATAATCATTCTCTACCTTACTATTTATTGTATATTATTATATGGGTCCCACACGTTTTTGGAATTAGTTCTTCGGGTAAAAAGGGGGTCACGTACGTCGTGGGTATTCGTGGTAACGGGTTACCCGTTGCCGTGCGCACTTGCAAGTCACCTGCAGTCTAACCGTCTCTCTACTAGTGGATCTCGGCTCCCTCTGTCCCGGCCTCGCCGTCCTCCATGGCGTCGCTACTTAGATCGGCCGGGGTGGGCGGACCGGGCGGTAATATCCTGCGCATCCGGTGCCGCTCCCCGCCGTCTCTCCGTCCTACTCTTCCTCCTCCCGTTCGGATCGGAAGCCCTAGGAAGCGCGTCCTTTTCTTCCGCCTCATCCTCTGATTACTCCTCGGACGGAGACCTCGGTTCTTGCTCTGGTTTGCTTCTTTTCTTTCTGATGTTGGCTGCTTTAAAAGTAAGGATAGTTTTCTACGGAAGAGTGCCAATTGAGTTCCTCGATACTTTGGAGCTCATAGCGTGACGTTCGATTAGGGTATCTGGAAAGAGAGAAGAATGTAGGGTAACCAACTCTTTCTCCCGATATTAACCAAGTATAAATATACCTATTAATGACACCTCGGCTTAGTCCTACATCGATGTAGGAGGGATAGAATGGGTTGATAATCATTAACCTAGGTTTTAGCATTTTGGATCATTGTTTCAAGCCTATTAAGTTAATGGGTCACGTATATTATCGAGCCTGGTTGTGACATACACAGTACTAAGATTGGAATGGCATTCTTAACTTTTTCAGTGACTGTCTCTCACCGATAGCTTACATAAACAAGTGTCAATATTATGAAATTTTGAGGCCATGAAAGATCTGAATCAACTGTTATCCTCCAACTCAATGTGGGATACTGAGGTGTAAAGAAAGACTTTTGTTTTTATAGAAGTCTCAACTGCTCCAGAACGATGATTTGTTGATGTTTCGGTCTAATTTTGCAGGTGATGAGGAGGCCTTTGATGCACCTAAAGCGCTTCATAAAATGAATAAAGTAAATTCATGATTATGTATATCCCATCCAAAGTTGATTTTTGTAGCTTTTATTGTCTTTTGTTTTGGATCCATGGTTTTGGTGTTGATTTGTTATTATGTTTGTTTTTTATGTGCTTTATTTGCTTTGTCACATTTTGTGTCCATGACATTGTATAAGTCATTATTTTCTCTTGATTTGTCATTTTCATCACTCAACTATATTATGGATGGGTTTGCTTTTAAATTATTAGTGGTGTTATATTGTAATAGGCTTCTAATGTTATTTTTTATGATATCAACTGAGATACATATGAAGCTAGAGTTTTTGGATGATTTCTTTTTAATCCAGGAATCTCTGGTTAAATTAAGCTGCAAGATGTTGAAAAGGAATTCTCTTCCTATATGATCAGGAAGGAAAGAAACCAGAGTTACTGGGTGACTGCATCGAGGAATTGAAAGCCATAGTTCAACTAAGTGAATCCAAACTCACTATTGAGAGAAGTTGCTAATGCAGGAGACTTTCTCGAGGTAGTTGAATTTTTTTTCCATTTCCTTTTGCTTTATTAATTAGAGACTCTGCAGCATCTTTGGAATCTTCTTTTGACATAAAGATTCTACAATCATAGGTTTTAAGTGTAACATTTGTATCTCAAAGTTGATCTTTTCAGTTTTCTAAGAAATGCATGTAGGTTTTCTTTGAGTGTGACTAATCAAGCTAGTGAATGCGAATACTTCATATAAGCATTTTGAACAGAGTGGACACGGCTGTAGAAGCATGTCATCTTTTGATGGTCAGATTTGTTGAACTTAATTGGTCTTTCGAAATTTATTTCATGGATCTTATTTCTCCAGGAACTGAGTGTGTTTTTAAGCCTCGCCTACTGTGTGGTCCATTATGAAATTGAACATCATTGTCACAAACTTCTTTGCCATGATTTAACCAATAAAGCACGTTTTAAAAAAATCTATTTTTACCCTTTGAAACTGTTATGGTAGTCATTCTTAACCAGTGAAGTCTCTTTCATAATAAGAACGCCACTAGACTCAAAACCTATTAAGCCCTAGATAGCACAATGAAAATACACTTGTAGCCTGGGATTTCAATCATACACCAACTTCTTGTGGAATTGAAAACATTCCATTGAACACAATGACTTTTGTATTACACCCTTTTCAAACAAAGTGTCATCTCTTTTAACATTTGTGTTTTTCACCATATTTTGGTTGATGCCTGCTTCTTGTTGAATCTTTTATAAAAACTATCATTAGCTCCTTCATGATATGTTTGTTGATGTAAGAATTTTTTGACTGTATACAATGATCTGGGAAGGAATCGCTGAGCATGTAATTTTACTAGATGCTGCTTTATATATTCTCACTATTATGTTGGGATGGATTTGTAAATAGGAGGATGCCTTTATAGGAAGTTGTTGTGTTTATATTAATCTTCAGTTGGATCAAAAATAAAAAAGTATATTATATAAAATCGAAGATGTGATATCTAGCAGGAAAGCATGAATTGTTATGAAACTGTACCATCTTCCTCTTCTACACATTGTAATTGAAAACGAAACTATATGAGAAATGAACTGTAGCTTTCAATAGTAATATGTGTTTTCAAGAGAAAGCATGGATATTCGCTGAGACATCTTTCTACTAGTATACAAATTCTTATGTTTTGTTGGAAGTTTCTTTAGTCAACATGCAGATTCATCTGTCAAGATTTTGGATATTATATTATTATGCTATAATGCAGCTAAGTCTCTTTTTTTTTGCAGGTTTTCAATAGGAAAAGTTTTCTAGAAAAAGCCAGGACAATAGTAGGAGAGTGCACTTGAAGTCAAGGGATAATGTTCAAGACAGCCCTAAGTTTGAAAAGGTTCTTTCACCAAGAAGATTAGCTGGAGCTGAGTCTTCAAAGGTCTCATTAACAGCCTATGAGAGAGATAAAGTTGTTTTAGGAACAAACCACAATTCAAGCAGAAGCTGATTGAGCCTCTTCCTAGTGCTATGTACCACAGGAGGAAAGCTAAGGTAAGAAGATGAAGGGGACAAGGGCCAAAATGACAGGCTATTGGGAGCTTCATCACTGTATGTAGTGTGTCATGATGCAGAATTGTACAATTAGATTATTAATTTTTATGCATCAATTATTTGGACATCCATCTTAATTTGGCTAAAAAAACTTTAGCTTATGTCCACAAAAATGTGCTGCTGTCTTTCCTTCTATTTTTGACATCATTTATTATGTTTCCTGATTGTATAAGGAAAGTTTTAAGTTTCACTTGCTGGAATTGATACATTTCTGCTTCCCAGGGTCTATAGTATCCTTCTGTTAAATACCTGCAGTCTTCTTGTACCATTTTCTTAATAGAATTGTTAGTTTGTTCCCTAATTCTTTCATTTTATGTACTTCATTTTTGTACTGATGCATATTAACTTGAATACCAACCCTTGTTATAGCAATTTCTCAGTTTTAGCTAATATTTGTTTTTGCTGCTGCTGTTGGCATATGCACAAACATGCTATGCCCTTGCATTCTGGTTCATATGTATTGTTTAATATCATTTTCAAGATATGGTGGTTTGTAAATCTATTTTGGAAAATAAAGAAAATAGAACATAGAAAATCTTTATGAAAGTTTCTTGTGTATCCAAAATGCTTGTATCCAGTCCAGCTGAAGGCATCACATAGCTAAAATGATGATCAGATAACCAAGAGTATCATAAATATAACCTAGAATTCAGCACACATAGTGCCGACATAGGCTTTTCAATGAGGTGTTCTTGATATGCAGCAGGACCAATTTGGTATCTACAAGTAAATATGGAAAAAACAGCAAAATATTATGACAGCCACAGAGAAATCTGAGCAATGTAACACTTTTTTATGCTAAAAGAGGAGCTTTTAGCAACAAAAAAGCTTTTGTCGCTAAAATTAGCACTTAAGCAAGAAAAAAGGTTTGGTCATTGCTAAAATATTTTTTCTGATGAATTCTAACTTTTTGTGTTATTTATTTGCCGAAGGTCAATGTCATTATAGTTTGCAACTAAAATTGAGGTTATAATTTTATCATGCAGATAGTTGTTTTCTCTCGGGGGATCAGATCAAACTGAAATGTTAGCTCCCTGTATGCATGCCTGATGGATTAATATGTGGTATGAGAAGTTATTCATATCCATTTTCTTTTACAATATAAATAATTTGTACTAATATTTTTGTTGAGACCAGCAAGTCCTGGCCAAGAAAAATTCAACCTCAAGACCAAGGAAGAGAAGAGGTTGCTTTTGAAGCCTGATCAATAAATAATGTGAGGTTCAATGTCAAATTCTCTCATTCCTCCAATTAACTGACATCTCGATCAGCAGCCTGCACCAGAGCAAGTGTTGAACCCAGCTGAACTCTTGGAATGCCAATCACAAAGACCAGATGCATGAAAGGCTGGAACAAGACCAGATGCCAATCAGAAAGAAGATCAGAGAGCCATTGAAAATTCTGCAAGTTTCTCTGTGGATCAGATCTCGGCCTCATAATCAGACTCTTCTATTGGCCTAGTCATTGATTCCCCAACTTAGTTTCAAGAAGTTTTCAGCTCGAGTTTTTGCAAAGATGGTACCTAAGTTTTTCACTCAGGTAATTCTCTACAAAAGCTATCTGCAGATTCCTGATGTTGCTTGAAATCTCTGGCTTTGAGCAGCCACCCTGAATCAGAATTTGGATGCAGAAAAATCTGATGGCCTCTTATCTGTTCCACAGGCAATGCCTAATGTCAACTGAATCTCACTCTCATCATCAAGCCATGAGTTATGTGGGCATTTAAGCTTGCTGCTGTTATCCTTCAGCTGTTTCTTAAACATGAGAGCTTGATCTTGGATGGTCCATGCTTCTGTGAAAGTAAATTCTTCAGCAGGCTGTTCAAGATCGAGACCTTTGCTCACTCTACGAGGATCTTCATAGCAGGTCATCAGTTCCTTTGCACTCCGACCTGACCAGTTACCAGATGGAAGCATGTATCTGCAATCAGAATTAATGTGATCTGTGAACTGATGTGCATCACTAACACAAGAAGCATGGCAAGTCTCCGAGGTAGATAAACTGATCCAATCTGCTGTGCTTGTATCAGAATTCAGCTTTCTTGAAGTTGCATTGCTGTGGGATTGGAGCTCAAACTTGCTGCTTCCAAGCTCAGCCATAATCATCTTCTGAACTCGATATAGCCGATGAAGTTCATTTATCTGAAACAAATTACTATGAGGAATCTGATCACTTGTAGTCATTTGATCAGATGAAGCTGCAGCTTGGACAATAGCTTACCTGATGTCTGAAGATCTCTTGATGCTTCATCATGGTATTCCTTACATAGTCCCTATTGTAATGCTCAAGAAATTCCTCCATGAATGAGCAAAGCTGCTTCAGACAACACCAGAGGCCTGCCTTCAGCAATATATTGATGTAGATTCTGTGGCCACTACATTACAGCAGTTCTTGAACACAGATGCCATGCAGTTTTGATCCCATTTCTGAAACAGCAACACTATGCCATCTATCAAATCTTGAATATGATAGGCAAAATATTTCATGCATGCATGGCAGAAAGAGTCCAAGTAAGACTTTACCAAATATGATTTAAAATGAAGAAAAGAAAAGAAATCTTAAATTTAGAGAAAGCTGTGTATTCCATGGCATACATTCTAAGAGAAAAAAAAAAGAAGAAAAAGAGAGAGCTGTCTACAAACACACAAGCAAGCATGAGATTTATGGCATATAATCTTATTATGTTACCTTCCTAGAAACCATGTTGTTATGCAGAATTCTGCTTCACAAGATAGCAAGAGAGAAATTTTCTAGATGAATTAAGAATTTGTTTTTGTTCATTTTACAAAAAGGATCACTCTTCTTTAAGCATTTCTCAAAATACTAATACAAGATTTGAGTGGAATTGAAATTTCAACTGCATTTGGTCACATCTATACAAGATTCCTAGAACAATGATACAAGCTGCACATGATTCCATGAGCTGATTGAACCATAAATGCCCCATGCTCACCTGAATATGAAGAAAAATAGCAAACTGAAAGAGTCATAGTAACAGAAGCAAGAACTTTGCACTGGAAATTACCATCTAAATCATATTCTTGGCATTGTCAAAGTTCTAAGTCATAATATATGTAGATCTCTATCCTAAAGAAAACAAGAGCAAAAGAGGGTAAATTTTACATACTGTGAAATGGATATTGTACCACAGAATCACACTCTTCTAATTACTGGAGATGCAACAGGTACAAGAAATCACCAATATACTTTAATGGCATTCATAGCTGAATGATCTGCATGGGTTTTAAGTGATTACCTAACTAAACAAGTGAAAGGAACTGTGCTTCATTTTTCTGTGCATCATAGATTAATGTAAACAATTAAACTGAAGACAATTGGATGATGTGCATGTCCAAATTGTTGAAGCCTCTGCACTTGTTTCAGAAGATGGAATTATGGGATTTATATGGACACCAGGAGAAATTTTTGCAACATGCACTCATAGCTATGTCAATTTTGAACTATACTGCATGCTCCATTACAGGTAGAGGCCCCCACTGCAGTAATGCAGACAACAGCTTGCTACTTAATATGATCATTGTATTGTCATGATGGGATCCACACACATAAATCTCTGCTGCAGATCTCAGTACCATGCCTCACAGTGGAGCAGTAGTAAACAACCATGAACATCTGTGTGTTACCACCATGAAGGACACAGGAAAAAAGTAACGAAGATTGAAACAAATCAGACATTAAATTCTTTTTTCAGAACAGAACAGCTCAAGTTTCTACAGATCTGACACAAACAATAGGGAACAAGAGAGAGATCTGAATTCCTGAATGAGCTGAAGGATTGAAAAAAGAGAAGAGAAAGAAACATCAGAGATATTGGAGACTACATACTGTTTAATCTTCATCATCTTGGGTTTTTATATGAATCTTAAAGAGAAATAGGTGAACGGCAACAGAACAGTAGAAGAAGGATGGAAGACACACCCTGCAACAGCATCAGCATAGAAATCTGAACCTTGCAGATACCCATATGCATAGAAAGCATTTATAGAGAAGCCAGTGAGGAACAAATCTCTGATGAGCAGAAACAGAGGTAAGTATCAAAAATCATGTGTAGAAAACATTATTCATCACCTGAAGGCTTTGACTCCACTGGTTTTTCCATCTGTTGCTCTCATGAACAAAGTAAAAACACCAGAATCATCTTCCCCTTCGGTAGCTCAGAGAAACAAGAAGGTTGTCAACACACGGAGAAAGCTTGAGAGGCTGTGGATGGGAGGCAAGGTGAAGAAGTATTTAGTGAGATCAGATATGGTACTATGTTGTAGCCACAGGAGGACCAACACAGTTTGCAGATCAGAACAAGATATAGAAACAAGTCTCACTCCTTACAAGACATGAAAGATACCTATATTGCTCTGTTAGGCTGATACTCCCCCTAGTCTTTAGCTTCTCTCTCTCTCTCTCTCTCTCTCTCTCTCTCTCTCTCTCTCCCTCTCTCTCAATAAAACCAACCTTTGTCCATGGCTTTTGTCCTTTTAGAAGCCTAAAAATGTTCATCCTCCCATCATTCCTAGTCCTTGGTCCCAAACCTTTGAGTTCATTTTACATTTTCTTTGTGGAGATTCACTTCCTGGGTGAGAAAAGTTTTGCTTTCATCAGTTAGCCAATGAATGAAGCTGTAAGTACTAGAAAAAGTGTTGGATAATCTGAGGATAAGAACACAAGAGCTGCAAAGATGTGTGATGATGATGTAGCACAAACAGACAAGTGGGTCAATAATAGACATATCAGATAATCTAACACAAACATGACCCAATGTTTCATCTTTCTGTCATTTTTCTCACAACATCATGGTCA
The DNA here is from genome assembly GCF_036884655.1 of Musa acuminata AAA Group. NCBI lineage: Eukaryota > Viridiplantae > Streptophyta > Magnoliopsida > Zingiberales > Musaceae > Musa > Musa acuminata. The sequence goes on from NC_088342.1 coordinate 43,034,988, forward strand.
TTCTTGATTCGAGTAAGGGTGAAAGTGGCTTAGGTAGATAACACCTGATCACATATAGTACTGAAGCTTACATGGATGCAGACATGATTTCATTTCTAAACCATATATGGATGTAGTACATTTCAAACCAACTCCTCTAAACCATATATTTCATTTCTCTTCCCACAGAGAAGCATTCTTTGACTCATCTCCAGTACAGGAAATCTTATCTTGGAAAGAGTGCTCAAGTTTGAACCTTAGTTTTCCTGCTTTCTCTCCAAAAAGAAGGTAGATTCCTGTCACAGAACAACTGTCATAACACCTCCTTCCATCTCTCTCTCCTATGTAAACAAAGTCAACATTAAGTAAGAAACATCTTTTGTCCTTACCCCACCTGTTAGACTCCAAGCATTGAAAGGAGAGTCAGATGGATCCCAAAAATAAAAAATGCAATTGAGCTTCCCCAAGAGAAAAGATTAAAATAAAACAAAGCTAGACAACAACAACAACAGCATCATCATGAGGAAATTGGTGCCCATCAGTTTCCTCCACAGGCCAACTCAAGCAAATCTATCCTCTTACACCCTACAAGAAATCCAAAATCTTTGACTAAGTTCTCATCCAGTGAAGGTGGCAACAGCAACAACAACTGGATAACATGAGTCAGGGGGGATGGCTTCTTAGCTTAATGAATCCCCCCATCTCTGCCTGCTCCAATGTTGCAGAAGCTCCACTCACTCTGCCATGGCCAGATGTCCTGCTCTTCTGCTGCTCTGATTGGTCTTCCATTCTTGTTCTCCAAAATCTTAGCTAATTTATTACATGTTTTGGTAACATGATATGGGCTGCAAAGGAAGTAGATAGATAGGAATCAGAGTCTTGTTCTGAGGTTTTCTCTGTAAGAGAGTTGTGAGGTTTATTAGGATTCCTACTATGGAACTGGAAAGGCTGTTGTGATAGTAAGAATCTACACTCAATCTCTCTCCAGTGTGTGACTTCACCCTATGGCATGCAGTCCTTCCATAGCCAACAAAAACTATGTAATATAAATTGGAAGCTTAAATATGTGGAATTTAAATAAACCAGAACATTTATTGGTTGGTCAACATAAAATAAAAATGAAAAATATCCAATATATGAACTCAAATTAAATAAGGAAAATTATGCAACAGTCCAATAATTTAAGATTCATTCATTCTCTCTCTCTCTCTCTGAGATATTATATTGAACTTGAAATATTACCAGCTCATTAGAAGCTTATACTAATAGGGTGTAGGATTCCATTCTATGGCATGAAGTGCATCCAGAGTATAAAAATGATTATGTAACATAATTTAAATGTTTAAATATGTGGAACTTAAATTAACTAAACAGTTATTGGTTGGTCAACATAAAATTCAAAAAAAAAAAAAATCAACATGTGAATATCATATTAAATAAGGGTAAAATATGCAAAAGACCAACTCTAATTACATATATTATTTTGAACTTCAAACATGCCAACTCATTAGAAGGGTATACTAATCATGAAACACAACTTCAATTTAAAACATGTATAATGTAGCTCGAGAATCCATATTTTTTAATGTGAGAAGAAATTTTAAGAAATCGATTTAAAATATATGATTTATCAGATATATAAAATATTAGTTTGATGATAATATATCAAACTTACTTATTAGTATATTGAGAGTTGAAAATCTCATGATATTTTGAAGATGTTAGATAGATCTTGTCAAATAATCAAAAGGTCAATATGAACTAAAAAATTTGAAACTTTGATTATTTAACCTCGAAACAAATGACATATATATATATATATATATATATATATATAAAGAGAGAGAGAGAGAGAGAGAGAGAGAGAGAGAGAGTTTTTATATTTTTTATTATTTTAAAAAGTAGGATTGTGTAGCATCAGAAAGCTCTAAATTTTATGCATTGATTATTATTAGGGAGGTAGATGAGAAAAATCAAAAATAAAAAAATTCATCAGAGATCAATAAAGAAAGAAGATATTATAAATGATGCTTTAATGTGGTTCAACAACTCTGCTACATGAGAAAAAGCAAAATTTTCAGTATATGTGATCAATTATAAGATCCTTAATTTACTTATACTCAAGTTAACTCCCCATTGTATATCATTACAGTGGATGATTTTTTTGGCATTATCATACACTGAAGAGATTTTTTTATATTTTTATTATTTTAAAAAAGTAGGATTGTGCAGCATCACAAAGCTCTAAATTTTATGCATTGATTATTATTTGGAAGGAAGATGAGAAAAAAATTAGAAATACAAATAATCCATCAGAGATCATCAAACAAAGAATATTTCAGAAACAATGCTTTAAAGTTGTTCGACAACTCCTACCTATCTCTACGAGAAAAATTAAATTTTTTAATATATGAGATCAATTATAAAGTCTTTGATTTTTCTTGAGAGTATATCTCTCACATAAACGAATTTTCTCTCAATTCTCTCTCGAAACCCTAGAGATCATCCATCCTCAGTGGTATCTAATCTAAAGCGTCTTATTTTTCCTCTTACTAAAACTTTGAGACTCAAGATATATTTATAAAAATAAACTATAATTTTTTAAAAAAATTAATTTAATTAAAACTCATCTAATTAATTTAAATATAATTAAAACTTTTAGAGAAACACTTGAAACCCTAACACTTCTCTCTCACCACAAGTTTTGTGAGCTTAAAAGTCTTCGCACTCTCTTATGACATATTTGATGACGACATGGATGAAATCTCAATCTCGGTGTACAATTTAGGTGAAGTATTGAAGAGAAGATTAGACAGTCTGTATAAGAGATTGAGACACATTGAAGTGGGACATTTATTGGGCAGCTGATCATGGCATTACTCATGTGGTTGCTGACTTAAGAGTCAACAAAAACACATTCCATGTTGTTGAAAGGGAATTGTAGCAACCTCTTTTGGCCTGATAGGAATATGGATGGCATAAGAATGCTCGTCAAGTTGGGTCAATTCCACATCCGTCATGAGCAACAACACAGCAAATCTTGGGGGAATTGACTTTGACATCCTCAAATAATACTTTCTTTATCAGTACCTGATGTGATGTGAGCAATTGATGCATCGTATGAATCGAGTACACACAGATTCTTGTATGGTATTATGACTTGTATGAATGATGAAGTATGGTATAAAATCGTGCAGTGATAGGCTACATCAGTATACAAAGGGCGAATGCGATGCATGAGACTCTTACCAACGTAGAATGAGAGGATGATCAAATGTATGCTTTCTTATACGTATAAATGGAGAGATTATTTTATGACTCAAACCATGATGATCGAGGTTGCAATGGCATAAAGGTATTCGTACATGAATCAAATTAAGTGCCCTATTAATATACATTTAAAATTCAATATGTTCCCTATTTATAACCTTAGAATTTTTAGCTACTCAATGGTGAATTGATATTCAACAAATCTCATCGATGCAATTTAGAAGTAGTAATTAGAGAGTATCGATAACTAATGAACACGATTGTTTTAGGAAGAGTTAAGGTCCATTTTAACTCTTCTTATTTTAATCAACAATCATTTAAGTTCTTATGATTTACTAATGTCTAAAATAATTCTTATATTTTTAAAAACATCATATATAAGTTTTTTTCGTTAATGCTTATGTAGCATGCTGATTCATAATAAATAATTAATATAATGATATATATAATTTAAGTTTAAAAAAAGATTAAGGTTCCTCTTGTTGAGAAAGAGGAAGCGATGGAGAGGTAAAGGTATAAGAGACCGAAGGCAGAGATGAGGGAGCTAGACCATCATGTCATAGGTGTGGTGAGTGAGGGAGACTGGACCACCACGTCGTAAGCGTGGTAGTGGGGACGAAGATATCCAAGAGGAGGAAGAGAGACTAGGAGACTACTACATACCTAACGTTAGACTGATCGATACACATCCACCTAAGGCGGGACCAAAAGCTCCTAAGCTCATCGTTAGTACAGAGAGGCTACGTGCGTACGACATCCTGCTATGTAGCAATGACTCGGTGCTGCTATTGGTAGTCGCTTCCATGACGATATCTCCTCCCGTCATCGATGATAGTCTTAGTTTTTTTTAAAACTTAAATTATATATATCATTATATTAATAGTTTATTATGAGTTAGCATATCATGTAAGCAAACTCTAAATCTGTTAACTCAAACTTGACGAGAAGAGCTTATATGCTATATTTTTTGAAATATAGAGGTTATTTTAGATACGAATAAACCATAGGAGCTTAAGTGGTCCATGGGTAAAACCATAGGCGCTAAAATAAACTTTAGTTTTTTTAATTTAAATTATATGTATCATTATATTAATGATTTATTATAAGCAGAATCCAATATTTATTAATTTAAACTTGATGAGAGAGATTTATATGTTATGTTTTTAAAAATATATAGATTATTTTAAATACGAGTAAACTATAAGAACTTAAATGATCTGTGACCAAAATTATATGAGTTAAAATGAACCTTAACCCTTTTAATAATTATTAAAGAAAAAAAAACATGTGATGTGGCTAACTTAGAACTCAAGCTTCGAAAAGTGAGGACAAGTGAATCAAGAGTCATTAAAAGGAAGATATCACTGTAGGTGACAACATAGATTGAGCACATCTAACGTGACTGCTCCTAAGAATGCGGTGGCATTTTGTACCACAGAGATACTGTGCATTGATTGGGTGGGGTAGGCGGGACTGTTCGCATTGGTAACTTGCGGACCCAATTTGCGTGGTATTATGATGAGTGACCTAAGTGGTCCAAATCTTAGAGAATTACACACGACATGTGACAATGATATTAATTACACTACAATGTTTTCATTTCTTTTATTCATATGTCCCCCTGTAAAATACCAAACATCAAACATTGTACCCTTTGCAACTTATTAATATCATGTATGTTCGTGTTAGAGTACGCATATACGTGGATTGATATGTTTCCTTCCATCTACGTGGAAACGAGTCAGCTACTTTGTTAGTTCACGTGTGGAATTGCTCGGTCCTATGAATAAGAATATGGGGTGTGAAACACTGGTTAGACTCTTTCTACAAAGGAACTCCATTTCTCGATCTCCCGAGTCAGTCATCATTTAAAGCCAACATAAGCATCAGAAAGTTCATGTTAGAAATAACGCGGCATGTGTTTTGTAGCATAGATGTTTTGTTCATGGAACCTCCCTCTGAGGTGTAATTGCCTGAACGTTTGGCCTACTTCACCAGATATGATGAACAGGCAACTGATAGAAGTCTTAACAGGTATAGTTCATTGAAAGTGTCTCTCATCAGTCAATCGATCGATATTATATTATATATATGTCGTTTCAAAAATGATTAATCATACATAGTTGTTTTCTTCTTTGTCTTTTAATAAAAATGATGGGTCAAAGCCCTACTTTGAAATGAGTTCACATTCGATGTATTTATGATTTTTGGAATAGAGTTTGTCCTTGGCATGTTTGAAGCAATCCTAAACCATGCGACTTGAAGAACAAGATTAACATTTCAGTGTTTTTGCTGAGAGATGCATGAGACTTTTTCTTGAACTATACACCGACGAAATTTGTCCTTTGCAGCGACATCTTGACCCATGGGAACAGTGTATCGATACGATTGGATTGATTTGTAGGAAGTAGAATCTAACAATGTAATCGAAGTCACCAAAGAGTGGACCAAAAGAGAGTTGTGGTTCATACGATGGACAAATAGTTTCAATCATTTTCTTTGGCCGGGAGTTGGAACTTTGCAACCTTGCTACAGAAAATATTAGGTCATCATTTTGACTGTTGGATCGGCACCGTTTGAAAGCAGTAGAGTTTTTGAGGAGGATTAGCGTTGGAGTTTTGGATTTCTTGATGGAAAACATATTGCTTGAAGGATATGTAGAGGAGATGGGATTCGAAAGACTTCAACTTAGAAAGAAAAAATCACGACTGAATCATGTGAAAGGATATACTACAACAATTTTTCTTGTATTTGATCATTTTTATGTAGATTATTCTCATAATATAGTGAAGAATGTGATGTTTTTTCACGACTATAGAAAATGAATGTCAACCGACACGAATCATATGCTAATTATTTGTTTTTGTTGATCATTCTTTTTGTATCATGGTCTTCTTAATTTCTCTTAAAATTGGTATTTGTTTGTTCACAAATTCATGCATGTCAGAAGTAAACGACGACGACGATGACTAGTAAGAGTGAAGGAAATCCAAACATCAAACCGTAGTAGTTGGTGGATTTAATCCACCAATTACTGAAACAAAATGATGGAATTTAATCTCCACACTGTGATGATAAAAATGATTATCATGAAGATATAGTCATGAAAATAATCTCTTTATAAATAAAACTTGGAAGACTATAGTTCGTAAATGACTTTTCTATATTTAGAGATAAAAATACAATCCTCCCTAAACTCACATTATTATTATTATTATTATTTACTGTCAACTTAGCAATATTGGATAGAGAGAATGTTGCTTTGGTGTCGAAACATTAACCATATAGATGAAGCTGAACAGCACGGCAGTGGTGGATAAGACATTTCTGTCTGCATGCTTTTGGTTCTTGCTCAATCATGAGTTCTTCCTCCAGAATTCTCTTCTCCCTCACAGTATTAAGATAATACAGTACTCACATACTACTTCTGACAACTCAACATGCAATGATATAATCTGCATCAGGATCAGACATGCCTTTATTACCTGTCGAGTACTCCTCCTTGGCCATCATAAACACTAAATCATTGCTGACAGCAACTCATCTAACTACTTCGACGGATGTAAGAGAAATGGCCTGAGCAATAATCAGTTTCCCCCCTCCATCATTCGTACATTTCAGCAGTAAAAACACTAACTCTATGCATTATATATGTGTATATATATTGGCAGCTATCTAATGGCATTTTCTTCCTCAACTGTAGTGGTCGAATTGACTCTTCACCAACCCAACATCAATCACCAGCACCAGCTCGCAAGCAACAAAAGTTAGATACTGCCAACATGCACAACCTAACAAGCTCAGATGCTTCCAAACGTGATCAACATGAAGATTTTAGTGAGTTAGGTTTCTGTAAGCTTCATGACTTAACCTATTGTCTCTATTGATTAAGGATCCATTAATTCACTACCCACTGCATCTTTTCTAAAGAAGTAAAACATGTTGTCCAGTTGTCTTCAACCTCAGTGCGTGTGTGTGGCCTGTGATTGCTTGAAGTGGACAGCCTTGGATCTCTCCCACCACAAGCCCCGCAGAAGGGGAAGATTCTAGCATGCCAACTGTAAACTAGGAGAGTAGAAACATGCATGTCATGTCAGCATCCTCAACTCCATTAATCCTGTCTAGTACAGACATGATTGAGCCTTTGGGAGAACCCCGGCGTGGCATCCTCCTGCTCACGGGTTCAGGGCTGATGGAGGATGGAGGAAGCACATATGTACAAGCAATGATAATGGCTTCTTCGAGAGAGGGTACACGGTAGTGGTGGTTGAGGGGACTGAGATGGAGATCTGAGAAGGTGCTTGAAAGCTGAGGCAGGAGATTCTTGTGGATGGTGGCTGACACATCTTTCCCCACCAAGGAGGCATTCATGTCCATGATTTGACACAGTGAGAGCGATATGGTTGAAGGCCCCATGCATGTCACATGCATTGCCTTCTTACATATCCTTTGTGATCCTTAACTACTGCTAAATAGCATCTGTATGCATGCATGTTTTGGATCTCGAAACTGCGGTAACTCTCGCTCTCTCTCACTTTATCTGTCATACACATTCATTTTTCTGTGTCAAGGGAAGAGTGGTGGGCATGCATTAGACTGCATGTAGGTATGATTACAAGGAGGAGGAATTGAATGGCGTTGGATGAGCTACATATATGCACGTGCATGCATGGCTTGGCCCATGCACGTGCATGTGCATGGTTTAGTCATTTAAACGTCGGCATGCATGGTTTAGTCATTTAAATATAAACCTTTATATGACACATTAAATTTTACTTTTTTTAGTTAATTTGAACCATGATTGAACTTGAAACTACAATTTTGTATGGAAATTCAAATTAATAGTGTAATTTTACCTAAAGATTAAAAAAACATACACAAATTCTCTCGTATCTCTTTGATGTGGTTGGCTTCAATAAATATTATGCATCCACTCAAATCTTTATCTCATGTTTTTTTTGTTAGATTATATGGCTCTATTTAGATAAAATATATTATGAATATTATTAAATTTTGATTATAATTATCGGTCAATAAAAAGAAGTCCAATTATGATACGATTCCGATCATCTTGATGAGAGATACACTCTTAATTATTTATTCTAAACCCTATGCTCTCGCTTATAAAAGGACATAACATCTTAGAGAATTAAGATAAATAAAAGAAGACGAGGATACGTGATATTATTAAGAGATTATAAATCTTCTTTTATCTCTCTTTAGTCATGTGAACCAGTTAATAAGATATTATAGATCTTTTCTCATCACTCCTTTATCCCTGATCCATCGTTTATAGCAATTATGTGAAAGATAAGAAAAGAGGAGAACGCAAGTCTAATTCTTTTTGTAGATCGATATCACTATAGCTTTTGGATTCAACGACGATGAGATCGTAGATCAAATAGTATTATTAAGCGTAGCAGTCTTCGATGGTTGCCAATCAAATCACGGGCAATGACTGCATATGCAACGAGAGTGCTATAGATTGCAACAAGTTTGTGACGGCAACTACGGTGTATGCAAAAGTTGTGGTGGTTGCAACAATATCATTGCTTACACGACTTCGGCCACCATCGTTGTGTGCGATGATTGTAGCAGCATCGTTATTGTTGGTAGCAACTATAGTGGTTGCAACGGATGCAACAATGCCGCTACGACAACATTTGTTGGCCGCAACTGACGAGACTAAACGTCGAAGGCCAATGGGGTTGTTGGGCAACGTGTGTGTGCACAGCCATGTCACGACGACCGTGAGGATCATTGAGTGGCACATGTGTATAGCCAAGTGTGGGCGGGGCGATGACCGTGCAAGTGACGACCATGCATGATAGCGGAGGTACAAAGAGAGTAGAATTAGGGTTTCTTTCTTTAAAAAAAAAAATTAGCCCTACAAAATTAGTAAAATTCTAATCCATCCCTAAATTTTACCTTCCAAATATGCCCTTTATATATTAAATATTTTTATTATATATCCCATAAAAGAATTATAGCTTTACGCTTGAGAAATTAAAACTTAGTGAGTTGTGTCCTTAATTATAAAATTAATCAATTTGATTTATTTTAATCAAATATTTTGATCAGACTTAATTATTACTATATTTTGACTGCTCGATTAGATTTAGGTTCAATCAATTATGTTTTGATTAAATTTGAGGGGAAAAAAAATTAAATTTTGATTTTTTTTATTTTGATCAATTTTAATTTTAATGGGCCTAATTAGGTGAATGGTTGACCCAAATCTATGAGTCCAATTTAGATAACCAAATTTTGGGATTTCCAAATTAAATAACGATATAAGGGTTCCATGTAGAATTTAAAAAAATTATAAATTATGATTTTCTTTTATAGTTTTCTTATATAATATATTGATAAAATTCTACATGTGATAAATAAAAGTCTAATTATTCTCGGATATTTGTTTGGTTATTCTGATTTTTGCTTCATCACAATTATAGTTATCATATGAGTTTTTTTTTTTCTGTTGATTAATGTTTAATAACTATTATGGTTATTATTATTATTATTATTATTATTATTATTATTATTATTATTATTATTGAACTATTTTGGTATAAATTAGATTGAAAAAAATTGATGAACATTATTTTTAATTCATATCCTTGAGTTTTATTTGATTGGCTACTTAGTCTGCAATAGTAGACTTATGGGATGTAAATTATAATAAATAATTTATCATTTATAGAATATTTAAAATTATAATTTATATTATTTTATTAGTCTTTTAGTTGTCAAAGTGGCATAGACTAATGACTTATAAAATTACATTAAGGAATGAATCCTAAATAATATTAAGAAAAATAATATTTACAATGATACATATAATTAGGAGATTTAGATAATCCCAAAGTAGAATTTACTTCGAATAATTATATGATGGGGTAGATTGATGCTATTTTGAATAACCTTGTAATTTAGAATTATATACCCAAAGCTAGCAACACTATTTATTCTATGTGGATGGTATCAGTTCTTCATAAATATTTTTGTTTGAATATTAGATATATCAATATTTCACTCAAAGATGAAACAAAGATGATATCAATAGTTTAATATTTTATTTAAAAACTTAAAATATTAATATTATTTTATTTTATTATAGTGATACTTTATACATTATATTTTGATAAATATTTAATATTTGGATTAAATTATTATAAATAACTTGAGCATATACAATTTATAATAGGTATATCAAATCTTGATTAGACTAATTAAAAAAATCACTGGCTTAACTACTCAAAGTTTTATGGAATAAATAATTGAGATAAATGATAAAAAAAAGTTTTAGAAGACTCAATTTTATGATAATTATTAATAATATTTAGACTTCATTATAATAAATAATTAGTGTATTGAAATATTTAAAGATCAATTTAAATTTGCTGACAAGTCATTATATGATATAACTTCCTCACTGGCAAGATTCACGGGAGACTCAATCTCACCTCTCGAGATCGTGAGCCTGCACATCATATTCGGAGATGAGCTATACTCCAAAACAATATGACTAAGTTCACGGTGGTTACTATTCCCTTGGCATATAATGTCATCATAGGCCGACCAATATTGAACATATTACATGCAATAGTATTGACCTATCACATGATGATGAAGTTACTAACTAGCATCGGTATTGATGAATTAAGGAGCAACCTGAGGGAGTCCCAACGGTGCTACCTTATAACAGTCTCCTTACCTAAGAAGGTCCAACCCGAGGTACCACTTGTGGACCCTAGAGATTTTGCCAAGTCCTTTTCACACTTTGAATCGATGGAGCCATTGATTGAAACACCCCTAGACAAGGCTTGCCCCGATCGAGTCATCAAGATGGGAGCATTATTACCTGAGAAGAAGCGAGTACAACTTATTAATTTTCTCAAGTATAACGTTGAGACGTTCGCATGGTCGCCAAGGGTGATATGTCAAGAATCATTTCGAATAAGGTCCAGCATCATCTGAACATCTCTCCCAAAGCTTAACCAATTAAGTAAAGGCCCTGTAAATTTGCCCCTAAATGCCAATAGGATATTAGCAATAAAATCGACAATCTATGAGGAGTAGGGTTCATTGCCTAGGTGCAGTACCCGTTATAGCTTACTAATGTTGTACTTGTTAAGAAATCTAATAAAAACTAGATAATATGTGTTGATTATATCGATCTCAACAAGGTATGTCCGAAGGATAACTATCTACTCCCTCAAGCAAATCAATTGATTGATGCTATCTCAGGTCATGAGCTCTTTATCTTCATGGATGTATTTTCGGGCTATAGCCAGATAAGAATGACACTAGAAGATCGGGAACTCACATCCTACATGACAACCGAGACACATATTGCTACCAAGTTATATTGTTTGGGCTGAAGAACATAAGGGCAACATACCAAAGGATGGTAAATAAAATCTTCAACCACCGGATCAGGAGAAATATTGAAGTATATATAGATGGCATAATAGACAAGAGCAGAATGACTGACTTACACTTAACAAACTTGGCTAAAATTTTCTAAATCATAAAGAGATACAACATGTGTCTTAATCCAACCAAGTGTACTTTCGAAGTCCACTCAGAAAAGTACAATACATACTAGAGATGTGCCCACCTCGGTTGATTAAAGAAGTCCAACGACTAACGCGGCGAATGGCAACACTGAATCGGTTCCTACCTCTATCACATAACAAATGTCAACCTTTTTTATAAGCTCTTAAGAACCTGAAGGGTTTCTTGTGGTCATAGGAATGCTAGGAGGCTTTCAAAATACTAAAGTGCCATCGATCTGGCCATCAACTCCATGCTAGTCTAAGACAACTTAGGAAGTCAAAGGCTTATCTATTATGTTAGTCATATCCTAAGTGGACCCAAGGAGCGATACTCATCTATAGAGCAACTAGCATTTGTATTAGTGCTTGCGATGAGAAAATTTTGTTCATACTTTCAAGTGCATGCCATACAGGTCATTACTAACCAACCACTCAAATAGGTTTTATCTCGATTCGACGTCTCAGGGTGATTACTGAAATGGTCCATAGAATTAAGTAAGTTTGACATACAATATGTGCCAGAACTGCCATAAAAGCCTAAGCCCTAGAAGATTTTATCTCGGAGGTTACTCCCCCACCTAATAATGATAGCCATACTCCCACAGCATAGACATTATTTGTTGACGGGTCAACCACATCGAAGAGAAGCAGCATCGGTATTATCTTAAAGGGCTCAAACCAGCAGATGTACAAGCAAGCCCTTAGATTCGAATTCAAAATTTTTAACAATGAGATCGAATATGAGGTACTCTTCTCGGGACTCCGACTTACACAAAAACTCTAAGTCCAAGAACTAACGGTGTTCAGTGACTCGCAACTAGTCATAAGCCAGGTGAAAGGAAACTATGACGCCTTAGATACAACCATGGTGAAGTACCTCACTAATGTACAAAAATTAGCTCACACCTTCTCTCAACTCCATGTGCTTCAAATACAACACAAAGAAAATATCCAAATGGATGTGCATGCCCGATTGGTGCCTACCCAAACTCCTAAATAAGGTTGTCCGTTGGTTGAGACATTATCGACCTGAACTATTGAGAAACTCAGCATGACTATGGTTGGGGAGGAACCAAATTGGATAGGTGAGATCGTATGCTATAAGAAAGATGGGATGCTCCCAATCAACCTTGCGAAGGCCCAAAGAGTCAAGCATGACCAAGTATGGTGTTTCCTAATCAATGGTTACCTATATCATAGATCTTTCAACCAATTAATCCTCTGATGCTTAACCCCCCATAAAGCTTAGAGGGTGCTTGTCGAGATGCATAAGGGTATCTATGGAGAACACATCGACGGATGGACTCTTGCCTTCAAGTTGTTTTAATAATGGTTATATTAGCCCACACTAGCAAAAGATGCAATCGCTTACACTAAAAAATGTCGCAGGTGCAAGGAATTTGCTTGGGTTGAGGTGTAGTCACCTTGAGCCCGATCAATTGCAAGTGGTCATTCGCTCAATGGGGTATGGACCTTCTTGGACCCTTTCCACCGGCTTTAGGTCAATAAAGGTTCCTCATCATGGGGGTCAATTATTTTACAAAGTGGTAAAAGTCGAGCCATTAGGATCAATAACTAATAAACAGGTCGATGGATTTATATGGAAGAATATCGTCACTCGCTTCGAGATACCGAAGGCCCTCATCACAGATAATGAGACTTAGTTTAATAACTTAAAATTTAGAAAGTTTTGCTAATCCTATAGAGTCCAGCTAAGATTCAGCTCAGTAGCTCACCCCCAAACCAATGGTGTTACCAAGATTACCAATCGATCTATCCTCGAAGGTCTTAAAACGTAAATCGTTAACTCGAAGGGTACATAGATGAATGAGTTACTAAGCTTCATCCTTTAGCTTAGCCTTCATTACTAAGACTGTTTTGCCACCCGAGATAGTCTTCCCGACACCTTGTGTTAAGAACTTTGATAAGAAAACATTTGAAGAAGGACTTCGACCTAATCAATAAAACCCGAGCAACTACGTATCTACGAATTCTAAGATATAAGAAGGCAATAGACAAGCTATACAACTAAGATATTCACCCTTAAAAAAATCGACTAGGAGACTTGGTGCTACGCAAGGCTGATATAAGTGACCCGAATCAATTATGAGGAAAATTAGTACCAAACTAGAAAGGACCATATTGAGTTATCAAAGTCGTCTGAGATAGGACATATCACCTCAAGATAACAAAAGATGTGGCATTATCAAGAACATGATATATCTCTAACTTAAATAAGTTTTATCTTTAAGGACCCCCTCACGTCCGATTGAGGTACATTTCAAGTTTACAAAAGGTTTTTTTTCATTACTCTAAGAAAAATTATATTAGATAGATCGGATCTATATAACTAAAATTAGACACCAATCTATAAAAAGACAAAAGAGAACCAAGAACTAATATTACAAGCCTTGAGGTGGCTCGGCAACAGATCAAGCTTCTGAACAAGGTAACGAGTCAGGATTATCATTAAAATATATCTTACTTTTCATATAGATACTATAGTCCTTGGGGTAGTCGATGAATGAGTCATCCTCAAGCTCCAACTCAGAATATCATGTCCTGAAATGGGTTAGGATGATCAAGTATCTAAACTTCGGGCCGAACAAATGACTTCAGCCCTCGACCTTTCCAGCCTCTTTCTAAATCCCACAAATGATTTCGGGGCGAACAAATGATAGAGAATATAAACTCAATTTACTATCATTTATCACATCAATGCCATGTAAGGCCCATAGGAAGATAAAGGCAAGAAGCCCAACACCCTTATACCCACATAGATAAGAGTCCAAAAGGCAGCTTGAGTCAATTACCAAGCTATTGATTGCCTCCCCTACGAAATATTTATAGAAATATTTTAGAAATTCTAAGGGGTAGCTTGGGTCGATTACGAACTGTCTCTCCTATAGAGTATTCATAAAAATATTTTTGAAAGTCCAAAGGATTGCTCGAGTCAATTACGAACTACCTCCCTAATAAAATATTCATAGAAATATTCTTGGAAGTCCAAGAGACAGCTCGGGTTGGTTATGAATTATCCCTGTGGAATCTTTATAGGATATTTCTTCTTCTCAAGGTTAGTATAAAAATACACCTTTAACTCCAGATTAAGGTAGAGGGACCTCGATACTAACTTAAGCATCAGAGAGATTAACTTGAGAAGCAACCCCCAACCTCGATCTTGGTGCAGGAAACAAGTCTGGAGAGACTATGCTCTATTCCGGATGACTCCTCGCATATGGATCAAGGCCACTTTGTGTTGACGAAGATGTCAATGATATTTTTTCCTGACAACTATAAAAGAGTTTGTTATATAAACATAACTCAAACATCAATATCGAATAATATAAAAGTTAAACTTATGGTTAAAAATTTTACTCATAAAGAATACATCAACTATAATAAGATATTTTTTTCTAATAAAGTTATTAAGAATCATTATGATTTTAGTAGCTTATTATGATTTTGAGTTACATCATAATGTGAAAATAAGTTTTCTAAATGAAAATTTAGATTTATATAGATTAACCTAAATGATTCATAGAGAAAATAAAAAATATAAAATTTGATATGTAAATTTAGGAAAACCATTTATGTTCTTAAACAAGCCTCTAGACAATGGTATATAAAGTTTTTTAATATTATTATTTCTTTCATATTTAAGAAAAATATCTTTGATTAGTATTTATATCTAAAGATCAGTGAAAATAAGTTTATTATATTAGTCTTATATATGGATAATATTTTGTTTGTTAGTAGTGATCTTGGTTTATTATACTAAATCAAGAAATTTCTCACTAAGAATTTTAAGATAGTTGATATGAATGAGGTATTTTATGTTATTAGCATTGAGATATTTGGAGATATATCTCAAAAATTGCTATGAGTGTCTTAAGAAGGATATATTGATCGAGTCTTGGAGAGATTTAGTATACAACTTTATTCAGCAAATGATAAAAGTAAATATTTTAATCAAAATAAGTATTTTTAAAATAATTTTTTAAAAAATCAAAAAAGAAAAAATATTTTTTATATATGCATAGTTGGAAGTCTATTATATGCTCAAGTCTATGCCATATCATATATCAACTTACAATTAAAATACTAGGTAGATATTAGAATTACCCAAGAATAAAAACATAAAAAGACTACAAAGAAATAAATAAGATAACTAAAAGAGACGAGGGGTTATATTCTCACATATATCACATTAGATCAACTTGAAATGATAGTATTTTTCATATACTAATTTTTTAAATTATTTTGATAACAGAAAGTCTACTTTACAGTTTATATCTATATAGAGGGATAATTTTTAAAAAATATAAAGTAATATATTATTATATTAATAATAATAAAAACTAATTTTATGACATACTTTGATGCCACTAATCAAGCTTTATAACTATAAAATATTATCTCAAGGCTTGGTATAGTCCGACTCAATTGTTAAGTTACTGACGATACTTTGTAACATATTATAACAGTTTCTTTTTATCTAAGAATAGTAAATATTCTTGTAGTTATATGCATTATAGTATAAAGTACTTGATGGTTAAAGAATAAAATTTAAAAATAATTAATATCAATTAATAATTTAAGTTTTACTATATTAATTACTTATCCATTCACTTAAAGACTTATAACCTAAAATGTTTGAAAGAATATATTCTTATAATTGAGTTTATGAGTAACCAACACTATAATTAGGTGTCAGACTTAATGTAGCATTATTTTTATTGGGCTTATTGACCTATTTTATAAAATTTATGAATATGTGTAAAATATTTTTTTTTAAATTTCAGAATCTAATTAAATAAAATTATTTTTAAATAATTTTTTATTCTATTTATTTTAAATTTAATTTTTTATCTTATTAATTAATGAGCCAAGTGAAAAAATATTAGATTATGTGATATTATCTAATTAGGTAAGATATATTATGAATATGATTAGATTCTGATTATGATTATCAACCAATAAAAAAAAATTCGGTAGGATTCCTTAGAAGATGACTTTGATAGGAGGAACTCTCATAATATTTGTTTTAGATCTTTTACTCTTGCTTTTATAAAAGAACAGGTACTCAAAACTCAAGGTAATAAGAAGAGACATTGATATATGATATTATTGAGAGATTACATATCTTAGCCATGTGAACTAAGAAACAAAAGATTACAGATCTTCTCTCATCTTCCCTTTGTCCCTAATCCATTAATCATAGTGGTCCTATAAAGAATAGAAAAAAAAAAAAAAGGTAAGTTTAGTTCTCCTTACATATCAGTATCGTTATAATTTTCATATCCAATAATAATGCAGTTGAAGATCAGATTAAAACTTTTTGAATAACATCGAAGAGTATGTATCATAAATTTAATCTATTATTATTTGATTTTAGATTTTAATATTAATTTTTTTTTATAAGAAAAGGAATGATTTTAATGCTTTCGCTATAAATAAAATGGGGTAGAGTGTATCCAACCAATCATCTATCAAGTCAATAGATGAAAAATATCTTGAGAAACACATTGGTTATAATAAAAAATTATCCTGAGTTTAAGGCAAAAAAACACAACTGCATTATTCTTAAAATAGAGATGGATTATTTTTGGTAAGTTAGACATATGACTAGTCTCGAAAGGACAAGCAACCACGTTGTCATATTTGCCTTCTGCCAATAAGATATCTACTGAGAGACATGGTTGTGACCTGTTGTTAGCAAATCGGTTCTCACCATTGATAAACCAGAATTGACACATGAGACAGAGAACAAGGCACTGATGACAAGATAGGATCATTTAGACCGCTGCCGAGGACCCCATCCACTTGTGTTCGTATCTTTCTGGCATTTGGTGCAGCAGAATATCCATATCAGTGCATGTCACAGTGCATGTCAAAAACACTGATTCCATTTGCCTCTTTCCATCATTGTCTCTCACTTTATCTGCCAAAGAATACTACATTGGTCACTCACCTTTGGATGAGGGCTTGAAAGATGAGGCCTGACTTGATTTGGAGACCCATGTCTTAATTGAATGTTTAGGTGAAGCATCAATGGGCTGCTGACAAATTTGAAAGGAAGATGGGAGAAGAATATAGATAATCATAAAACAAAAATATATATATATATATTCCATATAATCATTTACAATCTTTCAATCTTTTAAATCTTCAATCTCTCAACCTCTCTTGTTCTTTATTTCTCTCTTGATTTCAAGATGCATTAAATTACTACTCTATTTACAAAGGAACTCAAACTATCTTTTTATCTATAACACAAGACTATAATTTATTTTTTGACAATTTAGTGCACTTGGAAGGATGACTAATTGCAAGTTTTGGTTTTCACTTACATTGGCATTAGGTTCTCGTAGCAAAATGAACAAGTTGGAAGAAATCAATCTTCACATAAATATTAGAGTGATTTAGGTTTGTCGTCTTCGTTAGACCATAGAGAACAATATTAGCTTCAGCTAGTATGAGGAGTGAAATAGTGAGATAACTTCCCTTGGCTCCAATGATAGACAAGTCCACATCTTATAGGCGATGAAGAAGACATGAATAAGCTATCAGCTTTCAAGTTAAAGGCTCACCTTATCTTTGCTTGAAGTGCTTCAGTCCTATCTCTCTAGGGAGTCCTCAAGGGGATAAACAACTCAATAGCTATCATTAGTAAAGAAAAAACCTCTTATAATCAATGAGAAGGGATTGATCGAATGGTTATGATGCTTGACGTTATTTCTATTATTCCAAAGAAATAAAAATTAATACTAATTAATGATTCGTACGTAAAATTCTCACGTCGTAATCGTATCCTGACCATAGATAAAAGATGATCGATCCATATTTATCATCCATTATATATAATAATTTTAATTTTATATTTCTTCTAGAAATATTCCAATCAGAAAACACAATTAGAGAAAGATAAAATACATGATCCATGTAACCTAATAATACAACCCCAAAGAGTGATTCCATTGTGCATTACTTCCCACTAAAAAGTTCGGTAGGAAGGACACTGACACCATTGGAGCTTCACTTTCTCCCATCTAGGTTGACTCTGTTGACTCTTTTGTCGCGTTGTAATGGTTTTGTTGACCAGTTTGACCTCCAGGGTCCTGCAGCGCCATGACGGTCTCGAAGGCGCCCACCAAAGCCCTCACCCTGCTCTTCTGCTTCTCCAACAGCCTGCTCCTCGTCTGCTCGATCACTTCGTTGCTCATCTGCGTCTCCTTCTTCTCCTCCTGCGCCACCGCCGGCTTCTTGCGAGTCTTCACTGTCGGCGCCTCCTCCACGGTCTCCTTCTCCGGCACGGCCGATGCGGTGCTCGGCTCTGCCTCTGGCGTCTTGATGTCCTCCTCCTCCGCCTCATCTTCCTGCTCCACGGTCTCGCTTGGTTCTTCTTCAGGCTCCTCATCGGTGATATCTGCAACCGACTCCTCTTCGGAGCCCTGCGGGAGCTCATCGTCGTTGGCGCCGTCCTGCTCTTCGTCTCCGCCATGATCACCACCGTTCCCATCGTCAACTGGAGTGGGCGGAGGCGCTTGCTTGGGAGAGATTGGTTCATATTGCTCGGTGACTTCAAGAACTTCTTCGTCCTCGACGATGTCCATCGGTTCGTCAGATATGAGATCTTCCGGCGACGGCACGCTTACAGGTTCTTGCTCTTCGACCTGGGCTGGCGGTGCCACTTTCTCGTCTTGCTCAGCTGCAACGACTGGCTCCTCGTGTGTGCTTGGAGCAGCAACGCTCGTCGTCTCCTTTCTTTTGGGGATGACACTCCCTGGACTCCTTGCTCTCACCGTTGGCTGCGTCCTCGCGGTCTTGAGCGTCGTTGCTGCTTTACTTGATGTACCGGCTGTCCTTGAGGAGACCGATTTACCGGCCGGCTTTGAGGAGATCGATGTACCGGCCGGCTTTGAGGAGATCGATGTACCGGTCGGCTTTGAGGAGATCGATGTACCGGCCGGCTTTGAGGAGATAGCAGCTCGTGGTATGGAGGAGGGAGTCTTCTTGAGAGCTCTCTCCTTGACGGCGCCCGACGGCGGTGTTCTTTGAGACGGGTGGGAGGGCGACGGAGGTTTCTCGATGGGCTTTCTTGCAGGTAGACGTGATCTGGTGACATTGACAATGGCAGAGGCAGTGGCGGGTCGGTGTATAACGCTCTTCTCTCTCTTGCCGACGTCGCTGTTCGATCTCGTCAGCGTCTTGCACTGCGGCGGCCGGGCCTCTCGGTCAGGAGAATTGGGGACCGAGGCTCGTCGCCGACGTGCGCCATCGTCGGTGGTGCTACGAGCGTGGGAGACGAGGCTGCTCCTCTCTTTGAGGCGAGTGCTTGGTTTTGACGTAGCCATGTGGTATTGACTGCATGAAGACAACAGGGTGCACAAAGCTTCTTATTTATTACAAGCAACATATAAGTTTGACCTAGTAATATATCAATGATATCATCAATATCAACATAGGTCAACGACAAGTATGACAAAGGAAAACAATAGAAACAATTCAATTTCATTTGTCCCCAGTGTGCCATGTTCTAGTTGTGTATTTATCCAGTTAATCTCAGGGTCTATGAGATAATCAAATTCAATTATTTACCTATATATATATATATCACACTGTTATCAATTCCTCTCTCTCTCTCTCTTATTGTCTTAAACTGTGTTTAGTGTATTATCTTTTTGTTTTCCTTCAGATAAACAACAGATTCATTAATCCACTTGTAGTTTACTCCATTAGAAAATCCAATTTGGCATTCTTGGAAAAGGGAGGAAAATAAAATAATAGTACTTGTCTCAATGATTAGTCTTACGATCACTATTTATAATCGAAACGAACATTTAGCTACTTATATATATTAGATCGTATGATAGATAATAAATTGAAAGAATTCACGAGAATATAGTATCAAAATACATTACCAAATGAAGTGAATAATCCATGCACTCGAATAATCCATGCTCATAATAAAAAGAAACACACAACCTTATTTCCACTCTTAAATTTTGATGTTCTTAGACTGTAGCTACAGGAAAAAAAAAAAGGGATCACAGTGCAGCAAGCATGTCGATTCTTTTGAAACAAGTGACAGAAAGGAATGGAAAGACTTGTTAGCTCTGTGCACTTTACCTTGACAAGATTAATCAGTACATACTTCACAGAAGAACTCAGATGCAAACTGGGAAGAGGAATGGCAAGGGAGAGGTGGAGTTTGTGGCATTTGATCCCAGCAGATGCCAGTGCCTTTTTACTTGAGGCTTGGAGGAGAGGAGAGAGAAGTGAGGGGAGACAAAGCCGGATGTCCAACCCCATGTTCTAAGGTGAGGAGGGGAAGACGAGGTCAATCTTGGATCAGTTTGTGAGTCGCCTTAATCGATCACAAGAATAGATGCATTGTGTGAGAACGGAATGCTTCTAATAGAATCTGTCATCAGAACTAATAACCATTAAGGTCACTCTAATTAGGATTTTTTTGGTTTACTGTCTACCCAAATTAGACATGGTTGAGTCACCTTTTGATAGAAGAGAGAGAAAAGACACTTGATGTCCTCAAATCTTAGAAGGTATAAGTTAACTTAGCTAATGATATTTGTAACAAGTTTGTTTTTTATCTTATCAAATCTATTTTAAATATTTTTTTATCTCTTTCATTCTAATGCACAGATGATCTATAACAATGGGATCATCCAAATAGATGATTGATAAGAATAAATATTTACTTTATGATTTCTTAAAGTTTATGGTTCTTTTTTAGGATACCACGTAGGACGCAATAGTGGACCCCGCTTGTTTCCCTCATAGGATTCCAAGTCAAAATGATCACCCAAGGAGGACGACACCACGTCCCACCCCACACCAACCTGTCCACATAAACCTCTACACACCCAGCTGTGTGTGGTCTCCAACCTCTCCCGATCCATTGAACAGCAGCTTCTCAAACCATTGCGTCAAAACTCGTCCTCGAATTGAAAAGATATAATTAGGAAAAAGAAATGCATGAAACCAGCAAAATGCTGGTTTTATGATCGCATGGCTCCATCTCCGAGGAGCGGACCCCCTCATGCGCTGCAAGCTGGCCATGGGAAGCCGCTCCTCCCCTTCCACTCACACTCCCTGAACTCCCTATCCAATTCATAGCAGCTCAAACCACTGCTGTCTCCAGCCCATTGCCAACCCATCATCCATGGCTCCGTCTCTCTTCCCTTTCACCTATATAATGAACCCTCGATCGCAACCCAATCCCCACACTGCATCCTTTTATCCCACTCTTGATACTGCTACTACTACTACCATCATCACCACTATGGCGATGCGGTTTCTCCTTGTAGCTTGCTCCTTGGTGGCCATCGCCTCCGCTGGCAACTTCTACCAGGAGTTCGACGTCACCTGGGGCGGCGACCGCGCGAAGAATCTCGACAACGGCCAGCTCCTCACCCTTTCCCTCGACAAGGCCTCCGGCTCCGGATTCCAGTCCAAGAACCAGTACCTGTTCGGCAAGATCGACATGCAGATCAAACTCGTCCCCGGGAACTCTGCCGGCACCGTCACCGCTTACTACGTGAGTTCCATCATTCTAAATGGTCTGCATCTTTCGTCAGTTATGGAGGAAGAACTCATGTTGTTGGTGTGTTTACCTGCAGTTGTCTTCGCAAGGGCCGACGCATGATGAGATCGACTTCGAATTCCTGGGCAACCTCAGCGGTGATCCGTACACGCTCCACACCAATGTGTTCACCCAGGGAAAGGGAAACAGAGAGATGCAGTTCAAGCTCTGGTTCGATCCCACCGATGATTTCCACACCTACTCCATCCTCTGGAATCCCCGACACGTCATGTGAGCACTACTACTAATCTATATCATTTCAACACAGTCAATGCGAATTCTCATGCTCACCATGGATCTTGTTCTTCTTCCAGCTTCATGGTCGATGGCACACCCATCAGAGACTTCAAGAACCTGGAATCGAGGGGCATCGCCTTTCCCAACAGCCAGCCCATGAGGATCTACTCCAGCCTCTGGAATGCTGATGACTGGGCCACCCGAGGCGGCCTCGTCAAGACCGACTGGTCGAGAGCTCCCTTCACTGCATCATACAGAAACTTCAAGGCTAACACTTGCGTTCCATCGTCTGCTACCTCCGAGTGTGCTTCCAACTCAGTTCCCAGCAATGGTGGGTGGTGGAACCAAGAGCTGGATTCGATGGGCCAGCAAAGGATGAAGTGGGTGCAGAAGAACTACATGATCTACAACTACTGCAGTGACCTCAAGAGGTTCCCGCAGGGCCTGCCTCCGGAGTGCTCCATTGCCTGAGAGAACAGAGAGAGAAGAAGAAGCAGTGTCATTCTTTGATTCATCATGTTTGCTGTAGTCTATTGTCAAAAAGCTATATTATGTGTGTAGAACAGAGCTATTAAAAGCATAGCGAGTAGAACACAACCAATGAAAGCACACATCGGCTTATATTCATGAGTAGATTTTGGAGCCGGACAAATTAATTTTATGATCTGAACGTACTCACTTTGAAAGCTCATGTTTGATAGTTAACAATTTAGGTAAGCAATTATCAACAACCATTAAAAGACTGAGAGTCCACATTCATCCTATACAATCTCTTCAAATTGATAACCTTATATGTTTCCAGACTAAAAAGATTCTCCTGTAGAGTTGCTACATGTTCAAACGAGAGTTAGCCATACTAATTGATAGGGAATGTCCTGACATCAACTCAGCCATCTAAACGTTGATATGGGCACAGAAATTCTCTGATCACCCTTTTCCAACAGCGAACGATAGGACAGAAACCTATTGCCCCTAGTAGATCACGACTCAATGGAAGGCGGTACGGACTGATTGTCGAGGGCAATAACCCCTCGGTGACAAAGCTTGTTTGCCCCCCACGGTCAGCTCACACAAACGATTACCATCTGACTATCTTTCACGATTGTCATGACTAATAAGCAGCGATGTCCTTGTAGTCATTCTTCGCTAACGATGCGTCTCGAGGAACTGTACGGGTCAATTGTCCGCATAAATAAGTCATCGATCCCTCTCTGTCATCGGTCCCTCTTTGTTGATTGCTGACGCCATCCACCCTCCGAAACATCTCTATACTTTCATCACATCCTGCCGCTTGGGCGGTTATCGTCATCGTGTCCTCCATTGTCCCTCTCCGCCCGTCCTTCACCACCAGCATGAAGAAAGGCAACACGGTGCCTAGCTTGACATGGGCAATGGGGTTGACAAATAAAGAGCCAAGCTGAAGAGGACCCAGAGCATGTCCTTGATAGATTTAGTTAATGCGCCAAGGGCATTGAGGAGGTCCACGAGGGTGGCAATGAGGGGCTTCTTTGACCAGATAATGGAACAATACTTTTCAATGGAAAGAGGCTATAAAGGATTGTGGCGACATACTAGGTGGTAGTGAGGGCATCGAGGAGATAGAGAGAATGAGGAGGGCAACAATAACGTTCTTCTAGGACTCAATCGAGGAGGAGTGGTGGTGGTTGAGAAGGTGGGTGGCAATGAGGAGTACAACATCAACGTTAATAAGGGGGGCATGCATCTTCGGGTCTTGCTTTGACAGGTGACAGATCTCCATGATGGCTTCGACAATAGATTTTGATTCTCTAATGACGGAGCACCGACGCAAATGCAGAGTGCCGAAAGAGCCACTTGGCAACTGTGTTAGCGTCGTCCGTCATTACTAGTTGAAATGTTAAAATTATTTTATTGTTCTTTTGCTATTATATTTCCGATAAAACTATCGTCATTAAAGTAAATAGAATTAGAAGATTTATTTTCATAATTATAGAAATATCAATATAACTTTTAGGGATCTAAATATTAAAGGTAACTAACTATAAAAAGTAATATATAATTAGCTCCGACTACCATCTACTTATTCAATGTAAAATCTAAACCCCAAAAAGTCGTAATTAACAAAATCATATCAACTCAAAATATTAAATTTACATCATCTATTATCATTAATCTAAATTTTAGTATTTGAGGTGAATAATTTGAGATAAACAAGTTAATGGCTCAAATGGCATCACCCAATCATCAAGATTAGATAGAATAAGAGAGAAAAGAAAAAAATAGGATGCTAGAGATGGGGTCAAAATTAGACTTGGATTTAACTCTAACATAATCCTGCCATCCTATTATTTCTATTTATTTGGCGAATAAACATGATTAACATTCCTTAATTAACCTCATAAGTCCCATAATAAATTCCAATACACTGACGCTAACACAAACATCGAAAACATTTTCCATCGTACATAGAATAAGTGTACTCAATGGAACTGTTGACTGTGGCACGTCGACCCTAACCATTCGTCCAATTAAGATGCAGGTACGCAAGAGGGTAAGTTTGGAAACAATTGGGGAAAGGTGCTACTTCATTGGCATCGGCAACAGCTTTATTCGCACCGCGGTAAAGTCACCGCGCTGCTTCTTTCTCTGGCCTCCCTAGGGTTTCGATCAGACGCCTCGGGTCTTTAAGCCGCTCGCCAGATCTAGGGTTCGTCGCTCGGCGGCCCCCATGGACGCTCCCCTCTCCGGCGCCGACATCGCGAAGCGCCTCGCCTCCTGCAACAAGGCCGCGCGCGACCGTGCCGTCCGCGTCCTCTCCTCGTGGCTCTGCCGGCAGTCCGACGACGCCGTCTCCGATGCCGACCTCGCCAAGATCTGGAAGGGCATCTTCTACTGTGTGTGGCACGCCGACAAGCTCCCTGTCCAGGCCGACCTCGCCGGCCGCCTCGCCACCCTCCTCGAGTCAGTCTCCGCCCCCCTCGCCGCCCGCTACTTCGAGGCCTTCCTTCTTACCATCCGTCGGGAGTGGAGCGGCATCGACTTCCTCCGCCTCGATAAGTTCTACCTCCTCATCCGCAGGTTCCTCTGCCACGCCTTCCTTCTGTTGAGGAAGAACGCGTGGGATCCCGAGCTCACGGCCCGGCTTACCGGAATCCTCTTGGAAAAATCGCTCCTTTCTACGGATAACTACCCGGCGAACGGCGTTAACTACCATGTCGCCGAGGTCTTCTTGGACGAGATCAGAGATCTCCTCCCTCTCGCGGTGGAGACGCTGGATTTGATGCTGAATCCCTTCGTTTCGGTGCTGAAGAAATCTGCGGATAAGGTGCTCGTCAATAAGATCAAGATAAATGTCTTTGACCGGTTACTTGAGAATGGGAGGAAGCTGTTGAATCTCGAGAAGGCTGGAGATAAGGTCGACTCTGGCAATGAAGTCGAGAAACTTGGAAAAGTTGCTTTGTTGCTGGCATTTTCAAAGAAGTTCTTTGATTCTGCTTCTGCTTCAGAGACTCTTCAGGGAAACCGGAAAATTCTGTTCCTTTTGCATGAAGACTTTCTGAAGTTGGAGAACGATTTAGATAAATCCGGAATTCATATCTCAGTCCAGCATTTGGAAAATGGGAGCTCGGAGAATGTGAGCAGTACAGTTGTTACAGAGATGCAGGTTGAGGTGAAGAACGGATGTGGTGATGGTGGCTCTGATGATAAGCGCAATAAAAAGAGGAAGAGTTTAAAGGAATCTTCAGATAGCATCAAGAAGAAAAAGAAAAAGTCTGGAAAAAAGAAGTCGTCCATGGATTCAGTTATGGGAAGTGATGTTGTTGAAGCCACAACCGAGGGTATCGATGTTGTTGATGATGCAAGTTTGAATGGGGATGTGATGGAAACCCATGGATTGATGGATTTTGACGAATGCATGATCTCTAATCTACAGAGACAATTCGAGAAGGCTGCTGCTGAAGCAGGCATGACAGATGATAACGACCAATTTAGTGTTATGCCAGCAACACCTGTTGCTGGTGCTGCCTTGAAAAGGAGGAGGAGGGCAAAGAGTGCTGATGTGAAGGTCAATGACAAGAGAAGTAGTGCTAATGGTGAAGGCAATGTTGAGAAGAGTGGGGATAAGAGTGCTAAGAAAGTCAGATTTTCTATGAAGAGTAACTTGGTCTGGAAGCCTAATAATCCTTTGCCTCCACATAGCTTGAGATTGCCGCCGTCTGTTACTCCAAAAGGTAGTGCACTTAAGCAAGGAGTTCCACCTGGGCCCATCAGGGAAACCCCTCCAACGATCAAAAAGATTAAGGTGAAGGCAAGCTCTGTAAAGAAGAGCAGGAAGGGTGTTAAGAGTCCTGCTATCAAGCGTCTTAGAAAGTTGCAGAGCCTTTTGGTATAGATCCACATGAATTACGCGGTACTGGATTCTCATTTTGGCTTTGCATATCTTCAGAATTCAGCTTTACAGTGCTTCATATTATCTTTTGTGTTGTGAGTGTTGGTTGGATGCCATTTTATAAAATGTTCATTTCAACTGTTACAAATCAAAAGCATGCTGTGACTTCACATCTGTACTGTTAGAATCCCTTGTTGCTTAGGTTCACAATGAAAAATTAATGAGCTCGATGAATTCAGGTCATTTCCATATTTTTTCCTTTCCTCTGTATACCCTTTTTATGCACATAATTTCCTATTTTCTTATTTTATATGCCTTGACCATTTGAGACACATCTGTTACATTCCTTTTTCCTTGTTTTCAGTAATCATTTCATCGGTTTTCTCTTGAACACTGTTGTTCATTTCCTTAAAGCTTGTTTTTGTTGATGTGAATGTATGCTTGTCATTTATTCTTCTTCAGGATGTCTCTTGCAACTGTGGTGATCGGCAGGATTGATACTATTGAGCCATTTAGGGTTTACAATAATGACAAATGGATTCGGAAAACCGATAGCAACGATAACGATAAAGCCAAAGCCATATCGGTTATCGATTTATATGAACGCTTGATGGGTACATTTTCTTGAATAAGATAGACTGAACGACTCTTGAATCTCCTTATAGCTCCTTCTGTGTTGGGATGGCTCTTGGAACTTATTGTGTGTTAGGGTTTACAATGATGACAAATGGATTCAGAAGGCCATTAGCGATAAAGCCAAAGACATATTGTTTATCGATTTATTTGAACACTTGGTAAGTGCATTTTCTCGAATCAGATAGATTGAAAGGCTCTTGAATCTCCTTATAGCTCCTTCTATCAGAATATTTTACATGATGCTAATTTTACTTGCTCATTATCTGGTTGCAGTTAGTAACAATTCCCCTTTCCTATGTGAGACTCTTGTAATGTACAGCTTGCAGGCTGCAATAGACATTGGCATTTCATATATTCTTATAATGAATGTCTGAGTAATATTCTGAACAAAGAGTGCTAAGTATCTATGCAGGTATTAATAATTTGAAATAGGTAAAATGTTATTAATATTCTTCTTACTATCATAATTATTTTAATGGAAAACCTGGGAGATATATTAAGCTTAATTCAAGCTGCAACACAGCTACTTCAATGATTAGATAAGCTTTTAACTAAAATTTTCCTCATTCTTCATTCACTTTAAATTGCATTGTTTTAATCCTTTGAGCAGCCAGATTGTGAGTGGGAAATTATCCCAGGTTTTGATTTCTTCCAAGGAAGCACTTCCAATGAATCTATCATGCTGTCAAACAACAACTGGTTCATTTTGCTATGGGCTCTAATGGTCAGGGAGATGATAAATCATCTAGCAGAATAAGACTGGTATATCTGCACTTCTACAATGCATTGAACATAATACTTCAGCAAGAAGCTATTTCTTTTATCCACATCAGAAAAAATGGAAAAGCCTTTGTCACTTCACAGAAAATGATGTAAATATATACATGCATCTTAGTCAATTTGTTTTTTTTTTAATTATTCTTGATATATATATATATATATATATATATATATATATAATCTTTAGTGATTTTCCTGAAAAAAATTTCTTTTTTTGGTTTTTATTGAAAGGTGCCTTCGGTTTTTAATTTTCTCATTTGGTATCTTTTTTTTTCAAGATCCTAAATGACTCTCCTTATTATCGTCTTCTTACCTCGTCACCTCATCATGATTGCCTTTTGCTTTGTCACAATTTCATGCTTGTTCGTTGATAGATCAACGCATAGCTTATCAAGATGGTCCCTTGCCCATACCTCACACTCCTTTTCATCCTTGCCCTCGTCCTCAAACCCCTCTTTCTCTAAGTTGTCATCCACACCCTTATCACCAACTCGACCCCCTTCCTCTTGCCCTCTCCTTCATCGGTGTCTTCCCCTTTATCATCTTCGTTTGATGATTACATTCTTTTTTCCACCCTTGTCGCACTACACCACCTCCACTCTCAACTTTATGATGTGTTCTGGAAGGATTTCAAACCACTAATTTCAAGGTATGTCATGGATCATTGATGCTTTCTACATTATTTAAGATTTCAAACTACTAATTTCAAGGTATGCCATGGACATTGATCACGATGGGGATTGGTAGAGCCAACATGACAAGGCAAAGGATGATAGAGATAGAGGCAGCACGACGAGGCCGACAGTAACACAATGGGATAGTTGGGGGAGGGTGATAGTAGATACAGTGTGATAAGATAGAAGGGGGACATGGTGAGATAGGCAACAGTCGACAATGTCCACTTGAAGGAGAACAATCTACTTAGGACGAAGAGGTGGTGGCAACGACCAAAGGCATTTAGGATATTAAAAAATATCAAATGAAAAAAAAAAAAAAAAAAAAGATTTTTTTCATGAAATCGACCTCTCCATCTTTTAGGTAGTTTTCTTGGAATAATAGAACATTGCTTTATTGGAAAAACGAAAACTATATGGGACGTCATTCTACCTCTGTAGTAGGTGAACACGCTCAACCATCTCCCTCCGCTACTGCGCTCAGGGAACTTCCCCACCTCCCCCCTCTTGTGGTCATGGCCCCCCTCCACCAACTCATCCACACCCGAAGCTCTCTCATGGCGATGGCCTTGCCCTCAGGGAACTTCCGCACCTACTCCCTCTCGTGGAATCCTGGACATGTCGTCTGAGTCAACTGCTCCTTGTGCTGTGAAGCTTCTTCTGACGGTGCTTCGGACGAAGGAAGCTTCTACGTGGATGGCACGCCGGCGTGCCGTACCTGAAGAGCCACGCCATGAGGGTCTACTCGAGCCTGTGGGACGCCGATGACAGGGCGACGAGGGGTGCAGTTGGTGAAGACGGATTGGTCGCAGGCGCTCGTCACTGCTGCCTTCAGGAACTCTAGTGCCGATGGCTGCGTCAGGGGTTTCCTCATGCTCTTCCGGCAGCACCAAGGCATGGATGCGGCAGCAGTTTGCTGCTCCCAGCTTGAATAGGCGGAGGTGATGTGCAGAGGTTCCCTCAGGGGCTGCTCCCTTTGTGCTCTCTCCTGTTTGATGATGCCATCCTTTGTTTGTAAGATGTGCTCTGTTCTTTGACCATCATCATGCCAATATGTCGATTGTAGATGAGCCCGACAGTCAAACAGTGACATCTAATCATCTGAAAGCAATATCTCCTACGCATTTTTGTGGGGTTCTTTTATTGTCATCACGAGACTGGTCTTAGGATGGGGCTTTCCAATGTTTGATTTTGGCGTAGGGTTAGAGTTATGCCAGTGTTCTTCCCCTGCTTCATCAGAAGATAACCTTTGATTTCAATCAGTAACATTCTGCACTTGCAACTGCAGAATGCAGATTCTCTCTGTAGCTTTCCTGTACGTAAAGCACTCATATCACATCTGTTTGCTGCAACTGTACAGGCATGCAATTGCAGCGATTAGGGAATCTTCATATTTATATATGCGTGCATAAGTGAAGTATTATGGCAATGATTAAGATATGTTCTTATTTTCATTTCTTTAAATTATTGGATGATCTATTCTTAGCTTCATTATGCCTTTTCAAAGCTTAGCTTCTGATGTTAACTGCAGAAATGAGTCTAAGCTTACATGAAGGAAGAAGGAGAACAAATATACAGGTGAAAGGTTCTGCTCCTACAAAGCTTTGTGAAATAAGTGGGAGTTTGACCACTGGCTTCTCTGGTAGCCCTCCCTGTAGAGCGCAAGAATGGTATGTGAAGATGGGGACAGTCTCTCTCTCTCTCTCTCCCTCTCTCATGAGAGACACCAATGTATAATTCACCACTCACAAACCCAAACCCTGTGACGAAACTTGCAGCAGGAACATCCTTTGGAACCATGTACAGAGAATTCCACTGCAAGTCTCCATGGTCTGCTGCCCTATCCCCAAGGGAAGGTTGTATATGTTGTTTGATACATGCCACGCTTCTTCCTTTGGCTGCCTCAATGGCCATGACCCAACCGGCTGTGCATTACATGCATGAAAACAATATCCTAAACATGCATGTATAAACACTCTGTATACTGCTTAGATCTGAGTGCAAAACAGTACGACGAGTGTACAAAGTGGAGGTGTTGTTTTCTTCTGCAGACGGTACTCTCTATTTAAGTAGAAGAGGCCGAAGAACTGAGCTGCCAACCCCCACGGGTATAACGGGAGAAGTCTCCACGATTCACCCTTCCTTCTAGCTTTCGTCAGATCTCTTCCCTCTTCCTCTGCTTCTCCCTCTCCATTGTTCTTCTTGGTTTACCTTCCTAGCCATTGTTGCCCAGAATCATCATCCAGAGAGAGCAGAAAAGAAGCCTGTTATTAGCCGTTTGTTCCATCTTAAGCTAGTGTGTGAAGTGGTCAGGTCTGTGTACGTTGGTTTCTTTGGTAAAGATGCTCTCTTTTGTCCAAGAGAACTGATGATCCATTAATGCGGGTTGGTGCACGGCAATGATCGAGGAGATGTGGATGGATCATAAGCATCTGTAGATCCAAGGAAGCTCCGTTATTGCCATCTTCCTTTGAGAGAGTAGTACTGCTTCGGTGGCCATGAAGAAGAGATGGGCTCGGGCAGCCCTGGTGGCGTGCTTGATTCTATTCTTCGCCGATTCGCGCGGCTGCGCTCGAAGGATCAACTGGAAGCACACCCACCATCGTCACAAAGCGAAAGAGAAGACATCAGCGATGGAGTTGAGTGTGGATGCTGCCACCATTCATCGCCATGGATGCAGGTTGAAGAGGAACGGTGTCGATCTCTGCGGCCACCCCTTCACGCAGCCGAAGAAGAACGGGAGCTTGGTCGACGAAGACAAGCGGCTGGTGCCGACTGGTCCAAATCCTTTGCACAACAGGTGAAGAAAGCATGAAGCAGCCGAAGAGTGATGTGTACAGCTCACAGAAGACTCCTCATCTGCATGCTTCTTCTTCTTCTTCTTCTTATTATTATTATTATTAACTACAGGGAGTTCATTCAGTTCTCTCTCTCTCTCTCTCTCTCTTCTATTATTTCTGACAGATTTATATGAAGATCTGAAACCTAGGGTTTATCTATCTCCTCTTGTTGCAATCATTTCAATATATATTCAGATTAAACCTTTAGGTCTCAGATGGAGGAGTTGTTTACGGAGGGGGAGTAAAGCTTCTTAACCACTTAACATGTTATTGCAAGTGAGACTTTATATATATATATATATATATATATATAGAGAGAGAGAGAGAGAGAGAGAGAGAGAGAGAGAGAGAGAGAGAGAGAGAGAAGAAGAAGGTAAAAGGTCATAGAAAAGAGAAGAAGCAAGGAGAAATGTATCAGTTTATTGGGTCGAAAGATGAACAGGATATATGTGGAGTAGATAGGTGGGGGGAGTAAATGGGGCTGCTTGTATGTCTGCCACAGGTCAGCGGAGAGGCGGCAGGGGGGAAAGGACGGTCAGTGAGCACATGAGGCCTCTGCACGGCTTGCTGCAGCTTAACTTGAATGTTGTTGCTATGGTCAACTTTACTCTCTCGTACACAGCCACAGCCACACACACACTCTCTCTCTCTCTATCTCTTCCTCATACACACGCATACTACACTCACCGTCTCTCACAAACAGACGCAACACGCGCACACACTCGCTTTGTCTATCTCTCACAGACACAGGTAGGCACTGACTTCATAACTCGTTCTCTCTCTCCTTCACTCGTACACCCAGTCGGTCACACACACACACACTCTCTCTCTCTCTCTCTCTCTCTCTCACACACACACACACACACACGTATGATTGACTCACAACTCCGTCTGTAGATGACTCCATT
Organism: Musa acuminata AAA Group; assembly: GCF_036884655.1. NCBI lineage: Eukaryota > Viridiplantae > Streptophyta > Magnoliopsida > Zingiberales > Musaceae > Musa > Musa acuminata. Next base: position 43,067,848 of record NC_088342.1, read on the forward strand.
TTACTGCCAAATGAAGTTAAGAGGGATGGAGAAGATGGTTGATGACTCCATCAACTTACGTTGGCCATGGATCACTTCATGTTAGTTATCTTTCGTTTACTAAGAAATTGATTAACCATCATATAAACTTCCAAATGAGGGGCCACAATATATTTCAATTCAAAATTGACTGCATTTCCATGAACTTTATCTAAAACCGCACTCACATATGATTTAGATACTCTTCCATAATTTTAAAAGAATTATAATTTAAATTTTTTAAAAAAAAATGTTATAGAAAAAGACAACAGAGTAGAAAATAAAAACGAAGTGAAAACAAGAAGAGAGGAGGAGAAACGAAGTGAAAACAAGAAGAGAGGAGGAGATGGATGAGAAAGCAAAAAAAAAAAAAAGAGATGGATGAGGAAAGGAAAAAATGATGAGAATATTTAGCTTGATCGAAGAATAAGAAAAATCAAGAGCTAAGAAAAATCAAGAGCTTATAAGTTCATGGAGTCACTCATACAATAACACTACGAATATAAAATGTTATTCCATATAAAATCAATATTGAAGACTTCTTCCCAGTTATATATTGTGTCTTCTTTGAAAGAAAAATAGGTCCAGATTGACAGGAAACAAAAAAGAAAACGGCATATTATTTAATGTGAATAAACTTCATAAACCTCAAATTTGCAAGGTGAAGTAACATATTTTGTTTGTGGCAGACATCAACAAACTCTAATGTCAAAGAGGGCGTGAAACAGGACAGGAAATGTGCTTTCCAAGTAAGTTGAAATTACAGATAGCGATTCTACAGCAGAAGCAATAAAGAATGTTCACATCAGTCAGAAGCATGATTATTCTGAATCAAATGAATCGAACAGGAAGTTCATTAAAACAATGAAACTAAGAAGCAGTTGATGATACTGACTGATCATAATATTGTTAAGTTGAAGGATGAAGAAGCCATGACAAGAACCTCAAAAACTTTCAGAAGCTTGGCATGTACATGGGCCATGGAGTGAAGGAAGAATAGCTTTACTATGGAGGGAAATTATCTGCAAAAAGGATGTGTTGAAATATGATGCATCAGTAGAAGAGAGACAAGCTTAGGCAAGTTGAAAATGATTCTCATAAAACTTGAAAGAAAAGAATTTGGCATGCAAGCAAAGTAAATGTTCTTTGCTTGCATTAAGAAGAAAAAAACTGCTTCTTTCCCAACACAGCCATGGGTTCCGGTGCTGCTTCACTAGAAAATGATCAGACTTATTGCATGTGTTCCACATGTATGCACTATACAATCCACTTGCAAGTATATAAGATTTATAGGCCAATGAGGTGCACTGATTGCATAATTGTTTATCTGTCCAGTTCAATATTCTCAAATTCTCATTGTTTCCAGAGCAATATAATAAGATTGTCAGGTTCAAGGCCAGCTCCAACCACAAAAGAACAATCAAGTATCACAAAACAGATTGTACTCCAAGAAATGCATAGGTAAAAGAAACATCTTTAACCAAGAAATATCTAGATTATGCAAGAACATTAAGCAATGCACTTTTTAGTAGACTATGATACTCTTGGATTAAGTTTGGTACAAAGTGACAGCCAAAACCTGCAGAGAGCAGATGCAGAAGCATGGACCACAGGAAACTCCAAGTGGTAGTTCTACCTGCACTGGAAGATTTTTATTCAAAAAAAAAAGCATTTCCCACTGTTAATGGCCAGGAGGAACTCTTACCATGGTCACTGTTGGACAGTTTAAACTATTTGTACAGGGAAAGAAGAAACAATATTTGCATAAAGAAGCACAGTCCTCACAGTGATTGCTAATCTAGTCAGCAAGATTCCGACTTCAAAGAAGTATAATTCTTAGAGCAAGAAAAGAATACTTTTGATTGTATTAACAGAAAAGAATAGATCATGTATAATGTCTTGCAAGCCTCTGTAGCTCCAGTGTCATGGACAAAACTTCATACCATCTCCAATTGCATGGATGACTAGCTTTGTTATGTTTTGAGAGCTTTCTTGCTCACAATATACGTTAAAAAGAAGTGAGTTTAGCATAATCTAATTCTGATAGTTTTACTCCCTCAACTGAATCCCTCTTTCAGTATACCGATGTTGCAGAAATCTATAAGCCAAATGAATCATGAGGGCAAGGCTTGGATGTAGCTGTACTAATTCAATGCATGTTGAGATCTAAATCATAAGCAAAAATACTAGAAAGCATATCAAAGGATCAAAAGAATGACACCAGTGGTCCTTATTCTCGTTCAAGCTCTTTGCTCAGCATTTTACACAAAAAAGGAAACCGACCTAAATCAACTCACACTCGAGTGTTTCCTCTCTTGTATTTCCTTAAACAGGCTAAGATCACCAATCCGCTCTCGTTATCGCTCCAATGGGTTGGTATGTAGGAACGCAAGATTTTTACTACACGCAAAGTATTAGGACTTCAAATATGCAAAGAGAATTGACGGGAGAGAATGCATTCAAAGACCAATTGAGAGCATCCACCGGAAGCACCTAAAGCTAAATGATTCATGAATTTCCAATCCAACAGTAATTTACTACAATAAATAACAGGAAACCTGATTGAGCATCAACATATGAGTGCATTCATTCTTTCCCGCACTTATTGAAGAGAGAAAGCAAGTAACCAAGAAATGTATCAATAGCAGATGAAGACATGAAATCCCCTTCAGCTCCAAGCATCTCTCAGTGACAGATTATTATCTACATAGCCTAAAAAGCTGGGCTTTTTAACACAACATCTAAAAATCGCACCTTTTTCGACAAAGATCAAGAGAAGAGAGCCCTAACCTTCGTCGTCGCCGTCCTTGCCCACCCCCGACCTTGATGGCTTCGCACCCGAGCACCGATCAGGGTGGTGTTGGTGATGGTGGTTGACCTTCGCCGGTCCCCAAAACCCTGTCTTTCCGGCCTCCGTAGCCTTGGGTTTAGTCTCCACATAGGTGGCCGAGCTCATCTCCATCTGCGCCACCCGGACAGCCCCCAGGAGCCGCTCCGGCAGCTCCTCCTCCGCCTGAGCCTCCACCAGGAACCCCATGTCGATGGTGACCGCCGTCACGTAGCCGAGGGCGAGGTGGAGGATGGCATTGGCGATGGCGGAGCTCCCGATGTCGACGTCGATCTCGAGGTAGTTCTCCCCGCGGTGGTAGTTGCAAGTGAGCGCCTTGCCCAGGAGGCAGGCGGCGTGGTTCCCGACGGCGGCCCTCACGATCCATGGGCCCTTCACGATCCGATTCACGATCTTGAACCGCGAGTTCCGGAAGGCATCGTCGCCGTGGACAAAACGGTAGAAGAGGGAGCCCGGCGGGATGGGCTCCTCAGCGGCGAAGTAGAAGACGGCGGAGTGGCACTCGCGGCCGGGGACCTGGAGGTTGACGGCGAAGAGGAAGGCCTTGCGGGCACCGCCGAGGGCTTGGGCGCGGCGGAGGGCCGTGGCGACGCGGTTGTCAGGGCGGCCGAGGACGTCGTCCAGGCGGGAGGCGGATCGGAGCCAGTCGACGCCGGCGGGCTTGAGGAGCCACTCGCCGGAGGGGCACTTCTGGCGGCGGGCGAAGTAGTTGAGGCCGCGGAGGTGGAAGAGATCCCCGGGCGGGGAGGCCCAGCCGTTGGTGCCCGTGTCGAGGTCAACGTGTCGAAGGGACCCGCCCTCGATCGCCTCCTGCCGCCAGTCGTAGCAGGGGTCCTCCGCGGCCCTCGCGGGCTCTGGCGGAGGCGGCTCTCCTCCTCTTTGGCCGGCTGTGTCAGCAGGTTTTTTCGTCGTCGGGCACATCTCCGCCGATGACGCCTTCACCGTCTTCTCCCCCTCCCTCCTCGTCCAACCAAAACGGCAGGCAAATATTTGTAGAAGGCGACGCCGTGTGCTCCGCGATGGGAGCCAAGAACGGCACTTCATATTGCCATCGGAGATCGCATTAATCACGACAAATTACCATTCGTTTGGGATTAGCCGTCTTATGTAAGATAAAAGTCAAGCTTATCCCAAACTTACAGTGTCGCTCAAAAGCTGGGTCCCACCACCAACTGTAGGGTCACGGCTAAAAACTCCCATGAGAAACGCTGATTCGATGATTGCTATTCTGGAGGAGACTTGCGATTGAAGTCCTTGTTACCGAGGAAGCTGAACCCTGTACGGCCCAAACAGCTGAGCGACACCGGCCGACCACTGGCGTCATCTGTCCATCGATTACCACAGAGAGAGAGAGAGAGTGACACGGGAAGCAAGTGGCGAAGCCGGAGATCGGATGTGAAGTAGGACGTACACAACGACAATATTGGCTTACCAGGCTCTGCCACGTTTCCCGCCTCTCGAAGGCAATGGTCAGCTTCTCGACACGCGATGGGAATGAGTTGGTTACGGACTTCTTTACTTCAACTACTACCCACAACATGTTCGACGAAATGACCTTCCCCCACTCAAACTCATGCTATGCGTACTTCCACTGCGCACACGTCTCGACGCAGGCCAAGCGCTGCGTGCGTGCTTCATATGTGGATAAAGAATGCTTGCAGAGCTACACAGCAGATCTGATTTCGGGGATACTGCATCATTTTCTAATTACTGATACAGCTACTGCCTGCAGTGCCGAATACTGTGGATGTTGCAGGTGGATGGTTGCGTATGATGGACTCTTGCGAGTTATTGTGGAGCGGAAGTGGATGATGATGCATCGAACGGGGGTGGAAGAGGACAAAACACCATCACGTCCCTCACATTGATGTGGGTGGTTCCGCTTTCCTCTTGGAAGGCGGTGGTGCGTCTGCTTGTGGCTTTCTGCTGCTTCCTGGGCTGGGAGCCGTGCGGACCGAAACGAGGCGACGCAAACGAGAAAGCTGATAAGACAGGCCTGACAAAGAAAGCGTAGAATTGAGACTGCGATGGAAGAAGAAGAAGAAGAAGAAGGGAGAGTGCTTAATGTGATGGTTGGAGTACTGCGTTGCATTGTGATGGTTGGACGGGAAAGATGAATGGTACTGCTACTGCTGCTACCAAGATCGGCTGGCATGCAGTGGTCACTTCCCTCATGGTCATCACATAACAATTCAATTGGTGGTGCTCTCCAAGCTCTGCACACAGCAATCTTTGACAGCTCCTTGTAGCTTGGACTGGCGTTCTTCAATCACGCCATGAGTGCTTGCTCTCTCTGAAATAAACACAAGCTGGTATCACATCATTGTTCATGAAAAGTAGAACAGTGCAATCGTGCAGACAAGTACGGTGGTCAACATATTGCAAAAGCTCATATACCCCTCTTTGAAGTTGAGCCACAGGAGCTCTTAGATTCTTGGCTTAGTGATGATCTTTAAGACCAGCTGCATGCATCTCATGGATTGCATAAATTGCAACATTAATTACAATAGGAATCAAAAGCATGGAGTCAAGTCATGAACTTTTCTTTGGTTGAAGCAAACTCAAAACAATTGATTATAAGAAGTATATAAGCAAGGGATGACTTGTTGACTGTGATCATCTCCCTTGCAAAGCAAACCTGAAGCTAACATACTGCAGCATCATCCAAATGAGTATTGTTAATCAAAGCTACTGTTCAACCCATTTGTTGATAAAGGAAAGTACTTTCTTTCTTTCACTTAACATGACTTTTCATAGGAAGAACATGCAAATTCACTAGCTGTAAAAGTTATAAGGTAAATAAAAGAGTATCATGATACTTGAAAGCCAAAAGGCAACAAGGAAACTAAGGAATCATGGACCAAAATAATATATAGCAGGGCTTTAATTTCTTTCCAAGGTCTATTTAGAGGCAGATAGAAACAATGAACTCTTTTCACCATGCTACTCTAAATAAATAGAGCACAATCTCTTGAAGAAAACACACACATATATATATATACATATTGTTACAGGTAGTCAAACTTAGTAAGGGTCCTTCCGGCCATGATATGGTTCTTCTCTCTCCTCTCTCTCTCTCTCTCTCTCTCTCTCTCTCTCTCTCTCTAGATACTTATATTTCATCTCGAGAATTCTACTCCCAATATTTCTCAGCTAACTTGAGCATTCGAGGAACCTTTCACCATGCTTTTATAAGTCAATTCAAGTCCTCTATCCACTTTTAACATAGGACTAAATTAAGACTGTTATAATTCAGCTCTTGAGATAATAAGACCTGAACAGCTGAAGGAGAAGTAGCAATTTAGCTGTTGATGTTCCCTCACTGCTGCTTCTTGATGCCAGGAAATCTTCTTGGATTGGTTCATGATACCTTTTACAACAAATGGGACCTAAGATTGTTGCAACTTGAAGGCAGGAATTCTTCTTAGATTGCTTCATGGTACGTTGCACAAGAAATGGAGCCTTAGATTCTTGAAAGTGAGTGTGGATCAAGAGATGAATGATGGATATGGTGGAAAGTGGAGAAGACAGTGGTCAAGAAAAAGGCTAAAAGCTCCAAAGATGGCATTGCTTGTAAGCCAAAATGTAGACCACTGAGCTGAGCTGTGGCGATTGGTGGGTCACTCAACCACATGGACAGCCTATGCCACTGACACAACTATTCTTCCTAATGCTGACCATGTCCTTGCTAATCTATCATCTGAGAGTTTACTGCATCATTGAATTAGGTAAATGGCTTAGACTAATCAAGCATAAAGGCATGTCCAAGAAGAAGAAGAAGAATAAGAGATGCTGGTATGTTGGATGTCTGTGTTGATGATGACGGATGCCTCTGTTGATTCACAGTGCAGGGTTGTCCTCTGTGGTATTATGAATTGGAAGCTGCATTAGAATGCACTTGATCATCATGTGCTGTTGTCTCCAGGAATCTCATCCCTTCCATGTTGATTTCCCTTCTCATGGACATGTTAATGTCCACAAATCTTTGGCTGCAGTCTTTCACTGAGAGAATTTTCTACAACTTGATGACACTCATCCAGAGGAAGTACAGAAGCTGTTTTCTTCAAGTGTTTACAGATCGAAGTCATGAGATTACTCCCACATTACTGCAATGAAAAGAAGAACCTGTGCATTGTAGCTTGAATCTATTACATCTATTTGCTTCAATACATACATACATTATATATATATATAATTTCACCCCAACAACAGAGAAAAAGATGAAGACCATGAAATCATTCACGTCCATGCACAAGAAGAAAGAAGAAATCAGAAGAAACAAGGAAATAAGCTACAGTAGACGTAACCACTCCACGCAGGATTTCTTCTTGAGAGGGAGGGCGAGAAAGATGGAGGTGAGATCACAAGGCACGTCGTAAAAGCCATTTGGTGGAGCCTCCACCGTCCGCTTTGCAGGTCTCCGCTTTCTCGGGGCGGGCGGGCACACGACGGCCGGCCTCAGCGTGTGTTCCTCCGCCACCGGTGTCACGCACTCTTCCTCTTCGCCGTCCTTCGTTCTTGGACCGCCTTCCACGGGTTTTTCTTGTATCAAGGAGGACGTCTTTATAGCCGGAAGCAAAGGCAATTCGCCCACGACGACTACCTCAAATCCCATGGACGCGAGAACCCGAGGAGGAGGAGGAGGAGGAGGAGAGAACACAAAGACACAAGTCTCTGTGGGGAACAGGAGAGAGAGAGATAGAGGGAAGGACAAGTAGTTAAATAGTCACGTCCATGAAAAGGAAGATGATGATGAGATGATGGAATGATTTGTATGAGGAAGGAGGGCCAGTAGAAAGACAGAAAGGTATCATTTACTGAATGCATGAAAGACTCAGAGGAAGCCTTGGATCACTTTGCTGCTCAACCATGCATGTCTGCTCCTCTATCAATACCATCATCAAAGAAATGAATCAAGCTTGAAGAATACATGCAATCATAGCACTAAACAAGTTGGTGTGGGTGTCTTTAGGGTAAAGCTTGAAGGCCTTGGATCTACAAAGAAAAGCTACCCCAACCACATGGGATTTGTAGGGTTGGAAGGGATTAAGCTTCCCACCGAAGAGTTGTTAATTGCTGCACCCCCTTCTTTACGTCAAAAGGTGGGAAAGATTCTTAGAGATGGCAATGATATCAAACACTTCATGTGGCTACTACCATGCCAAAGAGAAATTTTATATGCAGTGCCTTGTACAGCAGTCAACTCATGGATCTAACTTGAAGAAGGGATTACATGATTAGTTTTATCCTAAGAACACATGGTAGATGCCATCCTCTCCTTGTCACCCACATTATGATGAACCTGAGATAGCAAGGTGGATCACATGAAATGCAGGAAAGCAGAAGAATGAAGAGACTGAGAAGAATGTACATACCAGCCACTTCTAAGCAACTAATTATGGAAACATTTAACTAGGTGTCAAGTTCAATGTTAAGACACACTCTTATACCCTACAGCATAAGAAAAATATTGTGAGAGGAGTCTATGCAACCCTTGAGGACATCAAGAGGTTGGTTGGTGGTGTGTCAATGATCAAAATAATCTATACAATGTTTTTTCAGATACATAGAGAATTTATAAAACAATAGATTATCTTCTTACTTATATAGAAATCTTACCAAAATCTTTTTTTTTTCCTCCAAGCAATCCAATTGAAATAAAGAATATAATGCCAATTTTAATAGAACCAAAGTGAGAAGATGAAGAATTTGATTCCCAATAAAGTAGGAAGATTTCATGGCCTAATTGTATTTTATTACTATGTACTTGCTGACCATACAAATAATTGAATCTTTTAACAGGGTAGTCCATGGGCTTGTTTGAGCATATCAGCCTATTTAAGGCTCATCTGCATAGCAATAAATGAGAGCAAAGGACATATTATTTAATGGCCATACAAATAGTAGAGTGAGACAAGCAACCACAATATCCTAAAATAACTCCCTCCCTTGGAATTTCCAAATTGCATATTTGAATTAATAAAATGGAATTATGTTAAAAAAAGCTATGCCAAATATGGGACAAAATCTTGTAGAATTCTAGTGTAATTTCATTTGTGCATGATGAGATGTTGAGACCATGATGACATTTTAAGTGAATTATTGCTTATAAGACCCATAGGTGATTGCATGTTCAATGCATTGGTTTTGGTTAGATCTCAATCAAGGTTAGGTCAAGCCATTCAATATTAGCTATTCAAATCCCATGTGTACAATTTCTTTTATTTAACATAAATAAATTGAATACATCATCTGGATTACAATCTGCATGATTTTTTTTTATTTTTTAAATATTTTGTAGGTTTATTATAATTTATTGAGAAGTTGAATAAGAGCATGCGGATCAGCAAAAAGGAAGTCAGACAAAGTCTACTCATCGAACGGCTGATAGCGTTTTGAAACCTCGTGATTGGTGAAAGGACTGACGTCGATGTACCACTGCGGCTTTTATTACTCGCAAATACTTTTCTTACTATCAAAAAGACACACGCGATGTCTACCTGCCTTTTTATTGGAGAACGAGAGCTCTGCAGGCAAGCCCCAACCACTACCCAATCACCCAACAGGTAGACGAGGGGATGACAATAAAAGAATATATTGCCTATTTTAATTTATTCTTTTTCTTTTGTATTTTCTTCGTTTTTTAAACACGAAAGACAAGAAATCCACCCTCCCACGTACCTCTGTCTAAAGGTGGGTCCCCCATCAGGTCTACCGTTTCTATTTAGCAGCAACGGAGGTAGGAGCTTTGTCGGGGTAGACGAGAGTGTTGCTGCGAGTTTCGGTCTCAACGGAAGAGAAAACGAGCGATCTTAGCCGTCGGATGGACGTATGGATGGATGGGCACCGTTGACACGAATCTTAACGGTCTCTGTCTTCCTCCTCTCACCCACTATAAAATGTCCCGCTCTTCTCCTTCGTTCGCTCGCTTCGGCTTTGTGTTCTTCTATTCTGATGTTCGCTTACTTATCTGCGAGTGATGGCCGTTGATCTGGTGGGGTACACAAAGATGGACGACCGGATCGCCATCCAGGAGGCGACCGCCGCGGGGCTTCGCTCAATGGAGCACCTCATCCGTCACCTCTCAAACCCCCACCGCCACCAGCAGCAGCAGCTGGACTGCCGCGAGATGGCCGATTTCGCTATTTCCAAGTTCAAGAAGGTCATCGCCATCCTCGACGGCACCGGCCACGCCCGGTTCCGCCGCGGCCCAGTGGCGCCGCTTCCTCTGGCCGAGCCGTCGTTGCCAGCCGCCGCGAAGAGTCTTACCCTCGCGCCGATACCGCTGCGCGTCATCCACCCTCACCACCCGCTCCCGCCGCCTCCCAAGACGACGCTGACCCTCGACTTCACCAGGCCAGTCTCCACCGCTGCGGCTGGCGAGCTGCCCCCGCCCACTCGATATGGCAAGGAGTACTTCAGCATCTCAATGCCGATGACGTCCGCGACGTCCTCGTTCGTGTCGTCCGTCACCCGAGACTGCAGCGTGTCGAACGGCAATCTCGCGCTGTCCTCCCTCCTCCTCCCGCTGCCCGCCGCCGCCTCCGCCAGCAGGCCGCCCCTCTCGTCCGCGCCTAAGCGGCGGTGGCATGAGCACTCTCATGCCCACTCGGATCACGTCGCCGGCAAGAACGCCGTCCCGGGTACTCGCTGCCACTGCTCCAAGAGAAGGTAATCGAGCAGATCCGCTACCTGCTTATGGTAGCAACTCGTGCGCCTGGATCAGCGCTCTAGCTAACCTACGCCGCGGTTGTGCCCCAAACTTAATCACCAGTCTCGTGCATTGAGCAGGAAGCCGCGGGTTAAGCGGACGATACGGGTGCCGGCGGTGGGCTTGAAGGCGGCCGACATCCCGGCCGACGAGTATTCGTGGCGAAAGTACGGGCAGAAGCCCATCAAGGGATCACCTTACCCCAGGCAAGGACTCGTTCTCCGCACGTCCGATCTCGAACCAACGGCCCCAGATTGATCTAACGCCCTCTTCTCCTTTATGGTGTTGCAGGGGTTACTACAAGTGCAGCACCCTGCGGGGTTGCCCGGCAAGGAAGCACGTGGAGCGGGCGCCGGACGACCCCTCGATGCTGATCGTGACCTACGAGGGAGAGCACCGCCACAGTGCCGCCGCCATCTAAGGTCGTCCAATTAATTCCAAGTTCCAATCACGACCGCTCATTCCATATGCATCTTCTTTTACTTCCTTCTTTTCCTGTGATATATTTATGTACAATATTTCCATGTTCCCCAAAGAAATCCGAGAAAATTTTGACCCAATCTGGTGCGGTGGGGTGTAAGTGGGAGCCTGTGATGAGGGTACGGTTTGATGGCGGCATTTTTATTTTTCTTTGTCCGAGTGAGTGGGTGAGATTGGAAGTTGAAGTAGGAACCACAATTAAGAATCTGGTAATAGAGGACTTAAATGGTGGCAGATCAACCCGCACTATCTCACTGTGCAGATAATTGACATGCATCTCAAGGTTGAAGTGATTTAGTGGTTTAATTTGTCACTAGCTGGCTACACAATATCTTTGTTGCTGGAGGGTTATATATTTAAATTTTGCTGGTGAAAAAAATTACATTTGAGATATTATTGGAATCAGGTTTCTGCGTGTGCATGACAAAGGAAAAAGAAATAATTATTTTTTTTAAAAAAGGGAGTCTATTAAGATCTTACAGTTCTACAATAGGACCTGTATAAAGAATGGAGGATCACTCCATAGAATCATGAGAACTTGTGTATGCTGAAAGAATCACATTTATTTTCTACTCTGAGGAGACACTTGATGGTTTAATGATTGTGTGCAATCTAGCAGTCTGGATTTATTCACATATATATGGTGTAAAACATTTTAAGAAAAAAAGATACTCTTAGGAACAAGAAAGAAAATTATTGGCATGAGTAATTTGGGTTCGAAAGGATTCCTTAACAATTACTTGATATAAACTACAAATGTTTGTGAAACCTTTTACGAGGAAACTCTTTGGATAAAATACTTGAAATGGAGAATACTGTAGCACATGCAATGGTTGAGGTGACCATTCTATTAGTGGGACTTGACCTACCTGACCACTACATGTATAGTGGAAGAAGCTTTGATTACTTTGCCAAAACTAATTGGATTTCAATTGGTAGATTTGACATAGATATTGTAGTGTACTATCTAAATTTGACTTGTGCCAACCAAATGAAGACATCGAAGTGTAGAAAAATGTATTCCCGTGCTCACAATTTTCCAACTTGATCTATATGCATAGTTCATGCCCACTAGTTAGTGTCTTTTTCTGGCATGAATTATATATTAATTCTGGTGGGTGGTTGTGGGTCTTGCATGATGATGACTGTAGAGGAAATGCCAATGCCCACTTGCCTTTTCTAGATGAGGAACAAATTCCTATATATATATATATATATATATATATATATATATATATATATATATATATATATATTAATGGCAATACAAATGGATGGCCTAATAGTGTCATAGCGAACTTGAGCATTGTTTTTTATGCTTTTAATTTCTCATTTGGACTGATGGATCCTCAAGAACTTTGATTACCTCCATTGTTAATAAATACAATCGATCATTAAAGTGACGAGGTATTGCTACATAACCATAAAGAAATGTCACAAAAAAAAATTCATAGCAGCTCATGCATGTAATTTTCCCATTATTTTGATTGGCCTTTGATCTCGGTAAGGATGGATAATTTTATACTTTTTAGGATTAAAAAGACTTCTGCCACAACCAACCATAATGCCCAATGTTCCAGCAATTTAGGATCAATTACATAAATCTCATCACCACTATGCTTGTGTAAGAAAAAAATATATGTCAACTATCAGCATAGAAGTGCATATATATTTTATCTGAGATCAGCTACATAGATCATTACTTGCCGTTGAGTTCTATAAAAGATATAATAGTATATATCAGCTATCAGCTCGAAAGTATATATTTTCAAAGTCATACTAGGAGAAAGAATGTTCTAATTATTCATGGAGCATGCCGAGGTAATGCATGGCAAGTCTTGTAGAAAATTAAAGAACAAAACATGAAATACCTAATATTACTGTAGTGATTTTGAAGATAATAATTCTTTACCAGCAACACAATAGGATACTAATTCTTTGCTACTGTTGCGGTTCTTGTTTGTATAACTTATTTATTTTTTTCTGTTCAAAATGACCAGAATACAGTGCTTTATGGGTGGATATCATGACTTTGTTAGGGTATTGACAACTGTGTTATTGACTAAGGTTGAGATTATTGCGGAAGAAAGCTGAAATAGTATAATTACAAGATAGAGTCAGGCATCTCCTTATGAACCCAAGATGGTCTTTGGCTTCTGCTGGGTGGCCCTGTCATTGCATGCACTTGGGAGGAAGCAAAACAGTCTTCCATGCACTTGCAGCAGAGCGACAAAGCTACTCGTGTTTCCACAAGTTCTCCATGGATTATGATTGCAGATGCATGGAAAAGTATTCCACCTGTGTTTTTTATGCAAGAGCTGATCAAATGCATATGGGAGAAACAATTCTGCACTGTGGCATCACCAGGGTATGACCCACTCTGGAACGAGAGGTCGAATGGTTTCAACCTCATAGGCAGGGAAGGTATTCAAAGATACTGCACCTCGTTTCTGATTGCTGCTGTAGTTGTTTACAATGAGCTGTGTAACTGTATGATTGCTGCTGCAGGTTTACAAAGAAACAAGAGATCAAATGGTTTCAACTTCACAGGCAGGGAATGGATTCAAATGAACTGTTCTGGTTGCTGCTGCAATTTATTTTTGTTGGATGGAGCTCAATAACAGACGTCTAAGAGGTCTCATTTCTTCTTTCTAACGTTAGCGTCACTTTCAATGAGATATTGCATGTCTATGTCAATTTGCTTCTATTTAATTAATGCTATTCTGGCTGCAGTTCCTTCTTGTGTTTTGCACTTGTCTCATCTCACCTACTAAAAGAAAAGGTATCTTTGCAGTCTTCCCAGTCAATGAAAACATGTTTATCTTGTTGAGACCTTCCAATTAGTGTCTTGTCCCCTGGAAGATTCATACAATGCTGGGCCCATATGACATCAAAACCTTGCCAACCTAGTGCCAGAAAACACAGGAAATCATGGACAGCCCCTTTAAGAAGTTTGATGACAATGGATAAGTAGGCGTAGGTCTTGACAAGTTTCACAACTTGCCCACTGTTTTTCCATGGTTGCCTGTCCTTTTCTGCCACCCAATTAATTTGGTCATCCCTATTGGATTTGACCTTAGGTTTCCAAGAGCTGTGTTGCAATTTTTCATTTTTTTCTAATGCTTAAGAAGTATTAACATGAATCCAGCAAATAAACTGGTGGATTCAGATTAAAAATTGACAGCTCTAATTAAGTAGAATCATGGATTTTCTTTTTTAATACAGTAGTGTTCATCAAATAAGGAATTTTGAATCTTATATCTTGATATATGTGGCACTTATTTTATTGTAACATTTATCAGTAATGCTTCTATTTAGTGTTGGGATGGGTGGAAACCACCTACAGTATCTTCCTGTTGCAATATATGCCAGGTGCATGTCTTTTTCTTGAACCTTAAAAGTCAAAATAGGGAGAGGTTATTGGGCAAAGCAAACAAGAATCTTTCTCAGTCTTAGAAACTTTATTTGCTTATAACAAAACTAGTAAAATCCAAAACCAAAATCACATGGTCAATATTCACAAAAAAAGTATTCATAAATTTTGGATGATTTGTAATAATTCTGTGAAAAAGAATAGAATTACAAGTCATGGAAAGCATTAGACTACTTATTAACTATTTTACATAATTATAAAATATAGGAATCAGATTTTTTGAGTATTTGCCTTATATATGATTTTCTTTCTTAGGTTTCTCCACCAAAAACATATGTAAAATTATGAATGCATCCATAAAAAAGATGAGCTTTGCTAGCAAAATTTCAATCAACTAAAACTTCCACAATTACAATTCAACTAAAATAAATTAAAAGAAAAAAGATGAAAAAATTGTTGGATCAACTTACGAATAATTTTGATCATAAAATCTTATATGTGACATCCATCTTTAGAATTTTTTGGATTTTTAATCATAAAGGTTAATATCTATTGTTTGATAGTCAATTTTACTTTTCAAGTTTACAATTTTTTTTCCAAGAGAAGTTTACGATCATGCAGATGACAATCAACATTGTAAATCATTGATGTGATAGGTTAATATATTTATAAGAAACCTTATCAATAGCTTGGGCTATAGAGTTCATGAATGATTTGTGATGGGACACCATGCAAGTTCATTGTCCAGATTCATTTTATTTCCACTCCATCCATGCTGAACATTGAATTCTGTTCCGAAAAACAATATGATTTTGGTGTTTATATTTGTTTAATTCAAAGAGCAAAAATGAGGAATTAGTGTATTACCCAGAGGACTCCTTATATGCACCTTATATACAACACACCTACAAAATGATCGGGCATTTGGATGATGTCTCTTAAATGTCATTAAGTGAGCCCATTAATGCTTCAGTTGGACCGTTGTGCTATCATAACTGTGCTATGATTGAATGGTAGAACTATTTTATAAGAATCCCCATTGATAATAATTTTAATATGCAATATACTTCTATAATATAATTAAAATACAATCACAAGGGTTATCTTACCATCTTCTTATTCTTCATTTTACCTCCAAAACTTTTTTTTCGAAACAATATTATATCATTCAAGAGTGTGGGCTTTAGTATAATGCTAGGGTCGTTCATTTGGGAGATCATAATCTGAGTTACGGAAACAGTCTCTATATTTAGAAGGTTGCATACATTAACCATTTCCTAGACCTTAAATTAACGGGAGCTACATGCACTAAGTATGAGACATAGGATTAAATGAGCTATCAACATTAGTCATTGCAATTGTTTTGCATAATATAGAGAAAATTTGATTTGGTGGTCGGGATATTGATAATTATTTTTGTTGAGCCATAAAACCCAAAGTAAATTTTTAAGAAGTCTCTAATTGTCAAAGCTAGACTCTCTCACTCCAATTGTCAAAGAACATAAATTAAGGAAGATTAAGGTTCAAATTTGTTCTAAAACGTTCCCAGAGTATGTGAGCATAGACACACTCAAAGAAGATATAATTTGGAGAATCAGATTAGAGTTTTAATGGTAATTATATCTTGGATTCCTAAGCCTCCCAAATAGTTACATATCCTAACTAATAATATCATATTTCTTTTTTTAAAATCATTTTCATTCCAATAGAACTCCCTTGGCAACCAACCATCTTCCTAATAATTTTGTAAGACACCCAATTATTTAAAAGAATATAAGTAGGAAAGGAATTAAGAACAAAATCGATCCTGACAACTTTACCAAGCTATCGTAGACAAATCTTTTTCAGCCATCACACTTTAATATCTCTCAGGTAATCTACCAAAGGAAAATACAAATTTGGTGTTTGATCAACCGGTCACAATTTGGTGGTTAATCATACCTGGGATCTACTGGGTATGTTTCCACTTGTCGGATCGACATGGCAAGAATTCTCAGCTCATGATTGGGCAAGTCTTCTTGGAAAATGCTTTGGGTGGAATCAAATTTGCTAAACATCATGTGTACAATGTTAAATTTTGCATGTACTTGTACCAAACATGATACAGTGTGACCCTTGGTGTCATTAGGCTTGTATAGAGGCTTTAAATGATTAAAATAGCCAGTATTTGTTCAGTTGATATCTTTGTTACATCGGTCAGTCTCCGATGGGTTTATATGTGGATGACAGTATCTAAACAGAGTTAGCCTAGACAGGAGTTGTTTTCACTTTTTGTTGTGCTTGTTTTCTTTTTCTTCTTTTCCTGTATGGTGGACAGAGTCCATCTTTCATCAAATGCCATGATCAAGTTTTCCTTCTACCTGATGGCTAGATGAAAGCCCACTTTGCTATGAAGGATTGTTGATGGCGTCATGAGTACTTGGAAGTATTGTTGATTAGTGAAACTGTTGTGTACGGAAGAGTACAATATCAAGAAGTTCCAAATCTATCAGGTCGAGTATAGACTATATTCTTGTGACTTGCTCTATATTATTTCTCTTTTGCACAGAATAAATTGCAAAGACAGATTTGATCCCAATACCTTATTATCAACATCAAGGGCTTTACCAACTAACTAGGAGAGTCGATCCGACTTATGACTTATGAGAGCCACGTGTTGTACTTTTGAATCTTGGAACAAATTGAAGATAATGAGTCCCACTTATGGGAGCTCTTTTGGGGAAGTATATAGCAAGCAAACCTTTGAGGTCCAATGCTTAAGAACAAACTTCCTTCTTCCTCCCCTTTGAGGAGTCTTCTTGATGCCTTGCTTCTTCCTCCCCTCTAAGAAGGATCTTATCAATTTGGATGGATCGAAGAGTTCAGCTCATCTCCTTCTCGCTTAGTTGCTTGTGATGGATCTTATCAATTTCAAAGATCATTATGAAGTTGAATATTTTCTTTCAAGTATTTGCTATCCATAAGGTTGCTCCTTTGCAACATTAGAGGATGGGTACTGGTACAACAGTAAGCTGCTTCTTTGCACCTTGAGAGATTAGGGTTTAAATCACGGAAATAACCTTTTCATATTTAGAGATAAGACTGTGTATATTGATTCTTTCCTGATCCTGCATTAATGGAAGCCTTATGCACTGGGTACATACACCCTCTATGCTCATTTGCTATCCATAACAACCATAAATATATCCCATTCAAGTAACAAGTTTGAGAATAAATATAACTAGAATAATGCTAAGACTCCTCAAAGCACCCACAACTATGTTTGTCTTTTGTATATAATATATATCCTCCTGCTCACTAAATAGGAATTACAACTCCTGATTTCTCCAAGTTTATTTCAGCAAAATCTTTCCCAAACTCCCAAACCATTGAGATATACTACCAAGTTGAGCTTGGGTAATAGGATTCTTATATCAAGAAACAATGCAAATGCATATACAGTGTAACAGTGGAGACAAGATTTATACGGTTTGATTACTTTTGCCTAAATCTATGCAGAAATACTCAAATATTTTATTGCCAGAATGATAAAATACAAAAAGGAAGAAAATTCCATTTTGAGTTAACTCAAATCAAGCTCTAATGTTCCTTGGACACCATATGATAAAAAATTATGACCACTTAATCTATTAGAAAAATACCTTAAGAGTTTATAGAATGTGTATCTTTAACTTCACATCCATACTAAAATTTTAGGATGCTCAGAGTACTTATAGACCAATCAACCATTGAATTTTAAAGTATTCTTTTGAAGTCTTTCCAAACTTAAATTCTTTTCCTCCAAGTAACTTATCCTCCAAAAAATATAATTTTGACTAAGGATTAAAAAAATATTGACCAATTATAATAGTAAGTATTTTCCTGTCTTGAGTTCCATTTATCATGAGTAGCTAAAATGATTTTGAAATCTTTGACAAGCTTATTACAATAACTTTTAGCCACAAAACTCTTCCATGACGGATATCACAGAGTTTGAAGCTATGCTACTCCCAGCTCTTCCTGCTCAAGCTATATCAGGTGTTGCTATGAAGAACAATGAAGAGCTCTCTCTACTTAGCTATGCAGTCAATTATCGTTTGATATTTTTGGGAAATAATTTTCAGCATTATGCATTATGCAAAACAATTTGTTAAGTTCTTTATCATTTTGCAGTACTTTCCATTTCTCATCCCAATAAACTGTTGAAAAGTAATTTATAATTGCTACTGGTGTTAGTGGCCTTAATTCTTCTTTTTGACATTTGACTAGCGACCATGTTTTATACTCATTGTTCCTTGTTTGTTAAGTCAAGTAGTGTCCAAAGATCTCACTGTAGTTAAAGTGGTGATACATGTTCTAGTTTATTTTGAAGCACTAATTGTGTAGTGTCTAAAATTAATCTTTCCACTAATGGAGTGGAAACACAATTAGTTGTAAAGCGAGGTAGTTGAGTTGTAAAGCCTATCGATATATACCTTGGGTCATGAATCATGTATTGGGGTTTGACAAACTTAGGTCAATCGATGTAGGTTCTTGAAGAGTTCATCGGTCTTGTTGAGTAATGTAATGGATGTGAAAACACAATTTTCTTTCGAAGAATAGTAGACTCTTGAGATGGTCACTATCTTTGATCAATCAAGATTTGACAATCGAAACCTTAAATGGTGGAATAGTCTCTTTCTTTATCTCAGTATAGAGTAGCTAGGAATGGTGTTTAAGGGTCACTTTCAAGGATTGCTTTTTTGGAGTCCCATGTAGGTTTAGTTGTTGTCATTCGATTATCAATGCTAGTGCTAAGGGCTGTTAGTGAGTGTCGTTAGACACAAGGTGTTGTTAGGGAGAGTTGTCTCCTTGGTGTAATATAAGATGAAAGGTCAAAGGTAATCTTTGTAAATTCAATTCTAATTGTTTTTCAATAGAGGCACTCACTTAAGTCGAATTTGATCATTCAAATCTTCCTTGACAAAAGCACCTGAAATAATATCGCAAGCATATATCGAGTATAAAGACAAGACCTCCAACCAAGAATGAAATTCTTAGTTGTTCAAAGACATTAATTGTGTGAAGCGAATAAGACAAATTGGCATCTGAAAGGTTTTTAGCCTTACATATTTGAGAATCCTCATGGTCCTCTCTTAAACTCCAGAACAAAGCTTAAAAAAAATAGAGAAAGAATCAACCACACTCTATACCCCAAATACCAATGAGAATATGACTATCAAAGTTTTGTCATCTTGGATATGACAACTATTAAATGCAACATCTCATATTAACAAAATATCTAAAAAGAATATTTCGTCATTTAAGCATTTAATCTTCTGTAACCTATTGTGGTTACAAAATAAGTGTAATATGGAGGCTTCTTCAACTATGCTCTATGGACTTTTTCCTTTCAGAATAAATAGGACATTATTGAATACAAACAGGGATAGAGTTTTTCAATAAACCATCTATAGGAGGATCATGAAAGTTAGACCTTAATGACTCAAGAAAGATTTATCTCTTGACCAAGTGATCCAATAGGCTCGGATAGAATTATTTTGCTTCAACTCCCAGATTACACTTTCTGTTGGATCACACCTTGTCTCAGGATAGAGGACTTCATCATTCATAGACATGAATTTTAAGAATAGCCTATTTCTTCTGGCTGTTTGCAGCTTGACATTAGATCTTTTACTGCTTGTTAAATTAGAAAATGATCAGCTCTTGTAATCTTTGTTTGCCTGACAGAAACAAGATGTGCTGATTTATGTTATAAACAGGAGTTCCCATGGTTCTTACTTGGCATCCTGCAAACCCATATGCTTTCAAGATTGAGTTACTACTGGTGATGGATGCAAGAGTCTTCTAAAGATTGAAGTCATAAACATGAAGCTTTGCACTTCCAAATTCTTCACCTTGGACCATCTGCTAATTGACTTTTTGATACTAACTCTTTCTGCTGTTGGTGCAGGTACTGCTGCTACATCTCTCTTAATAAATGCATTAGCTTTTTGGTGTTTGACTCTACAAAAGGTCAAATCAATTTCTTGGTAGAGGCCACCTCTGCCACTTATGAAGACATCCCAACCACTTTTATGGCACAAAACAATCATTCAGCACAAGCGATAGGGAGAGTCTGTTGAGGTCATTAAGTGCGAACCAGTAAGCTGTAAATAAATACTGCATGTTAACAGTGTGCTGATGAATGAGGTAATGCAGGCTAAAGGTAGCATCGGTTACTGTCTTTTTCTCACAACTCATGAGATTTGATTGGGTTATGCTTGTGTTGGCATTTGCTCCATATGGCACATAATTTATTCTGCTAACTCTGAAGGATATTTGCAAGCTGAGGTACTATTTGGGAGACAAGTAACACATAAGCAACTTTAATTGATAGTCGTGCATTATGATCGACCTATTTATCATCATCAGGAAACCAACAAATCAACCTTAGAAACCAAATCTACAAGCAAAGGAATCATTTAATTTACACAAGTGCCATATATGATCACACCAGACCCATTTGGTGATGCTTGTTTCCTGGAGAATTGCATGACAACTTTCTTTTACTGGGTGGTGATAGGTTAGAGCAGCTCTTGGTGTAGTTGACTTCAGCTCAATTACATCACAGAAGAAGAATAAGATTGATTCATAAATCTTACACTTGAGGACAAGCAGATACATAGTAATCTGCTGTGTTGACAGAGTCAGCAGCAAAGTGACACCCAACAAGATGCACAATTGAAGACAAATGTATCTGACTAAGCTCTATAGAAGAAGAAGTCAAAAGGTTGGAGCTTTAGCTTAGCTTTCATATGATGCAATCAATATCTAAATTTCAACTTTGGAATCACCATTGGAGGATCAAGAAGAAAGAAATGGAGCATGGAAATATCATGTTTCTTCTCTATTTCATGTTCAACACAGTGTGTCCTCTCTTCTCTACTGCTCTCAATCTTGGAAAGACAAAACAAAGAACAAACTCTAACATCCCTTGACATATGGTGGAAGAACGCAAACTTAATTGGCCATTTTAAGTCCAAAGTAGATGAGAGAGAGAGAGAGAGAGAGAGAGAGAGAGAGAGAGAGAGAGAGAGAACAGTCGTTCCCCTGACCCTACACGTTTCAGGTTTCCGGAGCTATGAATGAGCGCATGCTGCTGTTCATGGAGTCCCTTCCCATCGACCGCCCGAAGGAGCGCTCCTCAATTGCGTCGAGCTCCGGGCGCCACGTCCGGGCCCGCGACGCCATGGGATTGCCCCGGCCGAGCCCCAGCCACACGGGACCGCTCGGAGGCGGCGGGGGCACCGCCGGGGGCGCGGCGACGCCGCCCCTCTTGGCGGCTGTGGTGAGCCGGGTCATCAGGGTGGCGAGGTCGACCGGGGACGACTCCGACTGGAAGACGGCGTGGGGTAGGAGGAAGTAGAGGCGGCCCGGCTCGAGGCAGTCATCGGGCCGGAGCAGGTTGGAGCCGAAGGCGATGAGGTGGGCCGAGGAGAGCAGCACGTGCGTCGGCGGCTTCCCCGTGACCTCCCCCACCGTCACGGGTGCCTCGAAATCCTCCACGTACCCGTTCATGTGGATCACCCGCACGCAGCTGAACGTCCTCGCTCCCCTGCACGACATACAACCCCCCATTTCTCCCCTCTCTAATTCAGTCTCTCTCTCACAGATGAAGAAGAAGATGAACAAAAGGAGAAGACAGAAGTATATATGTGAAGGGGATAAACAACAGGTTAATATATACACTATGTATCTACTGCACTGCAAGAAAGAGAGAGAGAGAGAGAGAGAGAGAGAGAGAGAGAGAGATCTAGTAACACAGCGTAAAGTACATAGATTTAGAGAAGAAAGATAGAGAAGAGCGAGGAGATAAAGAAGAGCAACAAAAAGAGAAGACAGAGCAATGTGAAGGGGAGAAAGAACTGGTTAAGATATCCAACATGTATATTCTACACAGCAAGATAGACCGGGTAGAGAGAGAGAGAGAGAGAGAGAGAGAGAGAGAGAGAGTTGACTCGTTCAAAATGCCAAGAACGGGTCGATAACGTGTGGACGGTGCAGTGCATTTAGCTTGCATGCGTTTTTCTAATGAAATGACAATGTTAACCTCATATTTTCTACTATAAACAGCTGCACATTTTGAGGGGACGAAGGGTACTTTAGCCACTTCATAGGTGTGTGTGTGTGCGTGTGTTGATCCATTAAAATTTCTTGTCGTGTGGGGTTGGGGTGATAGAGTATGATACAAGCTGAGTGAGATGTGGAAGTAACTTGGAATGGGTGTGATGTGCCAATCTGCTGCCTCTCAACAATGGATTAGATCTCAGCAATAACACACATTCCACCTACCAGTTTGAAATGGTGTAGGAGTTGGTAGTCAAAGATCACAATGTTAATAATTACTAATGATGCTTTCATGGATATTAATGGATGCAATTAACAAAGGGTTTTTCTGTCTTTGAAAATATCTTTATTTAAAGGGTTAATTATAGATTATCTATGTAATTAGTTATCATCACAATCCTAATTCTTATATTTTTAAAAATTATATTGGATTCTTTATATTTATGAAAGTGAAACATTTAAGTCAATTTCTCCTCACGTAATCAATTTTATTAATAAAAATATCATAAAGTTTATCATTGAGCCTACATTGACTTTATCTTATTTCGTGTATCACAAAGTACGTGTAGTATTTTCGTCAACAGAATTGACGACATAAGCGAGAAACAAGGTTAAATATTTTACTTTCATAAGTACATGAATCTTAATATGATTTTTGAAAATATAAAAATTAAAATGCTAAAGATAGTTAATTACAATACGTAATATGTAATTAGCTCATATCTAAATGCTAATTAAAGTCCTAATCATATTAGTAACTTTTCATCAGCTTTATTATGCATGTGGGGGCATATGATATGGGTTCCTAATCATATGCAAATTGAAGTTAATCCTCACTGTATTCTTGCTTTTTTTTTTTGTCATTCATTTGACTTTGACTTTGAGAGCAAAGTGAGTTTCACGTTTTCTTTTCTAAAAAGAAAAATAATGTGATACTTCAACAGGATTGAGAAATAGTCCAAATATTTTACATTAGATTAGCATAGTGGGATCAAGTTGGCTGCAATATACAATGGAAAAAGGGTGTGATATACTTTTATGTGGGAAGACAGAGAATCAAGAGAAATAATAGGAAATGAGAAAAACATCCCTGTAGTTTATCACAAACAAATAGTAAGAGGAGGAACAATGATTAATCTTAACCATCTTTTGAAAATAGATGATGAGTGAAAGATAGTTTTATTGTTACAAAGGATAAATGGTGAGGATTGTTATTAATGGTTAAAATTCTTATTAGGTAGGTTAGCTAATATTTATAAAAAAATATATTTGATGATATTTTGAGCCTTTAACTTTAAATATATTTGATAATATTACAAAGGATGTTTTAAGTTTGAATAAACTAGAATTTTCTCAACAAAAAAAAAGAAGCAGAGAAGCCATTAAACATTTTTTTTGATATATTAAGTCCATTTCTACAATTTTACCACTTTCTGGCAAGGATTAACCTTCATGGAAAAACTTGAATTTAGCATTGATTTAGAGTTTGGTTTAATTTCTAATTCAAATTACCTTTAGTATTTGCTCTACATTTTTCCTTCTTATTTCCCATCTCCTCAGGAGACTAACTATGGAATGTTACTCTGTTGAATGAGATAGGATGGAAAAACAGCAGAAGAGTGAAGACAGTATGATGTGACATTCTGTAGAAAACTGGAGCTCAAACCAAACTGAGTTGAATGACTTGAACTTGATTTCCTGAGTTTTCTTCTGCATGCAATTGATAGACCTGTCTTCTTGGGAGCACCTTAAATCACCTTCTGATGTAGGGGAAATTGTCATTTAGTGTTTGAAACTGAAGGGACCTTTCATTGGCTCTGTCATCTTCCTTGGAAGGATATGAACATTTAGGAAGGACACTACTTTAGAACTTGCTATGAAAGTCATGGGTGCACACTGTCAAAAACATAAATTGGGTCAGAGATTTATGATCATTTTTAAGATGATCTGTTCTAATATCATTTATCACAATTCGATCGGATATAATAATCTATTTCTTTGATTTTATAAGCTTAGACAATTAGTCTGAAATATTTAAGCTCAAAATAATACTAATACATCAATTTAACCCATCAAACTAATTGAAATCTTCTCTCATTTTTGAGTGGAACTAAATTAGGGTGTCATAATATCTCATTGTCTGTAGACACAGATAATGATAAGCCACTCCAACATGATCTAAGGAAAAAGCACTGAACAAAATCTTCTTTTCTATGCTGTCAGATGATGGCTGTGTTTATCATAATATAGAAATGCCAAAATGAGACTTAAGAGCAATGTTGAACTTTCTGATGAGTGTTCCATGGCATTCAGACTCTCATGCTTGCCTACACAGGTTTGACATGTCAGACTATGCCTCCGTTTCATATTCTTCCTCCTCACATATCAGTGGCAGATTCTTCCACCTTCAAACCACACGGATTCAAAGAAAGATAAGCATGACAGGGACTTCTATAAGCATTTAGTGGCTGCACTGAGATCAACATGAACCAGAGATACTTGTTAATTGGCTGAACTGCTCTTGCTTCTTTGACCTTTGCAGTTAAATACTTCATCCATGAGAAGGTGCAGTTCATCCGCAGTTGATACATCACTGAGTGGCACAAGGAAGATGTGATTTGGTCGAGCTGGTGATTTGAATATTTTATGAACAGAATCCACAGCTTTTGGATTGATTCAGCAGGCAATGTGTGAAGTGCAGATGAGACTGTGTGTATGAGGGATGCAATTCTTTTAGGACAGCCAATTTGTCTGTGTCTTGACATTGAAGCAATTGGAAACTGTCCTAAAACCTTTGATTGATGTCTTACACCAATTCCTAAGGATGTTTTCCTTTTACACCTTAGATCTTTGTAAGAAGATGATTAGGACTTACAACTTTTTGTTATTATTATATATTTTTTTATAAAGATTAAATGTACAATTAAGTCGTTGACCAATTAGATACAAAAGTTAGAATTGAACAAATTTAATATGCTTTTTTGGCAACGTTGACATATGTGTCAAGATAAACTATTTTTTTTTGGACTCATTTAACTAAGTAATATATATATATATATATATATATATATATATATTTAACTGAATGAGTTTGAAAAGAAGAAAAAAATAAAAGAATAATTGAGAATATTTTTATTATTTTAAAATAATATTAAAAACTAACATTAGAATGCTGTTTGAGAAAAAGATTATATTAATTTGTTTTACAGAAATGACTTATATATATATATATATATTTATGTTTATATTCGTATTTACGGGTTTGAACGGGTAATGAGTGGAAGGCATCCCGCGAGGGTTCGAACCCGCAAGCGGACACCTACAATTGCATCAAGTGTTTGCGGTAAACTCTCGATTAGTACAGATTTTAAAGCAGAACTCGAAAGAACGGTTCACAAGATCAGGCTGCGTGTGTCTCTTGGGACATCCATGCCGCCGCTACGCCGTTCGCTACCGTCTTCATCCACGTCCCGCCGCACTGCATACGACGCCACTGCTCTTGCTCGGGACGGTGATGTCATTCTCTGTGTGTGTGTGTAGCCTGTGACTATTAGATTCTTAACCCAGGAATTGCGCCCCAAATTTAGTTCCTCGGTGAGTTACTTTCCCTGGCATACGATAAAATGTGGATTTTGATTGCTGATCGTTTCTAATGATTGCATTCTTTATCGATCGATATGATGTTACGCAAAAGTAAAAGGGGATATAAGAGGGAATAGATAATGCAAGGACGTAATGGACTCCTCTGATTTCTTCATTCTTCAAACTTCGGGGTAATTTGGACATACTGAACCGAGTAGATGGTAGTGATGCTCATGAGCGTTGGGTTCCCAGACAATGGCTGGAGGCAGGACCTTCATTCTCGTTCAAGCAGTCATTGGATGAACTAGGTAGTAGAAAATTTGGGCTGAATTTGACTCTGTTGCCAACAGAATTAAGAATGCACTATGTTACTCTAAATTCATAGATTTGATACTATTTTATTGATAGATGCCGTCGTGGGCCTGCAAGCATTCAGAAATATAGACACATGTTAATAAGCATTGGTAAATATTCCAGAAAGGGTAGACATCTAATAACCAGAATGTGTCTGAACTTAATGACCAGGAAAAGAGTTTTGTTCTTGCAGCGTTCATTTCAATAGATGTGACATTGTGATTTATTGGCTCATTTTCTAGTAACTTAAATTATTTGGTGTTTATCTTATGCTCTCTTGAAATCTTAACTTTTTTTCTCAGTAATATATATATTTGATGCCTTGTTAAACTCTCAATGGACATGACACTATACTACATGAATCTGGGATTGAAATTGTATGAACTCACTACTGCACCTGGGTGCAGTGGGGTGCTTCATAGAGCAATCTTAACTTACCGACAAAGATGTATACTTCCACAATTTGTATGGGCTAGTGCTCATGCTAAACTTTTTTGGTGTGTGCTTGCTTTATTAGGTTTCCCTATATGCAAAAGATAACAGGTGGTATGAACACACACAAGTGACAGGGGGAAAGTCTCAAGAGGGTGCAAGATATGGAGCCTGCAATGAAGATCCAAAGTTTGATGTATTGCAGCTTCATCTTGTTGATGATGCCTGACATGAGATGACATAAAGGGTGATGGGATAGGAGAATTGGGGAACACAGTAGGTAATGATGATAGAGAAAGAAAGGCTAACATAGAGAGAGGATGCAATAAAACACTCGATGATTTGTAGAAATCTGAACTTAACAATGAAAGAACAAGTGTTGCAAGTTCAAACGTATACTGATTTCGTCGAGGGAGAGAGGCATTGAACCACCATTTTGATCAGCTGGAGTTGGTGAGATGTTGATCCACAAGCCTGTGCTGCAAGTGGGCTCCAAAAATGTTAGGGTTTCAATGGAGGTTGCTGATGATTAGGCTATTCTGGGGAAGAGAGGGGAGAAGGTTAAATAGTTAGTCCTAAGACTTGCTTCAAGTCCTCCGACTTACATCGAGGGGAACTCTTGACATCACACTGCACACACGTTATGTGGGAAAACTAAAGCTTTCATTTATATAATAATTCTTTGTCCCGTTTTATAGGACCCAATTAAAAGAAGAAAAGGATGAAAATAATAAGAAGAAAATACAATCATATCAAAGCTAATCAAATAAATTGTGGTTTCTTTCTTTCTGGAAGATATGTTTGACCATACATGGACGATAATTGGTTTTGGCGGCTCTCCTATTTAGTTGCAATGCATGAAGATGGTTGATGAATGACCTTCCACATAGTTGCTGAAGCCTTGCATGAGAAGTAGAGAGCGGACTTCAGCCAAGAATGACTTGCCAACAAGCTGAAGCCTTGGACTTCTACATTAAGATATTGGCAACTCATTCTTGGCTTTATTCCACTCTCTGCATCTTCATGTCACGCTTGCAGACCAGTCTGTTGAACAATCATTCAATCTATGCTTTCTTGAACGACTCATTGCCTCTAATTTTGTTCTTCTGGTTTCTATGTGGTATTTCTGTTTGTATATATAGGCAGTACTTTACATATTCTTACATGGACTCATTAGATAATGGAGAACCGGACTGGTTTCTGCTGAAGAAATTCCTCAAGGAATATATTCCTTGCACTGACAGTGCTGCAACATGTGAAGGCATCTAAATTATAAAAGTCAAACATCTGCTTTGGGTTCAATTTGCTGTGGGTTTATACTAGTCACATTTAAAGAAGATTAACTAAAGGGTTATGGAGGTTAAATGTTATACTACTTACATAGTGAGTGGTCATCCTGGAATGTTTATCCGTTTGTCAATTGTTGCAAGAATAAGAATTGATTTGATGTGAGCCAAACATGAAGGGTCTTATTCTTGGCATCTAATCTGGTAAGGGATTCTTTCAGGAGATTTGAGATTGGTCAATGCATTCATCTTGAGGAGAATGAGTTCCTGTTGATTTGATAGGCTTAGATTGCATTGTTTCTCATTTTGGCTTGTGAACCTTCTACACTTTGTTATTGTTGTATTAGATGTTGAGACAATTTCTTATTCTGTAGATATTATATATATGTCCTTCTGGTATAGCTAAACTGACAAAAAAGGAGGTCTAGTCATGGTTAAACATAACTGTATTTTTCTTATTAGGTCAGGAAATTTCAATTCTTATTTTAATCATATAAATTTGTGCTTTCCGAGCCTTTTAATCATACATTCACATCTATATATCAAAGAAGTGGTTTTCATGTTTGAGACTATTTGAGCCTGTGACACTCACTTTAATTACTTGATTGTTGAGGCTATTTGAGGCAACTAATAATCCATTTCTACCACTTGTTTACCTTTTATGTGGGAATCCCCATTGGTAAATGATGTTTTTTGTATTCATGACGATTTTCATATAAACTAGTCTTTTGGACTATGCTCATTGAGGATTCCATTTCAAAGGTCATATTTTGATCAATGATTTGAATCTCAGTCCAACGCCGGTTTTCGTAATCTGCTAGCTCAATACCGTATTGGTATAATAGGTAGTGTATTGGCCCATAAAGTTCGTGTTCATAAAAAAGAAACAATAAAAGAAAACCTGATTGTTATCAGCTTATATTGGATCAGTAAATATCGGTGGATACTGTATTAACCAGTATTTGAGTCCATACTTTTGATACCTGTATCTAAGTGAAGTATATGTCTTTTATTGGAGAAGCTATTTGTTGGAAAGTGATATTGAATCATGAAATTCATCCTAGATACTTAGATATTTTGATATAAAAATCTTTACGAATATTTCAAATGTGAGCATTATGGGGTAATGTATTGTCTAATAGTCAACAATCTTTACGAAGCTATTTGTTGGAAAGTGATATTGAATCATGAAATTCATCCTAGATACTTAGATATTTTGATATAAAAATCTTTACGAATATTTCAAATGTGAGCATTATGGGGTAATGTATTGTCTAATAGTCAACATGCTTTCAACACCATTGCAGAAAATATGTTATTAATTTTAGCCATAGTTGGGTCATTACAACTTTTGTTGTAGTAGTTACTTCAAGACTCCAGCTTTGTCACATATTCCATATATCATATTAGATAGATATCATATTTATGAAGTACTATTTACTTTCATGATGTCTTGATGGTGAAATGGTAGACACATGAGACTCAAAATCTCATGCTAAAGAGTGTGGACATTCAAGTCCCATCAGGGCATAATATTGAGAATGCTAATTGAATGAACAATTTAATAATAGATCTAGATCTAATCAATGTTGATATATCAAGTATCAAGGTTTGCCTTACTAGTTTGAACTAGAAAAATGACAAAAAATGGTGGGGTATGTCGACGACATAGAAAAATGACAAAAAAATATCTCCAAAAATACCTAAAAATAGAAAAAACATAGATTAAGATTTTTAAGTTGAAAATAAATATAAATTTTGTATAATTTTAATAAAATTATTCTAAATTAGGAAAGAATAGTGACACCAGGGTTTTTAATATTGTTCCGTACCACACGTACCGGGCGGTACCTACCAGTCCGCCAGCTGACCGATACGCAGACCACCTACTACCAGGCGGTATTAGCCTGGCTATGGCGAGGAAGAAGAGAGAATTCGAAGAAGAAGGAGAAGCATCGAAGAAGAGGGAGAAGTATTGAGAAAGAGGGAGAACCATTGAGAAAGAGGATCGTGGAGTTACCAATACGTCGTCACCAGTGTCTTAATGAACCTGAGCCCATCGAACCTCGGTGCAAACTTGTCTTCCATACCCTTTCTCGATCCTGATCTGGCACCTCCCTCCCTCGACGATCCCGATCCAGGAGGTAACGACGAAGAGAGTCGTACCTCTTTGGAGGAGGAGCTGGAGGCACGGGGATCAGGAGATACAGCGGTGAGAGCAGTAGAAGAGGCGACCGTGAGGAAGGCGACGAAGACCTCGACCTTCTTCATCTCCGAACAGTCTCCTTCATCCACTATCACCGCACGAAGGACCTTTTGATGTCGTCTTTCTTCTCCTCACCACCTTGGCGTCGAAGGTCGCATATGAGGCGACGAGGAGAAGAAGGACGAGGCGACGATGATGAGGCTACTACTTGGTAATCTTCTTTATATCTTTATATATTATTTTTTATATATTTTTATATAAAAATATATATATTTTATATCTTTTTTATATATTAATTACATATATTTATATATTTAGTATCGCTCAGTACTAAAATTGATTTTTATATTTTTTCTAAGCGTACCACTCGGTACGTTATACCGTACCGAGCAAGCAAAGCTCGGTACACCAATATGGTACGAAATTTCAATCCTTGATTGACACATCTTTTTTGGGCTTTGAGGAGCAGCTTTGTGGTACGTTCCGGATCATCCTTCCATTGATATTGAATTATCTATAAAGAAATGAGTTAAATTGTTAGATTACAAGTTGAACTTTAAGATTCAAATGAATCAAGTATAAATGGATCGATCAATGAATATACATAGTTCTACTACCAAAAAAGAATGACAGGGCTCTGTGGGCAATGGATCGGGGTCCTCGATCCTATGTATATGTATATCAATTTGATATATTTGTTGGACCAAATCTTAAAATTGATCCCATGACATAGTATACTAATACATTGTATGCTATTAATGCATCAATGTGGTGATGGTCGTAGTTTGATCATTGTGAATCACATGTGTTCAAGGCGGCTCCTGAGACAAGTACGATCATGGCATGTATTGTTGCAGGGGTTGGAGAATACCATAACTTATATTTTCATCATTGATCTGCTACTCTATATCATAAGATCGATTACTGTACCGTTTCTCTGAGAAAAATGATTATCATTATACTGATGTTGACAGTAAAATTCTCCATAATATGATAGCTAGGAATATGACGAGCTCCACTTTATGTCTATGTCGTGTAGGTTCTATCGTATCTGCTCAGAATCATCCACTGTCTTTCTCTTCCCTTTCCTTATATAAACTTGACTAGTACCTCATCGAGTTGTATAATTTGAATATTGGGTGGCATACGTAAAATACTACTCCTCGGTCCATGCACCACCTTCAAAATGTGGAGATAGGACCATCGACTCTCAAGCGTTGTCACCATCATCGGTTGAGACACTACTATCCACATTGCTGCCATGTCTCTAGACCAAGTGGGTTGTTGAATACGATTGAGTAGTCTCGTCACCTGATTCGATTCTTTCCAACGATGCAATTGATGCTATTACCTTCTCATTTGCCTTTGTACACTGGGCAGATGATTGTGATAGTTGGGTGTCTCTGATTCCTCGAGTAGTTTGATCGATGTTGTTAGACTCCTTTCGCCACGTTCTAATCGAGGGGAATCTTCCTTCTGCTAGGGATGTGTTTCCTTTTCTTCTATTGCCTCGATGAAATCATAAATGATATGGAGGATCTCCCGCCTCATTAAGTAAAGAATTCTCTTGGTTCTCCGCTACTTTGACCCATTCTAACATCGGAGGTGAATCTTCATTGTAGTATTGAAGGTCAATGAGATTAATCTTTGGTTCCTTTGACTCCTTATCCAGCTCGACACATCGCAAACTTAGCTGCATGGTATAATAGATATATACCAGTTTCTTCAATCGTCTATATGATAGCCTATTACGGACCTTTGTATGAATCAATACAAATGTTGACCAGTTACGTTCGTAATCATTCAATATCGCTATTTGTGAAAGTACACGGACGACAACCTTTCTTAAATTTGGTGTATCCCCTCCAAATTGTTGCTATCGCTCGATTGTAAAAATATATAAATAAGACTTTATTAGTATAACAAATAATTAATATTAAATATAGTTTATAATCAATATATGTGTAATTTTCCCTTACCGGGATCAATATTGTAATGACACGAAATAGCTACATTGTCGAAGAATGAATCAATACTTTTTAAAATAGTCAACCATCCATAATAGTATCGGCTGCATTGACAGTGTTTGGTAATAGTCGATATATAACATTTCTTAGTGCCAACAATAAATTTGATCACATTCCAAGATTATACTGAAATTGAATGGCTAGATTTAGATAATATGTTGTAAGGCATAATTTTATTAGTAAAATTTTTAAATATTAAAAAATTATGAATTAAATTATATTGAATATAATTTACTTACATTATGGATGTCTTGGTCCATACGAACCTTGGTCCTACGGTCGATGATATGTAAGTATCGATCAGCCTTGAAATCATCTGCAAATGCTTTCTTGACCTCCTATCTTGTTGTAAGCAGTAAGTCTCTATATCGACCTTATGGAGGACAACGTAAAGTGGTTCCACTCCTTCTATAATTTCATTTACGACATCCCAAAATCTAAAAGAAAGAATAATCATTTTCACCTTTTTCTATCGCTCGATCTCGAATGCCTAGAATTGGACCATTTTTGTGATGTGACTATTGCCTTGAGCCCCTACCTCTTTTGTTGTATTGACTTTAAAATAATAAAATTTGTAACAAACTAAGTGACTCTACGTCAGAGTATCTCACTATTTGTATACTTTTGCATCAAAGAGTGGACTCGAGCTATACACTTGCGTACTGATGGTAGCTCGTCAATATTCTTCAACATTAAGTCCATGTAATGAGCTGCTCATAGAGTACAAAACAATATATATTTTTTCCATTAATCGTAAACCTATCTTATTGAAATTAGCTCCATTGTCGGTGACAATGTACTGTGGTTCAATCTCCTCTACCATGGTATTCATTAGGTTTTTTCAATATAGCTTACATCTTGAATCTTATTGGAAGCGTTAATTGACTTATGAAAAACCACTCATTTGTTGTAATATATAAGAAAATTGATGATACTTATTCTTGTTGGCCCTATTCAATTGTCACATATCAGTGTCACCATATATTCATCCCATTGTCTTTTGAAGAATTTTATCTAATCCCTTAGTTCTGCCTCTTCATTTAAATACAAACTATGGATCTCCTTTGGTGTTGGAGGTTGGATCCTCATGACAACCTTTTAGATAAAGGAGACTATGCTCTAATAATATAGACCTTAGGCTGTGCTTGCTAGAATTTTGTAGAAGTTCAACCAGTTAGCTATTGTCTTTCTAATATCCCGCTTATTTTCTTTTGTATATGTATTATCAATTCGTGTTTGCTTTGCTGTTTATGGAGAATAGACTTGCATATCAATATCAATAATATACGGTGTTGATCTCCTGCCAAGTCCTTTGATAAAACCACGATTCCACCTTGCCTCTTGCTACCAATCTGGCTCAATTAAGGAGGGGCAGTTGGCTACCTCATACTGGCTAACCTCTGGAATCCCTGTTACGTAGACCCATTGCCACTGCCATGCTTCCATTGTGAGTTAGGTCGTCGATGCCTCATTGCCTCCTCGTACATGTACTGATACTTCATTTATGCATGAATACTAGCTCTGAGATCTATATCGATATTATCATTGCGAGCCCTGTAGTATTCTTCCTGTTCCTTGGCCTTCTTTTTAATTATATCTTCTCTTGTCTGTTGTAGCTTAATTTTGAAATAATTGATGGATCTCCATTGGAACCTTTTTGTATTTTACAACATTGAGATATGTATCTTTAGTTGGGTGATTCCTCTAACTCGGTCAATGTAGTCACAATGAATGTATTGCCAATGATGATGGTTCCCATCTATCTTTCGGGTATGATCCCAAGCGTCGTTATGTGTCTATTCCTTTGGTATCATGTTCTTACCTACATTGAATTAAATAAACAAGTTACGATTAACTCTAATTTGAAATAACAAGCTACGGTTATATGTAATGAACCCTACTTTGCCACTATAAACATATCAATCAACCTAATAAACATTAAATACATAGGATTTACCCAATATAGATCAAATTACGATGAATTCATAATTAAATATCACAACATTAAAAACACTAGTTTTCCCTAATTAGCCCTCTTTTACCATTATAAACATGTCAAAAGCCCTACTAATTATTAAATACATAGAATTGACCTAGGTCAATTCACGAAGAATTAATCATTACATACACAAATTACAACATTAAAAAACTTAAATAAACTCTAATTAGCCCTATTTTACCATTATAAATATGTCAAACACTACAGGAGGCATTAAATACATAAATTTGATGCAATATAGGTCAAATTATGATGAAATATTATTAAATATACTAATCATAGCATTAACATAATTAATTAAGTAAGTGCAAATGAGAGAGTGAGGAAAGTACGTGAGTGAGAAAGAGATTGAGAGAGTAGAAGAGTTAGAGAGAGCGAAAGGGGAATGAATGAGAGAGTAGAAAGAAGTTTTTAGTTCAAATAGATGAATCCTGGGCACCCATCGGTATTGATCGAAATTCGATTGTTTTGCTCGGTATAGACCCCGTATCGGGTGATACAAGATCATATAACACTAACTGCCTGAGACAGGGTGGTCCGCGTACCGGTCTCCTGTCGGACTAACACATACTTCCCGTATTGGATGGTATACCACGTCATGACAAACATTGCCAAGTACCTGATCTCTTGATACGAAGCAAGGTCTGTCATACCGAAGCGTACCCACCGTACCGGGCGGTACGTACCGGTCCGACAGGTTACCGGTACACGGACCGTCTGGTACCACTACAGTGCTGCTACAGTGCTACATTACTATACTGTAGCACTGTTACAGTATGAAAAAGTATAAAATTGTTCTGTGCACCAAGGTGTACCGCTCGGTATGCCTGATGTACCGCCCGGTACACCGGTACTATACCGTACTGAGCCCGGGTCGAAACACCGGTATGGTACGGTACAACGAACCTTGATACGAAGTAATTCTACAATCTCCATAATCAAAGTCTGGCCTGTTAAAATTGAAATAGGTTTGCTAGGGGGTTACAAAATCTTGGCGATCTTTCTGTCTAATGAATCAGGAATTTGTATAGTAGTTGTCCGTCTCAGACCCACCCTTTAGGTATATGATTCAAGAGGAATCACAAGGGTGGATTGATAAGTTAGCACATGTTGCATTTAACCTTGTGTCACTTCTGTGATAATTTTGGTCTTGCTCTGGATGTGCAAAAAAATATCTTTTTTTTCTTTAAAAGTCTAGAGAATTCAATAAGCTTCATTTGGAGAGTAATAACCACATGAACAATATAAGATGAGTTCAAACTTGGGAAATGATCTAGACGGATTTCTACCAAAGAGTCACATTCATCTCACAGCAGAATGTTAGTAATTGAAAATCTCATTGTTACTTTACACATGTACCTAATACTTATAATCTGTAAATTTACAAGAAAGCTTTTGGTACCATGGATCAATTCCCTGATCGAAGGCACATGTATATTTCTTATGATAGTTTAAATGGAGAGTTGCATGTTCCTGGCTGTATAAGTAAATGAGATTACTAAAAGAATAGGCATTCTTTGTGGAATAATGTTGTGAAGAATAATTGAGATAAATATGATGAAATGAGTAAGTGATGTTAAACAAAAAGATTCAATAATTTTTTCAAAAGAGAATGTAAATAAAGAATTATTTTGTACATTAGGTTGGATAGAGGTAGCACTATATGACTATAGCATGAGGGGATGATATTTTGGGAGCTCAAACACTCAAATTAGGCATTATGATACATAGTGAGCTAGAAAAGAAACAGCAAACTTTTGATGTAGCATAGTGAGAAAAAGACCAATTTTTTTATTAGGCATTATGATACAAATGATTCTTGTAGGTGACTAAAAAGAATCAAGATAAATGCTCTTTTTTTTTGTTAATGTTGTGATTATCATAGTAGAAGCCATAATATTATGATTTTTATGCAAGTTGTACAAGGGGATTACCAAATGATTACCCCTATGTTGCTCTTACACCAGTTGGTAGAAAGCTATCACAGTGTCAATACTGGTCAGACTAGTAAATAGTGTTTGTACCATGGTATTAGGTTTCTTGGTTGTACTTGCTCGTGTGACATCTTATAGTTTTTCAATGTGGTTATTTAATGTATACATTTCCTTAAAAGGGTTATCTTCATATCATGTATGCTCTAATTACAAATGGCTGAACTCCTAAAAAGCTCCTGGCCCCCCAGTCTAATGTCATGGACTTGGCTAAAATACCTGATAATAAACGACCTAATTGTAACCTCATGAGGGCTAACAAAGAAACCTATAGAGAAAGCGACATCATATAGTTTTTCAATGTGGTTATTTAATATTTTAATGTATGTATTTCCTTAAAAAGTTTTATCTTTCATATCATGTATGCTTTAATTACAAATGGCTGAACTTCTAAAGAAGCTCCTGACCCCCCTTGTCTAATGTCATGGACTTGGCTAAAATTGCACCCTAATGGCACCTGATAATAAACGACCTAATTGTAACCTCATGAGGTCTAACAAAGAGACCTACAGAGAAAACAATGGTTTGTCGAAGAACATGTGGGTAAGCAATTGAACAACAGGAACTTTGTTAAAAAAATGTTTACTACAGGGTGATATAATCACAGTAAGATTGCTTTTTTGTTTTAGGTGTAAAGGTTCAAGAGTCATGAAGATAACATCTCTTCGTTCCAGGCTCAGTTAGCAGAGTCTCATATATCAAATTGCTCTTTATATTTTCTTTTCTGTTTACAAAATAATTGGTGATCTTTGTGAAACTTTGGGTAAACTCCTTTGATTTTGGAAAAAGAAAAGGAAAGTCATGACTCAACTTCTTCCATCCAGTCCAAATCCAAATTGTTATATATCTAGACAACATCCAGAATTTTTATCCAGTTGAGGACAGACACCATTAGTTGAATTAACCTAAACTGCCCTACACTCTCCTCTCTACTCTAAGATGATCTCAGGCAGTAGAACATTTCCATTTGCACAACAGCTATCTTTCTTCCCACACCATTTCCTGTAACTATTACAACACCCACCGATCATTCTCCTTTCTATGATCCCCTGTGAAGATGAACAACCTTGTTGTTCTTTCCCACACACATGCCGGTGAGTAATGCAACAATCACCATGCTTTTCCTTGTCTGTGCCTCTGCAAAATTTTGAGGAACTACAAATGACATGGCTCTCACAGCAATTCTCCCTGATATCAGGCTTGTGGCTGCACGCAACATTCTTGCTTGTATTCTCTTTGAGCAATCCATCTCCATGTTGCACCTTCCCATCAGTTATCAAGATTGAATGTTCCTGAGTTGCATTTGCTTTGTCTGCCACTGACTCATGACAGCAATGAGAAGCGATTGATGATTCAATTTGACTGTCTTGATTCATGCAGTTCTCATGTGTCTTTTCTTTGTCTGCCTTCTCATGCTCATGGCAACTATGCCCATGTTTGCAACTCTGTGATTGTTCATGACTGCCAGGCAATTTGTGTTCATGCCTTGCACAATGTTTCTTGTTCTTGTCTTTTGATTGCAATAGCATCATGCTGTTTAAGATGACTAGAAGGCATGTGCCGACATCAGCTAGGACAGCTGCCCAAAGAAGTGGATGGCCAGCAAAGGCAAATGCAAGGACTACCACTTTAGTTATCACCGAGAAGAAAATATTCTGAATGATGGTAAAATATGTCTTCCTGGCCAGTCTGATAGCTTTTGGGACCTTGGAGATGTCATTTGACATTAAGGTTATATGACTGGTCTCCTTGGCAACTGCTGAACCTGATATGCCCATTGAGATCCCAACATCTGCCATGGCCAGTGAAGGTGCATCATTCATCCCATCTCCAATCATTGCTATAGAACCTTCTCCGGCCTTTAGATCTCCAATAATTCTTACCTTGTCCTCTGGTAGAAGCTCTGCATGAATTATTTCTATGGCATGCCCTAGCTGTAATTAAGTATTAGAAAGAGCAAAATTTGTTCTAAAGTCTTAAGTAGTTGCTTAAAAAAAAAAATCTTGCTTTCTTTTGATTTTTTATTAGTTTACCTGGTTCTGGGCATGGATGGCTGCCTCATTGCTGTCTCCTGTAATCATTGCACATTTAATTCCCAGTGATTTTAGTGCCTTTAGTGCTTGTTCAGCACCAGCCCGGCAGGTATCAGACAGAGTGAAAATTCCAATTGGAATCATGTCCAAGAATATATATCCATAGTTGATTCCTTCCATGCCCTCCACGTTTGGAACTGAAACATCCAAACACAAAAACCTTAGAAATTCTTTGAAGTAATCACTGTATCCTTCTGCTAATCATGAAATAAAGGAGATGGTCTATAGAAAAAGTAAAATAAAAATTTTATACTGGAAGCTCTGTTGGTTTCTATGTTGATATCTTTTATAAATTGTATCAGTAAGATCTTTGCTAACACAAACATCCGATAAAATCTAAGTCATGCTGCAAAACTTTGGGAGTGATACAATGTGACCTACACAACCCTTAAGGCAAACAATTGATGGGATATATCTTCTTACCTGTCTTGCATGTGGCCCTTGATGCAATTCTCTTATTCCCTATGTAGATGTTCTTTCCATCTATTTCTCCATGGATTCCTTCTCCTGGGTAAATATGAAACTCCCTTACATTCTCTGGTTTTGGTTTGATAGAATTTGATTTAGCATAATCTACCAATGCGGATGCCATTGGGTGGCTTGATTTGCTTTCAATGCTTGAAACCCTGTAGAGTTACCACATCATCAGTTCATCTCTTATAACATGCAGAAGCTCATCTTTAAGGATGAGCCAAATGTTGCAAAAGTGCAAGCTTTATCATCACTTTGTTGCCTTTTATTTGAGAACATCTTTATTTACATTTCAATTCTTGCATGTATGTGTCAGTTTTCCTTCTACCGATTTTATGAAGATCTCTGTGTCCATTAACAGATTAATGTATTCGGAAAACAAAACCTTGCTGTAATTGATGTTTTACCAGTAAAGTAGTGTGTGCAGGGAGACGTTGCTGCTAATCGAGCGGAAATCCATGACAGTGAACTCTCCTTTGGTTAGTGTCCCTGTCTTGTCAAACGCCACCACTGTTATGCCAGCCAGGTTTTCAAGAACATCTCCTCCTTTGATAAAGAGTCCTGCCCTGGCTGCTCTCAACAGTGCACAAAATGTTGCAACGGGTGTGGATAGCACCAATGCACAGGGACATGCACTCACAAGCAGGACAAGTGCCAACCTGAACCATCTTTTAGTATCATTAACTCTCATTAGCATTGGAACTACTGCAACCCCTGCTGCTATTGTCACCACAGCTGCATTGGTAGTAGGTAAAGATGAGGCAGAGATCATAAGATGTACAAGTGATTACTTCATATTTCATTGCCTTCCTTTTAGTTGATGAAGTGTTTCCTCATTTATTTTCTAGCAATGGAGAAATCTTGCTGAGAGGATCTTCAACTAATGGCCTACTGACCTGGTGTGTAGTACTTTGCACAGGAGTCTATCAATGTCTGGGTCTTGGATCTGCGGTTTTGAGCTTCTTCGACTAATCTTGCCATTCTAGCAACTGCAGATTGCTCAGCTAAAGCAGTTGTGCGCACACTAATATAACCTGCATTGTCTCTTGCAGGTCATCGGTGATCAAAGAGTTAGTTGAAGAAGCATGACAAAAGTATTGTACCATCTATGTTTAGTGTGCCAGCCCAAACTGGTGATTGCGGCTGCTTGACTACAGGGAAGGACTCTCCTGTGAGGCTACTCTCATCAACTTCACTCTGCCCTTCAACCACAACTCCATCGATTGGGATCACTTCTCCGGCTTTAACTGCCAGAATTGTGTTGGTCTTCACATCTTGAGCATCCACTACTTCGCCTGTTTCCGCTAAAATGGCCTTTTGTGGTGCCATCCTCATCAGCGTTGACATCCCAGCGGTGGCCTGGAGGTTAGAAATTTAGCTGTTTTGTTCTGAAACTTACCATCCCAAAGTTCATGTCTAATAATTTTGCCCCATGAACATTGTTGTTTGTCTTACAACCACTGTTCTAGTGTTCCCTAAGATTTTGCTTTTCCTTTCTTTTTGAGGTCTACATCTCCTTTGAGATGATCAACAAAAAATTTATGTAAAAGAAAAAATGAAGAAAAAAAAAAGTGCATTGATGGGCTATCAAATTGTTCATCGAGATTACATGGACCAAACTAGCTCTTTTTAGTGCTTGAGTTAGCAAAAGTCTATGAAAATACTATTAACATGTTTCACTCTATAATAGCTTCTTTATCTTTTAGTATTCCAAGTCTGTGTCATTGTGCCAGAGGTTTTAGCTGATTCTGACTCTTATTTTTTCCTTTCCAGGTAACTTAGGTTCAAACAAGTTTCATAAGTTCCTTTGGCAGGCTCATATATTGTTCAGTGATGACACAGGAAGCATTTTGTGGTCAGTGTCTCCAAACCTCTCAAGTAGTCCCCAAACTTGCACCATACTTTCACTGCAAATCTATACATTCACTTGATTGCATTGAATGTGTAGAAAAGTATTGGTGTGAATCAGACTCCAGCCAGATGGTTTTGATGAACTGTATCTGACTGGTAGCTTTTCTGTTTGCCCTACCATCTTCTTTTCATCCTGCATCTCATCCATAGGTCTATATTGGTAAATGACCCAATAAATGATGTGGGGTTGGGTTTCCTACTATGTCACTTCTGACCCAGCACCACAAAATCCTCGAATTGTGTGCCCACAGTCATATTAGGATGAAATATATATATATATATATATATATATATAGAGAGAGAGAGAGAGAGAGAGAGAGAGAGAGAGAGAGAGAGAGAGAGAGAGAGAGAGGTGGTACCTTGAGGCTGGATATTGACTCCAGCCATTCAGCAACTGCGAAGAGAAGCACAATGAAGCCTGCTTCTGTGTAGTCCTCAAGTGCAACCGCTCCACCCACTGCCAAACAACAAATGACAAAAGCATCAGCAATGGAACTCCAATTCTACCGACAACATGCATCACCAACACCAAACTGCACAAAACAATCAAGTTCACAGTGCATCCATCAGCTCTGCTTGTTCCAAATCTCCATCACAGTAACCAGAGATTCACATTGCCAAACTCATACCAAGCTTATACATACCTCATCCAGACATGAGGGAAGAAGAAAATAATTCTTCATCAATGACACATCTCTACATATTGCTTATATGAAGCTTTTCAGGAGTTTGCTGCTCTACCTGCAACCAGCAGCAAAATGTTGGTCGAGAGTGCATGTTCGAATGGCTGCAATGCTTCTCAGCACAATTGGCGGCAGGCCAGCCACCACGGCAGCAATTGCCAGCCATTTCAGCGGGTGGAAGAAGTGTTTGAACATGGAAGCTGAGAGCAGCAATCCAGAGGCCAGTATGTATGGACTTGGCCATTTCTTGACGATTGCATCAGTTCCATATGCTCGAACGGTAGCTTCAAGCCTCGCCTGGTTCAATGCCTTAACTGATGAAGCCAAGAGAATAGAGTGTAAAGAAACTTTGATAGATCCTTCTGCAGCAGTTTGATTGAGGTCAGTGGTCCTAAAGGTAGCTTGATGAATGATGTATCAGATCATCATCTCTTGCATTTCAAACTTTGGAAGGTAGAAGTATAATTCACATGGAAAAGTTCTTGTTATTGTTGTTGCAGACAGTAAGTAGACGTTTGTTCATGCACAACTAACAACACTTTCTCTGGTGCTCAGATATGCCTACTTACCGATCTGAAGCTGCGAGATAATGAGGCTGTCATGGATTACAATGACCATCTTCGATGGAACGATGACCGAAACTTTCTGAATCCCATCCAATGAGCTCAAGATGTTCTCGATCAGTGGGACTTCGGTGGGACAGCAGAGCCCCAGAACCTCAAAATAGCTCTTCTGATGTCTCACTTCTTTGCTTCTCTTGGGACTGCCATGTTCTTCCATTTCCAAGATCTTTCTTTTCACACCTTAAAACAATAAGACATGTTATGTAGACACTCACTCCAATTAAGATGCTATCAAGCTCCAATATCTGATGTTTGCAGTACTTACATCTACATTTCTGATGCTTACAGTGTGTGTAAGTGGAAAAAAAAAAGAAGCCAGAAGAAAGAGGAAGAGGATGATGAACTGGTGCATGCAGAAGAATAACCAGTTTCTCATCTGCAGAACTCAAGTTGGAAACATCATGTGGCAGGAGGTAATATACTTGCACTAACTCAAGCAATTAGTTTCATCTACTTGTACTTTGCATAAAACATCATTGTTGTGTGCGTATATGCTTAGAGAGACAGAGAAAGTTCAGTGTAAGAAACAAAGTGGACATTACATATGAACTTAAACATCACATTTAGAAGAGGAGGCTTAATCTTCTTCTGAGGTTCCTAATGCAAGATTGTATGCACGTAGAGAGGATGCAGCCGCAGAAGAACCAATTCAAAAGATCTGAGAAATCTGAGGCTGCTAATGAAGAATTGGAGAGCAATGGAAATGCATTTTGTACCTAACGAATAAGGAGCAAAACCTCCTATTGCTTGTGCCAATGGGAAGAAGAGGATTGGGGTGATTTAAGAAGGCAATGCCATGCCATAAGGTGGTGGGCAGGCAGGAAAAGGTGGCAAAATGGAGCATGATTTGGTTGATGACTTGGTGGGCACCATCAAACACATCCTACTGTTGTTTTCTGTTGTGAGCCAAGGAGGATTCCATGTTCTTTATTCTTGCATGAAAGATAATAAGTTTGTTCTACGCTACCTTCGCATTGGCCTCCATTGCTTGAGAACCAACACTCCGTTGGTATATACACAAAGATGATTTCTTCATGTATATATAGATACATATATATACATATATAAAATTAATACGACAACAACATATCAATCAACAAAGATTGGCTCAAAATGTTTTTGAACTTTTCATTACCGTATGGTACAATCCTAATATTAAGAGCATATCAAGAGAACAAATAAGAGACGTAAACTCAAGTATAAGGCTATAAGAGTTCGAGAATGAAAGATAAATAAAAAGGTAAAACAATGGCATAATATATTAAGTTATTAACGAATGAAAAATTCTTCGTGACCTAAAAAGAGAATCAAAGTCTAATTAAAAGTTGAAACCTTGAGTCAATGATATGGAAAGGGCATAACATATTAACTATTACAAAGAGAATAATTCCTCGTGAATAATTCATACCGAAAGCTCACCAAAGGAATGACTAATTTAGACTTTCCAAGTTAAAGCAAATGTTACGAGTCTATTACTGTTCTTGCCGAGCTTTCTTTCCCATCTTGAAAACCGTTTTCACCTCTTTGCATGCCATGAGTTGCAACAGTCTTATTAATATATCTATTGAGATAAATTCTTTACATTCATATTGATGACAAAACATGATGTAAATACATATATCCAAGAATTTTAAATTGTTTGAGAGTCTTCTGATAGGTAGAAATGCATGTAAAGGTTTCAGAGACAAGCCTTTGAGGTAGGATGATTGATGCAGCTCGGTTGTCGAATTGTGATAGGCTCATGTCTTTATTTTCTTTTTTGCTTTTAATTTTTTTAGTGGAGAAAATCATGCATGGGTTCTCTCAACATTGTATCCAAAACTGGCCTTATCTCATCCAATTCTGTCAAGCATTTGTTCATTCATTTCTGGAAGATGTTGGCAAAGAAAGGAATGTGACAAACATAACTTGCAGAAT
This sequence comes from Musa acuminata AAA Group, assembly GCF_036884655.1. Classification (NCBI taxonomy): domain Eukaryota; kingdom Viridiplantae; phylum Streptophyta; class Magnoliopsida; order Zingiberales; family Musaceae; genus Musa; species Musa acuminata. The sequence goes on from NC_088342.1 coordinate 43,111,941, forward strand.
TCATGAAATCATGTTTCTAATTATGTTGTTCATGCTCTTCAAATTTGGCTCCACAATGGCACAGAAGTCACAAAGGAGAAGTGTCTTTTTCAGCTCAAATTTGAAAGCAGTTCTGAGTCCATTGGTTTTGTCATTCCACTTTAAACACACATTCTCTCACCAATTTTTGTTCAAGAAAAAACTGTTTATATCTGCATATATTTTTCAGATATCTTATATAAACTTACAAAACATTAAAAAAATATTTGCTGATAATTTTCGAAGACGACAACAATTAAGGATTTGAGATTTCATCCTATGAACTTTTCCAAGATGATAGGTAATTTACCTGATAAGATTTGGATTGTTATTTTTACATAGATATTGTGTATTTATCAGAGATAGATATTCTAAGAAAGAGAATTGTTGTGTTCAAAGTGAATTGGTTAGTGGAAAGGCTTGAAGGACACACCATGAAGGATAACATTAATAACAATGGATAGGAAAAGTGATTCTCCAAATCTGCTCTATGAAATGCACATTAAACAAAAAAAAGGCATAATTTATCTTGAAGTTGTTTTGAAATAACTAGATTAGTGCAGTACCACTAATGTGATATTTTGATGAGAGAGAGAGAGAGAGAGAGAGAGAGAGAGAGAGAGAGGATTTGATGTGATCCAATTCTTTCAAGGTGTCCTAAAACAGATTGGGCAGCAGTGGGATGCACATATTGCCACTAGAATTCAGCAAATTATGGCATTCATATATAGTTTAATGATACATAATGTGTTATGAATTATTAGTGAGTTAATTGCAGAAACATAGATTAAAGCATGGCATGGTAAGCACCCACAACAGGTTTTATCTATCTTCAACCCTAAATTTCTCACAAAGGATTTCCTATCCACTGCAAATTGCAAGCTAAAATCTTAATAGTTTAGTTCTTGCTTTCCAAGAACATACATACATACATCTCATCCTTAATCAACACTCTCTTTCTTGTGAGATTGTCTAAGCCCCATGGAGTCAGATGATTCTGCCAACCAATAATGTTCTGCTATTGCTTGATCCATTCATGACTTTAGTTGATAAAGGAAGGGCCACTGCTTACACAACTAATGCTAGGGTTAGGTTTCTTTCTCATCTTAGCCTTTGTGGAATGCACTAGGAATTTAGCCTTTTCTATTATAAAGTTCCCTGAACTCCATGCAATTGTCTCCAACAGCAATTTTGTTTATTGAGAAGTCCTCCCTAAAAGGTTAATCTGAAGGATTAGTTGGAAAATAAAATAATGAAGGATAATCTTCAATTAAAATTATATCCATCATCCTGCAAAGAATGGCAACAAGAAGGCATAGTGGTGCACCAAAAGGCAACCATGGACTCCAAAGTGGAGCTTTCCACAAAAGAATAAACATGGTGTTCAGTGAAAGCTAATATTCTAGAGCACCAAAATGTCATTCTTAGTGGAACCAATTCCAAGAGAATACCTATTGGCTTGTGAGTGCATTGCATTGAGAGCATATACTAAACTTGCAACATGTAAATAGATTTTGGTTCCATATTTTATTATGATTCTTGGTATCAGAGCATCAGAAAATATGATGGGCATATGTTTGGTGGCCTCATACAGGTCAATATAAATGTGGAAGATCTAGCAGAGGATATATTCCTATGTGGATACACCACATTGTTAGAATATATATTAGGTTCTTTTATCACCTTAAGCTTTTGAATTTATTAGCCACCAAATCAAATCTTTATGATAGTATTAAGTAGATCCTAAGTTTGAATTATGTATTTGTATTATTTTTCAAACTAATTACATATTACCTCTCGTAGTTCGTTACCTTTAGTATTTTGGTTCTTATATTTTAAAAAATTACATCGGTATTTCTATAGTTACGATGGTGAAATATTTAACCTTATTTCTACTCAAACCGTGGACTCATCGCACATGCTACCATAAATGATACTAAAAATAGGGATTAAAAATATAATTTTACTATTCTAAACGTCCAAAAGATATTAGTTTTACATAAAGATAACTTCTGTGAAAGTTTTGTTATTCTTCCTTCGACTTCGTTATCCTCTCGGATGGTCTACCTAATGACGACATCAGTTGTGATCCTCATCTCCTGTATTGTCCCATTTTTCTTGCTTTACTATCCTTCTCGGACGATCTACCTAATGGCGGCATCGGTGGAGATGAGGGTCACCATTGACGTCGCCATTGGGTAGGTCGTCCGGGAGGATAACAAAGCAGACGAAATGAGATGGTGTAAGAGATGAGGATCACTACCGACGTCGCTATTGGATAGGCCATCCGGGAGGATAGTGAAGCTTTCATAGAAGTTATCCTTCTGTAAAATTAATATTTTTAGACGATGAGGAGGATAAAAAAATAATATTTTTATCTATATTTTTAGCATCATTTGTGCACGTGATAGCACGTACGGTATCTTCCGTTAGTAGTAGAGTCAACAATATAAGGAGAAATGAGGTTAAATATTTTACTTTCGTAACTATAGATCATTATAGGGATGTCAATATAATTTTTTAAAGTATAGGGATCGGGAATAACCAACTATAAGGGGTAATATATAATTAATCCATATTTTTGGACGATAGATTAAAAATATTTTTAAAATCTATTCGCTTGCCATTCTTTCTTAATAGCTTGCGCTTTTCGAATTATCGGTCACCGAATCAAGATACATAACTGTTTATAATAAAAATTATCATGATGAAGCAAATTATAAACCATCTATCAGGCAGATCATAAATCAAATCTGTGCAAAATCTTCAGCCTTTCATGCAGAAAAAGTATTGGTTTCTGATGGACTGTTGCATCCTATTCTGAAATCATGATTCCATGGTGAAGTACGAGCACAGCTTTGGGAGGCCACCGATAGAGCCACAGCTGCATCCACCCCAATAATCTCCTTTACTTTTCAGCCTTCATGTCATCTTTGCCTTTGGATGGCTAATGGAGGATGATGGACAGGGCAAAGATGGATTGAGAAAGCTCATCGATTCTGATGTGAGCATGGGACTGATGCGAGCTTTAAGAGTAGCTTTATTAATTGCATTTTTTCTGAATGATGGCCACTCATATCAATCACAGTCCTCATCCCTTTTTGCATGAGTCATCAAGGATGTCAGACAACCATGAACAGCAGTCATTCTCATCATATGTTATGTTAACAGTTGTGACTTCTTTTTTGATTTTAGATGGCTTCATTTGTGGTTGTCGATGCTTATATAGGAACTGGATTCTGTATCATCAGCTCCACTTGGGATTGGAGGTGGTCCTTGCAAAGCTGCTAATCCCCTGATGGCTGAAGCTGGGGGGTGCTACTGGAAGGGCTCAAGGCTGCTGAACACCTCCACCTATCTCACTTATAGATTGGATTGGAACAGACTGTTTGTCCATTTTTTGTGATATTTTATATCCATCTGACAAACTTCATGTGGTGAAAGCTAATGTTGTATGCCACTGGTTATCTTCTTATGGCAGATCTCTCACCTCATCCTTGTTGTACTCTGCAGAGGATCCATAGTTTTTCCTTTTTGTTCTTGATGATCTAACTTAAGACAAAGTTTAAAGTTTTCATTTTGCTACAAAAAATATTCATTATATTATTATTATACCATATTGTGGAGTTGGATCAGCACTCATCATATAAACTATTATATCCTCAAATTCTGAAAGAAATTTGATCCACTTGTGCTGTCTTCCATTATTACTCACTAAAACCCATCACCAATAGGTTAATCACAAAGGATCAGTCATAACACAGTGGAGAATTAATCATTGATTACAGCATAATATTTTTTTTCCCATCTTCTCCTAATAGGATCATGATTAATCCAACATTGGTTGGAGTGTTAAAAAGTTGATGTCTAAAAAAGGGCTAAAGGTGACTCCTTTTGAGATCCATGCCGAAAGGATAAAACACTATATGATGCACTCCGGAGTGGAGGATTATTCTTTGCGGCTTAGAGGGCTGACACCAGTGATGACTGACTAATATGGACCTTATCATGGCAATCTAAGGACTCCATCATAATCTTGATCTCAAAGCCAGTCTGCAGGATCATCCCCAAAATACACCTGCTTGTTGTTGGTTCTACTTTCTAACTCTGCTTGTACAGTACATGCATGTTGAAGTTTAGCAATGCAAAAAGTTTTCATAATGATATTATTATAGAATAAAAAAGGAAGTTATCATAAACATAGTTGTGTTTTGCAGTAAGCTCACAAGTAGTGGTTCTGCAACAGTTCAAAAAGATCAATAGAAGCTTTAAGAACAATGATGCCAATAGAAAGCTTCAATGCTTTGGGTACAGTGAGGTGGAACCCAGGCAATTCAAACTTGCATGACAGTGACAAAAGAAAGGACAACAACATGTCTATCACAACAAGCCAAATGCTTTAAACTACTATGCAGATCCATAAATCCAGCTTTTTGCATTCAAATGAGTCTGCTCCTTGTGATTGAAGATGTTTCAGCAGTAGAAGTATTCCATGAGCAGATAGATGAATGCAGTCAAGAGCAAAAAGAGGAGAAAGCTGTTATGTTCTGATGGACAAAAGAGCAATAATCCCATGCAGAAAAAGTAAAGACCCTAATCTTGTTCTCATCCTCAACCAGCCAAATTTGATGACAAGGGATTAGCTCATCAAAGTTTGCAAGATTGGATGGGCTTTTTGGTTGGCAAGCAATGTCTTCACATGTCACAAACAGCAGACCAATGAATGCATTCATTGTCAATTAGAGTTTGAGTTTGAGTTCTTTGGGGAGTTGACTGAACAATGATCCTGTGAAAGGGGATATGGACCTGTGGATTCTGTAATTTGTTACATATCGAGTGTTTTTTTTTTGTTGTTTTTTGTCATTGAACTATGTCGAGGATATTATTATTTCTCAGATTAATGATCATTATACATACGCATCTAACCGACAAGTCTAGCGATGAATATCCATCAAGATTAAAGGTTCCAACTCTCATCATCTACTTTGTGTGCTCATTATTCCTTTTATCTTTTCGTCAATCGACTTTTCTAGTGGCGCTTGAGAAAAAGGTCATACATGTGTTTAGAAGTTTATAATCAAAATCGATATACTTGCATGATATCTTTGATATCATATGCATAAATGTTCAGGAATAATTTATGCTTTGTCAATATAATTGAGAGTCACTGGTTTAATCGAATTCAAAATGAGTAAAAGAATATTTTTGATTACATGATGATTGATTATTGAGAATCGACATTTCGAAAGTTAAGATGATTTGCAGGGTGACAGACAATCGAGCAAGAAGAACAAAGTTGGATCTGCATAGACTGTGAGTCAATGTACTACTAAATTTACCAAAAACTGGTACAATTCCTTGGATTACACTTGTAATGACCTTAAATTTAGTCCCTCATCAAAGTAAAGATACAATTCCTTGGATTACACTTGTAATGACCTTAAATTTAGTCCCTCATCAAAGTAAAGATTCAAATTGACTTACGAAAATATAACAAGTGTAATATCATTAATATGGATCTAAGCATTCTAAGCTAGTGGTTTAGGTTCAACAAATTAATGAATCAGTTATCCCATCAATTTAGATTCCATCGATACCATAAAAACTAACCATTCATTGTCCCTTGAAAGCATAGAAAAGGAGTACAACACAATCTACCAGCTGCAGAAATTTGCCAAAAAAATATTTTGGCGGAAGAAAAATTCATGTCATATTAAAATGGTGTCAAAATACATGGGTGTTGAATTGGACTTTGGCAACATCATTACATCCATACGACAAAAATATGCATTCCTATCATTCGATTCCATAGTTGGAAAATCATATTGGTGTCTTTTGAGACAGAAACTGCATTGCAGGTTTTGTCTTTTATAACATTCGCAATACAAAATTATGAAGAATCAAAATGACTTGTTCTCATGCACAACTAGAAAGGAGTTTGAGGACTTATTCCTGTGCACAAAAGAATGGTTAATTCGTAACCAAAACAATCTCCCAGTGTGGACTAACAAGATGGGTGTGTAACTGCATTTGAATCTTCTTCATGACTTGAAGCAGAATTTTCCTGGGTCGGCGTAGTTTATTTCAAGCTGTTCGATCTTACAGACTTTGAAACCTCTTATCCTTGTTTCCTCAGGAATCGAGATGTCTTTAAAATCAACATGCTCAAGTGCCCAACCTTTATTTTGAACGTATCCGGTTACTTTCACCTACATTAGGCCACAACTAAACATTAAAGATCATAACGGGACTGCTATTTGAGTGAAAGCTCATGCTGCAGGCTCCATGTACATTAGAACGCTTAAGATCCATCTGGTAATGATCTAAGTATCTCTTTGTTGAATAAATGCTGTAAGAGAACAGAGAAATACCTCTGCTTGATCATTAGCATTGACAACAAGAGCTCCATCCAAGGAGAGACCATCAAGGAATATGTTCTGGCCATTGATGATCATGGAAGATCTCTGTGATATGGAGCAACACTCACCAACTTTTCTTTTTACGTCTCTAAAAGTTGTGGCCCATTTTGGGCTCCATGTGATGCATGGCCACAGTTCCACCTCTTGTCCATTGAAGATGTCAGTCACAGGGTCAGCTATGTGCACACCAGCCTGCAAATACATCATCTGGTGAGAAAACTGAGCCTCTGTTGCAAATTAAATATCTACAAGATCAGCAGTATCACTCTGTATGGATATTTATCCAGGTATTTCCTCACTTTGGGAGCTTCATAGTAGCTCCTACATTCATGTAACCGTGAAAAAGAATCATCGAATATACAGATGTAGCTGATTCAATATGACGAAAATAAAAAATACGTTGATCAAGATTTTAAGTCCAGGTTCGGTCCCGATTTTGTTATTCTATTGCACCGTTGACCTGATGGTATACCAACTCTATCAATTGAAAAAAAAAAGGAAAATGAAAAATGTATTGAGCTATACGTTTTGATATCGGTCGTTGGCTAGATTGGTAAGTACCAGTTAGTGCACATATCAATATGACTAGATTTTAGAACCTTGATGCTGATGACCAATCTAATATTTTGATATTCCACACTAGCATGAGCAATGATATATATAGACCAAACGGCCAATTCTAATTAGTTTGCTAGGTCTTAGTGATTTCTTTTGAAGAACAAGGAAATAAGGAAAGATACGTGCAAATCCAACACACTAGATAGCTTCAGACAACCGATAACCAGATAAAACAAAGGCATTTTTAGGAAAATAATTCTCACATATTTAACTGATAAGCCTGCATCAAGCCAGACAACATCAATTCCTCTCAAGTGCGACTAAAATTCACGCATCTTGTGAGAGAAAGTAAGCTTAATGCAATTTGTGCAGTAATATGCTTAAGCAGATTCTATGGAACCAAAAGATGCATCAGAAACATGCTATGTCAACATGTCCTGCTCATATATGATTAAAGAAGTGCAATTTTGATGGTATGACAATGTAAGCAAGGTCAAACAAGAATCCAACTCGTAAGTAGGTAAAAAGGCCCAAGTTCATGGACTTTAATCAAAGCAAAATGTTCCTTGTAGACATTTCTCATCTTGAGATCTGAGAGAAAAAAAGAATCACGTATCAACATTTCATATATAAATATACATAAATATTTTGAAAATATATCTAATACTAAAATCATAAAATGTGCAACAGAATTGAAAGATGTCTGTTGCACAGGGCTTCTGCCTTTACAAAGTTCAAGGAGCATCAATGTACATCTTTATTTTAGCTCCAAGGCCCACCTTAAAAATAGCAATAAGGTGCACCATAAGTTTGTCATCTTAAATAAATATCGAGTGTCAATGCATAAAATTACTATGGACAGTTAGAATAGACTTTTTTCTTTAGTCAAATAATATCATAATTAGACAGCTACAGTTAGGGCCTTGCAATTTTCAAGGTTATATATTACATAATAAATGTTACCTTTCTGAGAATAAGACAATTAGCCTTATAAATAGCCATCTCTCCACTTGTTGCACTGTGATAGGGATTTCCTTTGGGCACCTAGAATCAGCCAAGAACTCAAAACCAGTGACAGAAAATAAAAATTTGAATGCCATAAACAGAATGAGATGATAATTCATACATATAATTGGGTGTTCCAAAGTAGAAATTGATTCAAGTGTTTAACGTTTTAACAAAGGGAATATATAACTAATGCACCCCAATGATTCATGGCTACCAAGCATATGTATGTATTGAGACACTAAAAACTGGGTGTCTAAATAAGATAATCTCTGAAACAAATAACATATATGGAAAATTTGAAAAAAAGCCTGTCCTTAAAACTGTTTAGTAGATGCTATTTCTCTAGAGACAGATAATATATAGGATTTGAGCAAACGAAGAATCTGAGATATTGTTTTTCTCGTTGCATGTGCATAAATCATAGAACTGGTTAGGAAGATATAAATTTATCTTTCATTTATGGAGATTTCTGTCCACCCACAGCATCTAGTTATCAGAGAAAGCTGAAAAGGCCCATTCACTAAGTAACAAAGGATAAGTTGAAAACTTCACCAGCTTAGAAGTCAAGGCTGACCGGTCATCCCAGGTCTAAAATTTAACTCCTGAACAGGCTCAGCCTAAAAAAATGATTAGTGTTTGTGCAATACTACCATATATTTCCAGTCCTGGAACCAATATACAAATGCCCAGCTCCATCCCATCACTATGGCCCAACTTTATATGGATTTGCACCTTCATATTTGGCCTTCTAAGCCCAAAATCTGATGGTTGCATCTGGTGCCTTTGGGAAATTTCCATCCTTAGCTATATTTTAATTCCCCTCATGAACCATTCCACCATACAAGGCCATGCCATACTATGAGGGCAAGCAATGACCAACAATTAATATTGTGAAGCAACTATACCTGCTAAACCAGAGCTCCAGTTGATCTGTCACCTTACGAATAATTCCCATTTGAATGACACATTGTCTCATGATTTTTCACTAAAAGAACTAATTTGTTGTCTTCACCAGTCAACATCATAATTCCTCAACAATAACCCAGCTATTAAGCACATCCAGAATGTGGTAGAGTAACATATACAGGATGTATAGATGTAATATATCATCAACAACACTATCTAACTTAACCTACAAAAAATAGTTTCCATTTGTGAATATACATAGTTGATGTGAATGGACAAATAGAGTCGAAGACTAATATGCAAACTGAAATTTGAAAGAGAAATTTGTGCAAAAAATTATGACAAAAGAATATTTTATAAAACTCTATCATCAAATAGAATTTCATGCAATAACAATTATTCTACAAAATTCAGATCCGAAGGGTCATTACTTTTTCAAACTAGTTCCTAAATAACAGAGGATATCTAAAATGACAAGCTGATCACATTAACAGGTTAATGCATCTATGAAAATTCAAAGTGTAATAGAACACTGCTGCAAAACAGCAAACTCCTATAGATTCTGCAGAGATTGTGACATTCCAGTGTTTGCAAATATAGAAGGCCAGAGTCACAAAATAGACAAAGGGCGACAACTGATTGTAAAACTTGCCCAATCCTTTTTATTGAGCCTTCTCAACTAAGGTAGCAGCACTCAAACAATAGGTGAACCAACTGCATAAAGCTCCCCCCAATACAGGGTCTGGAAGGATCAATCTATACATCCTTATGCTTACAAATGGAGAGACTTTTCATGAGACTCAAATCGTGATCATCTAGGTCACAATAGAGCAACCTTAGAAAAAGAATTAAAATGTGGAAAGAGATTACAAAGAAAACATAATTTATTTACTTCAACTTGGAATTGATTAACTTATTGAAGTGATTCTATCAGTAGGGTTTAGCCTATAAATATCCATAATGTATACAAATCAAAGCCTATTTTGGTCAGATCTGAACTGAAGTGAATAAAGAAATACCATTTTTTAAATAAACCACAGATAAATCCAAGCAATCTTTGTGTGTATATTGGACCTTTTGAGACAATTATAGGTCCTGGAAGGTAATTCTGATAGGAATGTTTTTATGTGGTGCTAACGATTTAATAACTATTTTTGTAGCTCCAGAATGTTTCAGTTTATGTTCCTACCTATTATCTGGATATACCATGAGAGATGTACGGGCTTTTTCCTATTCAAAGATCAGCCCTTTGTCTCTGTATTTTCATGTCGAGAATTCTTTGCAGATGAAGAGATGTCAAATTGGGAGAGATGGCTGAGTGGACTAAACAGCGGATTGCTAAGTGAACTTAATACATTCTCCCATCTTTCTACAGCTTAAAACAGCTCATCCATATAGTTCAGCATCTAAGAAAAGTTTGACCTCTGACTATTTATTCTTTTCCTCATAAATTTCTCAAATTCTAGAGCACAAAAAAAAACAATCTCCACTTTTTTTTTTCCATTACATCAGCAGTAACTGAAATGAATTTAACTGATTTTAGTGTTACCTTCATACTTTCTTATTTTAATATATTTCTCTTGAAAATTTCCCAAGAAAATGTTCATTCTTTCTGTAAAAGACCTTGATGATATTCAACCTACATTCTGTCCGCCCTTTAAAACCAGGTCTATATGCAAGATGAGATACTGATGTGAGTGACAGAAAAACTATACCTTTGAAGCATCTTCAGGTTTATTCTTTACAGGTGCATAAGCAAGCCATTTATCCATTACCTTGAGAGGGGAAATATGACAAATGAGCATTTCAATTTTCATATACATGAAAATGTTATCTGAAATCAAACGAAAATTGTAATCATCATTGACTATGTATGGGTTTCAATAAGTACACCATAATGCAATTCTAAATTTTATACATGAAGCTACAATTGTAATTATGCTGTAAACAATGCTCTTTGTGTATTTCTAGCTGCACTCATCAAGACAAGCAAATCTAAGCTGTAATGGATCCTGATTACACTATTTTTCACTTTAGAATAAAATAGTTGTTTACTAGCATGTGTGTCTAATACTCTGCCTGCTGGAAAATTGAATTATACATGGTTGCATTCTAAAACATGTAATGAGTGTCAAAAAAAATTTGTTAAGAAACAAAAGAGAAATAATGATCTGTTTTTTAATTTGGCTACTTGATAGTTGACAACATACATTATTTAGCCCCATCCACATGGATGTTTTATTACCATGTAGTTCAATTAAAGGTCAAGATTTTTTAAAAATCATAGCCCAACTATATCCTTTTAACCTTTTCTTATCTGCTAAATTTTTTTCTTCCACTCTTGTGATTGTTCTATTTCAACTCAACTTCATGTTTTGACTGATGTTAAACACCTTAAAATGAATTCTCCTCATCTTAACCTGTGACCCATTAAACTGAGCCCGAACAGAATATCCTGTTTGGTTTCTTTTTTAGATGGGCCTATGGCCCAATTACCTTGCTGCAGCTTGCGAATGTTTTTTTATATATTAAATTTATTTGGTTCATGTCATTGTTCTCAGCCGTTAGATGTAATTTTATAGTGGAAATCCAACTTGGTTCTGCCATATTTAACCTTAATCATGGTGGTCAATCTCTCTCTCTCTCTCCCCCACTATCTATTATTGGCAGTTGATACAATCACTTCATGACCTCTCCTCTCTTGATTTTTGCCAATGATCGCGGGCCCTTCCTCCTTTCCGCTGATTATCACTGTCATGTGTCAGCATCCAGTCACAACCCTTCCTCAAGAGTGACCCACTTTATTGCTACACCACTTTGTCCGTCTCTGGAGATCATCATCTCCATTCACAATGAACACATCCGTGTTAACCTTTGTCCCTGCTGGCAGTGAAGGCCTACAGCACCTCGGTGGCACCGCAACTTGCCCAAGGCACAGCCTCCATGCTTAAAAGCACATGCATCAGGATCAAGCTGCCTCGATCATGTCAAGCTACGCCTGAACAGAGTTTTCCAAACACTACCATGCATGAGCTGAGCTGAAATGCTATGTGGGTTCAATTCAACCTAGCCCAAACATGCTTATGCTTATCATGTTCAGATTGTCTAAGTCCTAGTTGACAATATCATGCCCGTAAACTTATTAAACTAGCAATGTCAAAACTTCAAGGATCAGGCAACACAAACTTTAAAATGCATTTCTGGCCTCATTGATATAAATGACCTATACATAATATAATATGAAGAAAAGAAGACAAATTAAAGGTGCATTATCAGTGGTCTGCAAGATTAATGAGTGCATTCAGACAATATAAAGATAAACATATCCTTAATCATACCACCAAGTCTAAGTGAAAATTTAAAGTCCATGACTAGTATATCTAAGAGCTTAACAATTAACTTAACCAGCAATGTTGAATAGAATAAGTTGCCAAATCATAATGCTATAATTGCTAGGCATGTCAATCAGAACAATCTCCACATAAAATTTTGTGAATATAAATTTACCATAACTAATATAATGCTGATAACAACAACAACAAGAATTTAGTGGGATCTTAGACATAATCAATATCGGAATCCAGAAAAGCAACAAAGAGCCTACAAAAGTTCCATTGAGTTTAAAATCAATACTTACTGTGAATCCAACCTTCGCCGATGGGGGTAGAGATTTCGGATAATCTTGCATCATGCATTCCAACCGAGTTGAGGATTTAAAGGATGTCTTGGTTGAATCCTTGTATCTGAAGCAAGGATGGAGAACACTGTTAAGTTATTAATTGGGATTTTAATAGGTAATAAAGAGTAGTCAACTCAATTATTCGCCGTAGACTTTCTATGTACCAGAAACATGTATCCATGGAATGACCTAGCATTCTTGTACCACATTTCTTCGTTTTGAAGATAAAATTTTCCACTATTCTTAGATTCTAGCAAAAAGACATTTTCCTGATCTCAAATCTATGCATGTAAGTAGTCTCCAGGTTGTGTATGCTGATTATAAGGTCAAGTGGTCAACAACATGACAAAATGATTGCATATATCAATTGTTTCTCATCATACAAATAAAAAAGCAAATGAACCTTTACAAATCTTTTTATCTCATAACTAGACTTTTCAGACTTCTGGGACCGCATCAGAGTATCCTTAGAAATTGATCAACATCTGCATTACTAGACTGAAGCATCTTAATCTATTCATGTTGGCAAATGTTTATGCATCACCCTCAGGTCACAGACTGCTAGATTCTGGTGATGTGACAACCTTTTGAAAACAAGATGAAGCAATTGGATGTATGACTAGCAACATAATCCCTAAGGCATTTTATTTTCTTTGACATCAGCAATTATCAAGATTCAAAATATCAGTCACACGACCATTATCTAACCATTGGTAGTTACACCACTTGGAACAATGGATTTGTTTCTGTTATGTCCTGTATTTCCTTCTTTCCTATTGTTGACCAGCATTTAGAAAATAAATGTACAATTTTTTCTCCAATTTAGTCTCCTTTCTATGATCTTTTAGTTCCCAACCATTGATCCATCAAAAAGATATATGTGAATTCAAACTTAGCAAGGCACTAGATATTTCTTTTTTTCCATGGTGCCCTGCAAAAATGATACTGGTAAAAATCAATATGTTTTATGAAACCAACTGTCAGAATAATTTCATGTGCTTAAAGCATCACTTGGCATGTTTTAAAGGTGTGACACATTCAATTGCATCGAACAGTCTAACTTTATATTATGTTCATATGAACAGCTATAATCTACTGTAAATACTAGAAACACATGAGTATTAAAATAACAAAAGTATAATGACAGCTATGTGTTCTGTCATGCTCATAAAACTGCTGATAGCTTCTGCAACATAAGAATTTTTATCAGCTTTGGTTATAATGTTAAATCTTTTAACCATTGATCAAACTTTCCATCAATATTCACTGATAATATCGGGTTTATGCACAATGTTTTTTATGCAAATAACATAGAAAGATTGAGCCACTTATTAATTGAGTTCTCCCCTGATCTCTCATTCCACTATTGAAATGGACTTAATTGTTTCATGAACCACTACATTGTTGTGTGGACCAATAATAACCGTTTCGCCCGGACCAATATGAAACGGGCAGCATGTACCAGTCCGAGTGCTGATTGATACACAGACCCACCCCGGTGTGGTCCATCATATAAAAGGGAAGTGGGAAACCCCAAATCCCACTTTCACACTGCCTCTGCTTCTCACATGATTGCTGCGAGGTTGCGGCTTCTCACCACCATGACCTCAGCTTGCTGCGATCGATGCTGCACACTGCTACACGACCGATTCTGCGATCAATGCTTCTCACGCAGGCGGCTACTGGTGACCTCCACTTGCCACGACCACGCTGCACACTGCGACATCTCAAGTATGTCTCTTCTCCTCTTTCTCTTCCTCTTCCTCCTCCACCACTTCCTTTTCTTCCCTCTTTCTTCCTCCTTCCTCCACCATCCCTTCCTCTTCTCCCTTTTTTCTCCCTCTCTTAAACACAATGTACCATGTGCCGATATATCAGTACAAACCGATATAAACCAGTCTGACAAATCTCCGAGACAGGTCCAGTACCTAATTTGGCAAACTTGAAAGTGCATCTAGATATTAGTGGAGCTTTTTGAACCCACAGTTATGGTTTTTTAGTTTCAAAAAGTTCCAATCATGGCAACACACAACAGTGATGAGGTTGGTAGTGTGCCTATATACACATATGAAATATCAACCAATAATATGTTATAAAAAATCATGGATCCTATGCCAAAGAATTTCTATTATACAGTATCATGCAGGCTTATTATCAGCATGGGCCATAACTGTTACATCCATTTCCATTCCCAAAAGACTAGACCTTCTAGGAAAATCTCTTCAAATTGAATATCATCTTAATACAAGGTCACCTCTAGATTTATGAACATTGTGGTGAATGTCAATTAGAGGGTGGGCCTTGGTACAATGGTAAGGTTATTCTTTTGTGACAAAATCAGGGTTCGAATCACAAAAATTGCTTCTTTAAATATTTAAAGGCAAGGGTATATACATTCACCGTCCCTAGACCTGCATCAGTAAGAGCCTCATGCATAGGTACACCTTTTTTATTGTGAATGCCAATTATAGAAATCTATATGCATTCACTTCAAACAACTACAAATGACATTCTGACAGACTACTCCTAAGGCATACAAAGACAAACAAATATTGATCTTAGTAAACAACACAGCAGAGTGAGAATTACTTAGGATTAACAAATTCAGCAATAGCACCTTGCGTTTTGCTAAGCTCCTTTGCATATGGTCCAAGATCCAAAATTAGCTGCAAAAGTTGATTCGATACGATCACAAATTTCTATTTTGAAAAATTGCAATTCTTAGATAATTGTACAGGCCTATTAAATCGCTTAGAAAAATGTTAACCTGCAGTTGGATGATATGAAGTATGCAAAAAAGAAATTATGCAACATAAGGCATAATGGCTGTTGCATTCGTCAAGGAAGCTAAATTCATCAAGGAATCAAATACCATAAGCACCACTTGGTGTGGCAGTTCCATAATGGAATGACTATAGACTGAGTTGTGGATTACCCAGTCCTGAATGGCATACTGGTACTCAACGTAAAAGAGCCAAAAGCATCCAAACACCTTGACAACAGTCAAATGCATTGGTTCAGTCAAAAGTCCCTTAAATCAGGGGATCTATTTGGTGGAGATTTGCCTAAAACCCTGGGCCCAAAGAAGAAGATTTATGAACATGCAATTTTAGGTGCTAACAAATGTCCCTTAAGTAACTAGTTTGTTTCTGAACATGTAACTGCAGACCTGAGATGGCTAGATCATTATAAAAATCCTTTTATCATAATAACTTTTATCAGTTTTGATGGTTTTTCTCAGTGGTTGCCAGATTAGAGTCATGAAGTACCAAAAATTTCAAAATTTATGTAGCTTATTAGCCAATGAGTAACACAGACCAGCCTTAGCATGTAAGGGTAGAATGTTCAAGTGGAATTAACAAATCAAATTACCCATTTTCTTATGTGGCATTAATTTAATGGCATAATCCCCACTAGTCAAAAGCCTAACATGCTTATTCTGAATATTGTACTGTACCGATGTACCAATTAGCTGTCGGTACGGTACGTACCATGCATACCGACACATGATACACTAAGATATACCAATGTACCGCCCATACTGATCCTCTATTGGACTGATACGTCCCGCCCATACCGAGCGGTACGATATGGTATTGCAAACCATGCTTATCACTGTGGAGAACATGATCCATTTCCAGAATTTTGTCATGGAACTAACACAAAGTAGAGTATCTGATGAAACCACCAAATCGGCTGATATGATTTAGTCATGACTTGATATAGTTTATTGGCCACAATCTACCCACCCACTTCAACTATAAATTGATTTGGGATGCAACTGACTACACCACTCCTCGATGCCTGAGCACTCAACACACTAGCATTCAGGGTAAAGAAATGGTTCAGGTCTTAGATTTAGAAGCTTAGGTTACTGTTCAAATAATTTTGGATATGAGAATTTAAAAGCTAATAGAGGACTTAATAACATCGATTTGGGATTTGAATCTGACTGTCCAATCACAACTTTTGGATCTTGTTCTATAGATAATAGCTAGGAGCAATTATAAGCCTATCTAGCCTACCCTATATTTCCAGATAATTCATGTTTGTTAATCATGTCATTAGCCACATAAGTACATTCATCCCTTTTCTTTTTGTTAAAAGATAATTCACCTTCTTTGTTCATGTAAACATAACTTTTAACATTTTTTATGGACATTGTTGTGGGTTTTTATTATTTCCATGAGAATAGTGACCAGTAATTTTAGAACTGTTGCCAAATGATCATTTCATGATTAAATTTCAAAACACTTTATAATTCTCAGAGCTTAAGAGCAGAAATTATTTTTTTATTTTTTTTTAAATTTAGAAACCTCTCTAGTCTATCAGGTAACTAGGTTTATCAATATAGCACATGACAAAGAGACCATCACACTAGTAATTAGTCCCCTATTCATATTAAAGGGGTTAAGATTCTCAACTATTATGGTAGCTATGCCCAATTATTTAACCCATAAAAATTTCTAGGTAACAAGTCACAGCCTCCCACTTTCTATTTATTAGAAAAAACAGATGATTGAATGACTCGTGGCATATGCTTATGCATTTTGTCATAAGTTCTCAATTACGAAGACAGGTATTATAGTTTGAAAAACTATAATGTCAATAGAGCAGTGTACATCACAAAAGCTGCTTACCTGGTTTATGTTTCCAGGGAAGGGAGAAAAACCTGTTTCAGAATTCACATCTCCATCAGCATGCCCAGTTGCACGTAGTAAGGGATCCAACTGATTATATTCCACATTAGTAACTATTTCTGAACCTGAAGGCAATAATTTAATAAAGTCAACTAAGAATACAAGAAAGGCTACCTGATGTTTAAAATAATAATAATGGAGACATGCACACAATGACACAAGGAAAACAGTATCTGCTTCATTAAAAGTTGTTAACAATTTTTAAAGTATCCACTGTTAATGAAACTTAATAGACATCCAGAGTATATAAAGCGCCAGACCTAGTACAATAATCTGTCAAAAACAGAGAAGTCCTGTCCTAGATACAAACTGAACTATATGGAAGTATGAAACTTCACTGATCTACCTCAGAAATTTGACCAAATTGTACAAAATTTTAATTAGGAAACTGAGGTATGTCGAGGCTCTATGATAAAATTTAATGGATCAAATGTGATGTCAGATATTTCCTGAATGTTCACTTAGTGCATGTTTCAAAGCATGAAACTGTTAAAATATAAACTGTTTTATTTATTTCCTTGACCCCAAATTTGATGTAAGCATATAATAGTTTCAAAGTAGAAAGTTGTACAATCAGAATTTGTAAATTTGTTAATTCGATGTTTACAGTACATAAACCACTTCAATTTAAATGAATTAAGTTATTTAGCCAGTCTTATGAGTAAGAATGCTATCAGACCAAAAAAGGTCAAATGGGTACAAATGCAAGTAACTTTGCAAAGGCACACGCATAAAACAAAGGTATGCAGGCAAATACACAGGAAACAAAGCTAGAATAGGATGGCAACTTCTGTTCTGTTGAAAGTCGACACTTAAGAACAAGATTTACAATAGGCTAAATAGGTTGAAAATTAGAACCCACTAAGTTATGTCATTTATTGATTAAGCAAATGCTAAAAGCTTAAATATTAATAGGATGAAACATTCTATTACCATCAGTATGAGTAAGTTTGGTTATCCCCCCCATTGCTTCTTTTGCCTTTCTAGGAACTGCAAGAGAATTTACATGATATCCTTTTGTAGAGCTAACACCCAATGAAGCTGGTATTGCCTAAATAAATTAAGGAAAAAAGAAAAATATAAATTTCACTCCATTTCAAGATAATGAAGAAAAAAAACAAAGCAAACTTATATGATATATCAACCTTAAAGAGTAATCCATTAGTATCTTGGAAAAACAGAACCCATTTAAGACCTGCACTCTGCCTGAGAGATAACAGATTTAGATTGCATTATAAACCTGCAGTCACTAAGGTCTTACAAAATGTCAAACGAATATGAATGTAATTGACATTATCCAGTTACTAAGGTCTTACAAAATGTCAAACAATTAAGAAATTAAGCATACCACGAATTCAGAAGGCCACTAGAATAAAGAAGTGCATGAACATCACCATGGCCATGAGGCTTTGTCTGATAAAAATCAATGTAATTGGATACAAATAAATAAATTATTTATAGTACTTTCCCCAAAGAATAATTTAGTTACAGACTAGAAAACTACATGAGAATATGAATGCCACAAAAAGAAGTCACCTGAATTTTGTACTTGTCATTTAAATCTAATGCAAATCTGGCATCATTATCAGTTAAGCATGCTACTTTTTCCTGACATATTGCCAAAACAAATGATAAATTCAACCTCGTACCATTGACAAAATAAAAAACATGAATGAAGAATCAACTGATAATTACCTGCTTAATAAGCTTTACTTGAGTGGTTTTCATTCCAAAATAATAATTCGACTCTAAAAGCAATAATGTCGATTCATGAGTATCATCAGATGTCATAATCACCAGAGGTATTTCAGCTTCACATTGGCCTACAAACTCAACAGCAGTATGATCAGTTACAGCATGTCATTGTGATCGCACTTCTTTATGAAGTAGATATCAAGAATACTTCAGCCATATCTACATTGTCAAAATCTAACTTAAATTCCTAATGATAAGAAAAGGTATCAGAATTTTCTCTTTTATGCTTCTATTGATCCCCTTGTGAATTAAAAATGCAAGGATACAGAACACTAACTCAGAAGAATCTTAGAAAACACAAAATAGGAAAATCATTTTCAGACTTTTTATGTTAGCATTGCCCTGATCATATATTATTTTCAATTTAGTAGAACAGAGATCAACAGCAAATATAAAGCAGACTGGCAGAGTCTGACATGGTGGTGCACTCCACATCAAACTTTAAGGAATTACAATTCAAGTAAAGAAAAAAGAATGGACATCCATATCAAAAAGACAAAAGGTTTAAGTAGTTCTTTACATATCACTTCAAATCTCTGGGAACAAATGGTTACAAACATTTATCGAGCAATAGATTTAGGGGTTACTTACATGTTATCAAGTATCAATCATGGTGAAATGAACTATGCAGATATTTCAATAGTGTGTAGATATTCAGATACTTTTATAAAAGGATTGACAGAATTACTATGTGGTAGGGAGATTAAATTCATTATCAATTTTATATTTGGTAATGGAATACTTCCTAAGACTCCATTTAGAATGACATTAGTTGAATAAGAAACTACAAGAATTATATGGTAAGGTGTTATTAGATCTAGTGTCTCAAATTTTAGTATTATAATCTTCTTTGCAAAGAAAGATGATGAAAATTTTAGAGTTGTACTAACCAAGGTATGCAATTTCGAATGGTACTGCTCGGTATGGGCGGTACGTACCGGTCCGATGGCATACCAGTACGCGGACCGCCCGCTACCTGGCGGAACGTTGAAAAACGCTCCATATCGAACGATATGGGGTAATATCAGACGGTAACGATCAAAATTTCAACCGTTACCGCCCGACACAAATCGGTAACGGTCGATTTCGATCGTTACCACTCGGTAACAGTACTACAGTGCTCCAACGATCAAATTGACCATTGGAGCCCTTTCTTATAGTATTTAAACCCTTCTTCTCCCCTATTTCACTCCATTATATTCTCATACTCTCTTAAACTATCTCAAACTCTTTGTTTCTCACATTTGTGCTTTCGTAAACTCTACAAAACAACGATTTGTGAATTGAATCAAAGCTAATTTGAAAAAACTAAGAGGAAGAACTTTCTAATCAAGAGGTATGTGTTTTTTTTCTTTAATTAGAGAGTAATTAAGATCTTTAATATTATGATTAGTGTGTTTAATATTGATTAATTCGAAATTAGATACTTAATAGGTCAAATATTTATATTTCATGCATATTAAATATTGAAAAATATTTATGATAGTAAAATAAGTTTAACTAGGTTTTATTAAAGTTATTGAATTTAATTCATTTGTGATTATTTAATTCATTTAAATTTTAGAGTTTATATTGCAACAAAATAGTCTAACAATTCAAATGATTTTTCTGTAGATATTTCAATATTTACATAAGGACAATCCGTAATGGACTGAAATACGAACCTTACACAAGATATTCTTCGAAGCCCAAAAATGATATGTGATATTATTTTTACCTAATTTACATTGATTTTGCTAAACTTATGCTATTACTATATTTATTCCTAACTTAAAAACCTTGTCCCAACTTTTTTTTTATTTTCAGGTATTTTTGGAGGGTTTTACACCTAAATTAGGTGTATCGCTCGATACGCCGTAGTGTACCGCTCGATACACAGTACTGTACCATACCGAGTCAACCTCAAAACACCAGTATGGTACAGTATTGCATACCTTGGTACTAACCAAGGTTTGCAGTTTCGATTATCGGACATGTG
Organism: Musa acuminata AAA Group; assembly: GCF_036884655.1. Lineage (NCBI taxonomy): Eukaryota > Viridiplantae > Streptophyta > Magnoliopsida > Zingiberales > Musaceae > Musa > Musa acuminata. The sequence continues at coordinate 43,132,962 of NC_088342.1, forward strand.
TTGTAAGGGAAGGGAAAGGTGGGGAGGAAGAATGAAGAGGAAAAAGAAGGACAAGAGGAAGAAGGAAGCAGAACAAGAAGGAAGAAGAAGAGGAGGTGGAGGAAAAGGAGATAGTCGAGGAGGAAGAAGGAAAAAATAAAGAAAAGAGGAAGAGGAGGCGATGGAGGAGGTATATCAGAGCAGTCCAGGGGCAACGGCAGCAAGCGACAAGTGGCAACCATGCGAGCAATGAGTGCGAGCAACCACCATGCAAATCATGATGAGCATGAGAAGTTGCAAATGTGAGGAGTCCACGTTGCGTTACCCTAGGTACAAAAATATACATCATATGTATAAATTGGACTAAACCACCTAGTTTGGACTTGTCCAATTGGTGGGTGGACTAGTAAATACTGATTGAGCCATACCAAGTCAATCGAGATTGCAATCCTTAATAGTAACTATCAAGATGTGAATAAAGTCACCATGCAAAGTAAATATCTTCTTGTATCAATTAATGGGGTATGTGCATAAATAATTTCAAAGATTGATTTATGATATATTAGCTCAAAGATATATTTGTGTCTGTTTTCGAAACCATATATAAGTACTATGAATTTTAGTTGTACTAATCAAATGCACTTGTAATATTTATGAATTTCATGAACATAATATTTAAATTATTCTTAGATAAATTTATATTTGTCATTATTAATGATAATTTGGTATCTTCTACAAATTATTAAGATAATAAAGAGCATTTGGGAATTGTCTTATAAGCAAGGATCATAATTTCGTATCATACCAGAGTTTTGATCTCAGCTCGTTATAGTACGGTATGAGTGTATCGAGCGATATGTTTCGGTGTACCGCTTAGTATATATATATATATATATATATATATATATATATATGTGTGTGTGTGTATGTGTGTGTGTGTGTATGTGTGTGTGTGTATATATATATATAAAATAAAAGTTAAAAAATAATAAAAAAGGCGACGTCATTTCGTTTCTTCTCCCCACGCGAGGAGAAGAAACCAAGGAGAAGAATCGGTATTATATATATATATATATATATATATAATAATAATAATAAAAGGTTAAAAAAATAAAAAAGGGCGACGTCATCAAGGCAACGTTGCCTCGTTTCTCCCTCTTCTTCCTTCTCCCTCGGGCTAATACCGCACGGTAGTAGGCAGCGACGGTCGAAATCGATCGTTATCGACCGATTTCGAATGGTAACGGGGCGGAAACAACTCCAATCGATGGTACCGCCCGGTAGCGAGCAGTCCTCATATCGATCTGCTGGTGGACCAGTATGTACCACCCGGTATGGGCGGTATCATTTGAAATTAAAATCCTTGCTTATAAGTTCTAAGGCATCAAAGTTTATATGCAAAAACAAGGTGAGTTTTGATTGGAAAAAAGGTATTTTGTATCATACTATTTCCAGGGAATGAATTTAGTTGATTCAATAGGTGAAATGATATTTTTTAACGAACATGGTAAAGTTCTAAGTTCTAACTTACAGTTTGAGATAATTGAAATCATATAAATATTTTAATCTTATACATAATCTTGAATTAGCAACAACAGCTTAATTTTATTTTGAACCAGCAATATTCTTTGTATGATGATAAATGTGAGACAAAAGGAAAAGAAAAATAGATGACTCCAAGTATTGAAAGATTATGATTGGACCATAAATTATTACCTTGTAAAAGTGAATAGTATCGTTGACGCGCTTAGTAGAAAAAGTTTAACTAACTTGGATGTTACACCACACAGATTTGTGTCATACAGGATCCACAAAGATAACTCAATCCACTAGAATTCTGAATCAACTCAATGCTTGACTCAGTTAGATGAAACTTGGAGTCAAACTCAGTCTCACTTGATAATGTTCTCAGAATTTGGACAAAATTATTAAACATGACCTAGTTAAAAGGCTTACATCACACCTACACTAAGAGAATGACTATAAGGTTGATCACCAGTTTATATAAAACATTGAATTGTAATGATATAATCACTCCATTTCAGGTTGTGCAATGGAATCCTAATCCTTTATTACATCAAGGCATTGAGCCATCATGAAGGCTTCAAGATAGGATATTTTTCTACATATGTTTTTATTTCATTTTTTTCATACACATGATTATGAAAATTTTATGTTTATTATTTATTTTATTTTTTCAAAGTCATGATTATGATAATTTTAATAAATTTCAGGCTTTTAGATTTAAGCATATGGGCATAAACATAACAAATTAAATGATGATAAGTGATAAATCCAATTATATAGAACATTTTCTAATCTTGTTCTTCTACTCATCTCGGATGATATAGAGTCATTCCTACAATTTTTGAGCATTGGTTCAAGTTTTGTATTCAAATTAATTTAGCAACAACCATGATGCATGTTTCGACAAAGAAAAACTTCTTGTAAATCTAAACGCTCATACCAACCTTGTACCAGTCTACAACTAGCCTCCTGCAATGCTAGAATAGATTCTATGTAGTGTTGGAGAAAGCATCTGCCTGTTGTGGTTTCTGAAGGAAGAGCCAACTGCAACATAAAAAAGTTTATAATTTGGTCTCACTGAAGAAATAGCTCCAAAAATTCTCCTTTAGATAGCAACTGAATGTTCAAGAAATTATTGCCAAACATGTTCAACAGGGTCAAGCAGGTATAGAGCAAAGGGGCTCAAATATTGAGCACATCATTGTAAACTAATCAGCTATAAGCCTAAACTTGTGTATAAATAGTAACTATAAAAATAATTGTGACTTGGTCATTGGGCATTGGGCAGTTTATATTAACTAGCTACCACAAGGTACCTAAATGTGAAAGATATGATGGAGGACATTAGTCTTTAATCAGAGTGCTTACAACTTCTAAAATTTAATTCAAATCTGTGACTAATTTATGCACACCTATTATTTCCTACTCCTTATAGGCATGTACTAACCTCTTCCACTGGCTTCTCTCTGGTTAAACCTCTCATGCTAGCCAAACATGTTGTGGTGGTTTTCAGTCAACTCTATCATTTTCTCATATAAATTTAACTTTAAGAAATAAACTGGAAAATGACTAGGAACACTAACTGCAACCAATGTTATTAGGGAACTATTTTTGTAAAATTGTAATTTAGATAATAACCTAGTTGAATAAGTGAAATAAAAAATTTGTCAAACACTTTGATACATTCAAATGTAGATTGCAGAGAATTCATCTTAACTACAAAATGCAGTTGTATGAACATCAGCGAAATCAACAGTATCATTGCAGTAATATATAACTTGTACCAAGAATCATTCAAATGCATTAAACAAAAACTCTACCTTAGTTGAGGACTTATAATTAACAAAATGGCATTGCAAAAGGCATGATACTCAGTTACAGAAAGAAATGCGGACTTATAATTAACAAAATTTGTCACCACTATAGGATGCCACTTACTTTAATTCCTTTGTATCCAAGGCGTTCTCCAAGCCCACCAGCCACAAGAACAAATGCGGCCCTCCTAGCTTCTCTAACACCAGCCTCTTCCAACATCATAAAGTTATCATTGCCAAATGTCAGAACCTCTCCTGTTGGAACCTGCACATACTTCCTTATGATCATTTCAAACTATCTTATTTTACAATATTTGTTATTTAACCTTTTCTGTTAAACGAGATTTTGTTTGTGATTATAGTGATATTTAAAGTTTATATTGTTTGGAAGTTGAAACAACTTGATCATGATTCACAAATATGCATGACTATTATAGTAAGGAGATGAAAGAGGGCATCTGGTATCATCAGGACCTCAACAATTTGCTTTTATTAAAAGAGACAAAATCATGAAATCTTGGTTGATAAGGGATGGAATGTAAGCAATGTGCTTGCTAAAGAAAAAAATTCAATCTTTTGTATTTGCATTATTTATAATCATCAGACAATATTCAGAGACGATTTAGTGCCAATTCAATTTTACTAAAATGTCCATTGCATAACTGATAAATATACTGGTCAACACCGCCTTCCAGCATGTTGTGCCTGTTGTCTCAGTAGGCAGCAACAAATGCTTTACAACACCTGCCAATTAACCAATATAAAGTTTCTCACTATTTAAAGGTACTTAAAGGTGGTCTTACAAATCTATCATAAAGAGAGAAGAGAAATATTTTTCAGTCTACAACTTGTCACTGCATTCCAGAGAGCTGGATCATATCATGCTGGCAAGCCATCTACCATGTATGTCAAGAGCCAAAATGGACTGGATAGCTTAATAACTCATGGCAAGATACGAGGGGCCAACATCTTCTCATCACATGTTACAGTATATTTCAGAGAGTGTCATAGTACACCCCCATAAAAAACTAAGAAACAACCATTTGAATAACTAGAGGGCTATATGCCACTAGGAATTCAGATGTAACAAAAGAACATCAAGCATACTCACAGAAGGAGTGAAGCCATCATATGGATTTTTCCCAGCCTTTGAATCTGCCAAGAGTTTTCTTGCATTTTGAATATATGATACCAAACCACCAGGATAGTTTGCATTAAGTTGAGCAACCTAAGGAAAAGGAAATTTATAAAGAAAATCCTGAAGAAGACAGAAACTGAATGCCATAAAGTCTTTGTTCAACATGAAGTCAATTCTCATTCATGTTTATTCAAGTTTTCTTACTTGTCACGTTTTTCAACTATGACATTACAAAAATAATAATCACATACTAGTGATAATATAATGCAGCATTAACTGGGACCTGTAAGTTAGTTATCATAAACAACAACAAGAACAACCAGGATAGTTTGCATTAAGTTGAGCAACCTACGGAAAAGGAAATTTATAAAGAAAATCCTGAAGAAGACAGAAACTGAATGCCATAAAGTCTTTGTTCAACATGAAGTCAATTCTCATTCACGTTTATTCAAGTTTTCTTACTCGTCACGTTTTTCAACTATGACATTACAAAAATAATAATCACATACTAGTGATAATATAATGCAGCATTAACTGGGACCTGTAAGTTAGTTATCATAAACAACAACAAGAACAACAATGACAACAAGCTTGAATGTCATAATTATATGGGATCAACTACATGGAATTTTTGCCACCACTGACCTTTTTGCATAGCAATATCCTTAGTTATATTACAATTATGCATGAATTTTTTTGTTTCTTTAATGTCATAGTTAAAAAACATGGTAGAGCTACCCTAAACATATCAATTAGTAAAATGTATGGAACACTCAAAGAGAGGTTCTGACATATCTGACGGATCAAGTCTAAAGATGATTTTGAAAACAATGATACTATTTTGCTATCAGCACCTATAATCACATGTTAGGTCAATAAGCCTAAAACCAAAGTACGACATTTCTCTTTCAGTTTCTAATAATAAGTACAAATTTCTCGTTATCCTTTCTCAATTTGTATCACCTAATGCTTATTATTTTTCAAAAAAATGGAATGTTTGGTTTGGTTCTTATCATATGTTCTTTAACATATCTAGCATTAAATTTGTTTCTTAAAGGCACATTTCAGGAACAAATAAGCTCCATAAACAAATCCACATAAAGAAAACTCAAGTTTCAAATGTCTTAGACAATAAGCACCAATATGTATCTTGATATTATTGTCTATAAAATCAGTGTCAAATTGTAAAAATTTTAAAGGATCTAATGATGAAGAAAAATAAATCTATGAATAATCTGAAGGGAGATAGCACTTACCGCTGCATCAAAACACCTCTCTCAAAAAGTCCAATCCTGATATCAACTGATGTTTGAACATAAGAGGACCTTTAGGTTTAGATCATTCATTGTTCTTGCTATTTGTGTGTCAATGATTACACGGTTCTCCTGTTGTGTCAATGTCATCGCTCATTCACTGGAATGACGCGTTAGAATAGACTGGTTTTCTCTAATGTTGTGAAAATTGTTGTTATTAAGCATTAGAAAGAGTGTCACCTATCTCATGAATGACATTAGCAGAAGAGTAACATATATCTCCAAATTTAGCACTTCAGAAATTTCTTTTGAAAGATACAAATTCCAACGGAATCAAATTTCTTCAGTGTCATAAAGATTCAAAAGAACAGGAAAAGTTTCTAAATGACCTGATCAAAAAAGCCTTTCTTCCTTTTGTCATCAACACCTGGTTCTGGCCAATGATCAAAAAGATGTTTTTGGCCCTCCCGTAACAACATCATGGCAAGTCCGATCTGATAAACAATAATAATAGTTATTAGCAAGAAATGACTGCTTTATTAGTCAGCCACTCAACATGAGTATGCTAAACCACCACAATTTTACAATAAAGAAAGGCTTCTTATTTATGTGATATTGACCATGAAGCCTAATTTCTTAACAATACTGTGTTGCTATCTAGATGGAGCATAAGTGACTTAGTTATGTATTTTTTTATATTAATTTTTTTTTTATGTGCAGTAGGTTTGGCTTAAATCATATGCATCAGAGAAGTACAACAGTTCATTATCCCATATTTTGCAGATATAAGCCCCGGAAATTATGCACAGGTAGAATCAGCACAAAATGATGCATGTGAATGAGTAGAAGTTGTTAGCACACACCCCAGTTCCCAGATCTGCTACCAAGAATGAAGCAAGAATCAGCCTATTAGCAACCAAGACCACATCGCTTGTGAATTTCCTTGAAGAAGCAAATAGAAGCACGCTAAATTGAACAGGACAAGTGTTCATGGACCGGTTGATATCCTACTCACTTCATGTCGTCAAACGAAATCCAATCCCGAGATTCAGAAGAAAATGCCGTAAGATCTAGAACTGGTATCTTAAGACTCAAGCAAGTGATCAAGATCTCATCTTTCATAACATTTCTGATCGGAGAAAAACACATAAATGTTGTACCAGTTAAGGCACGATAGTAACACAGCAAAAATTATAAGAGTTCAATGTCGGACCTCCTCAGAGGAGAGAATCCCGAGATTCCTCTGGAGATTTGGGGCCGACGAGGCCCAGCCGTCGGTTACGCTCAGCCCGGCGAGGCTCTCGACGGCATTATCCATATCACACCGAGATCCAACGCCGGCAGATGCGGGACGGAGACGAAGAGGAGGAAGAACCGACCGGAAATAGGGAACGACGGTACATCAAATCCAGAGTATTGATCCTCTCCAGGAAGGCTTCGAAATGAAACCTCAGTGATCAAATCTTCGCCGTTAACTATGTGGTCCTCTCATAGTCCTTTAAATCTCTACGGTTAGTTTACAACGAATTAGTACAATATTTGAAGCCGATCCTCACTCAGATGAAACGTGAATGTGGTATATCCGATGGGGCCCAATGGTGGATCCCACGGATCACGAACGGGCAAAGGTCTTGTTCTCCTATCGCACCCGAGTGGGAGAACAGGGTTTTCCCTCAGAATTATGGTGGGTCCCAACACATAGTCATGTAATTTCACTACGGTTCGGAGATTGCGAGGGAGAAACCCTGTTTCCTGCCGGGGATGGCACAAGATCTTTTTGCGAATGCAGCGACTGCATCTACCTCACACGAGCCGCACAACACCAGAAGAAGCCTTGCCATAGGGTGGCCATCGTGGACCCCAACTCTCGCCCGGGCCGAAGCACCTTATAATTCAGTGCATGCATGCATACTATTCACATTATATCCTTCGAGTTATACAAACGATTAATAAAAATATCATAAACCTCTATTAATTCTAATATGACCCGCCACATCTGCCTCACTTTAACAACCATTAACTATTGATAATCAATATTATTTTCAAAATTTTGAAATATTTTTTTCCGAAAAATATTTTAAAAATTGAAAAATAAATAATAATAACAAATATTTTTTATAATATATTAATCACATTGAAACCATCTAAAATTCTCCGACTATACCTTCATGGTCAAAAAATAATATAATATAGGTTTTCTTGTTGGAGGAATAAATATGAAAGGAAAAAGGATAAAAAGGTCTGCCCATTGTAGCACAGGAAACCAGCTGTTTCATAATGTTTAGTCAAGCATATTGATCTCATTTCCCTTTGGTAAACTTGTACAGTGTCTAAAGAGTAACATCAGGACTACTTTAATCACAAGCAACACATGGTTGGAAAAATATTTCTCAGCACTCACATGGATCCCGAACTTCTTTGCTTTTCAAGAGAACTCACCTAAATCATGCTTCCACAAAAAGATGCCACCATTTTAGAGAAGCTTCAACACCCTTGGTCAATACAACAGAAAAAGTGAAACTCAATGGCCAGTATATGTCTTAGCTGCATTGAATCTATCTCCAGGAGTTGAATATTATCCTATCAAAACTGTTTGCTACATCTATATAATTCTCAGAGAACAGAAAATGAAATTAATGCAGGGATCCTCTGAGCATTGGATGGTCAAAAATGAGCCTTCCGTTTCCGTGCCGTGTACTTTGTATCGGGAGGTACAGAATATCCTTTTTTTCTCATCTGTTCCTTTTTCTTAAATACCCATTCCTTTCCTTTCCCATTTTTGTTTATCTTCGCCTTCTTCCTTGGTCGGGTTCGGTCATATATGCCAACCTGCATCCAGAAACAAATGGATCATTGGGATATGATGACATGAAATAATCTGATAAATTTAGTTCAGGCCATACAAATAAGCTTGATTTGTTAGCATTTTACACGGTATTTCAACGGTCACAACAATTCACATATGCATCATTGGCGTTGGAATATATTACAAGAAGTTCCCCCTACAGTTAACACCAAAAACTTCATTCAAAGATGCACGTGTGGCATTTGGAATGTATTGCATGAAGTTACTCACATGACTGGCATTAAATTTTTTTGAGAATACATAATAGAAACCCCTCTCTATATGATTAGAAGAAAAAACAACAGCAAACTTTTTGGTGACTTTTAAAATCATAAGATGTGAAGAATTTTATGAGGTAAACCTCATATCAAGATTAAGATCCATTACAAGTCAAAGATGGGTTAAGGTTAAATCGGAGTGCGAAGCAAAAAAAAAAATCTTCTTGATGTTTAATAACTTGAAATTACTAACAAATACTGTAGAGAAGCATCAATAAGAAAGAACATCTAAGAGTTAATCTGCTAACAACTTTAAGTAAACTTGTCCAGAAGACAAATATTGTATCTGTCAACTATTGTAAACATATGCACCAAAAATTTCTAGTGTGCCCTTATTTTGGCCCAACACAAGGAAGCATTTCAAACTTAACAAGCCTATACGACCATTTCAAATTGAACCTATATTTCAAATTAAAACTTAACAAACCCATATTTTTGTCTCTTAACACATATAACCACACATTTTATCTGTTAACACATATATGCATATGCACCAGATAATTCTGTAGAGTGTCGTATTTCATAGAAGACTAAGAAACACTACTGAATGCTTCAGCATTCAACTGTTACCACTAACTTATGACCTAAAAATTGTAGTATAAACTGTTTCTGATTTAAAACAGAAGGCCCTTGTTCTATCTCGCTTGCTGACGTGCTATAGCACTGAAGATAAGACAAGGAATCAACTCATCAAGTTTTTAAAGAACAGACAATATTGGCTCTATGGTTTTAAGGAACAAAAAGAAATGCTTCACAGACCTGAGAATGGTAGCAAAAAACGTAGGAAATTTCATAAAAGAAATATAACAATAGTTTCTTCATATAACTGTTTAAAAATCACAGTCTAAAGATCATTATGAATGTCATTCAGACAGTTAGACTTAATAAAAGTCTACTCACAGACAAGAATTGAGAATTGCACATCATAAAAGAATTATTATCACTATTTCATATTCTACCAAATCAAATCTTTCTATAATGATCTAGAAGAGAACAATGTAATAGAAATGGCTGACAATTCTTACTGTTTGATTTCCATCATCATCACTCTCCTCATCTTCACTGCACATCGCACCATCCTCACCTTTCCCTTTCGGAAGGTAACTTTGTACTGAAGGTGGACCACATGTCAGAACAAGATATGCTTTCCTTGCTTTTGAGCTGTGGTTAACAAACATTTTAGATAGAAGACCAAATCAATAACAGAATAGACATCAAATTGAGTACACCATGTACTGGAATTCTGAAATTAATACATCGAAACTTCTAAATGGATATAATATGAAGATCTCCTTTTGTTCAGAAGTCTCCAAGACCAATCTAAATACCCCTAAGATAAAAAATTTCCATGAAAGACTCATTTCTCCACTTCAATCCAATATTACAGTCATTATATTTTGAGAAATACACCAAGCTAGTATAACAAATAAAAGAAAAAAAAAAGCTACGGTGTATTTTGCAAACACCTAATGTAGTTCAGAAGAATTATGCAAACACTGGGACTTCAGCCCTCTAAAATATTTCAGAAATATGATAATATTAACCTAGGAAATTAAGAAAGCACCTCTACAAGAACATGCAACTTGTAAATAATAAACAGCTTAATTATGTACCTATGTGGCCAATCAACAACAATGCCACCAGCAAAACCAGCACGCATGGCATACATCATTATCATCTCACTTTGATCCATGTTCTCTGCATAAAGTTGCAACACTGCTCTTGCTCCTCTTGCAAGACATCTATATAACGAACCAAAGAAAGCCCTAAAGGGCACAATGCAAATGAGTTAATGACACAAAATGACTGCAGATAAAAGTAAAATGAAGTGTTCTATCAAGTATCAACTACTCACTTTAGTCGCATCCTTGGTTCATGAGAGGACTTGTCAGCATAGCATAACCACTGAAAATACATATATAAGAAAATTAAAGATCGCTACAGGAGTTAATAAGTAACATGTATAATAAATCATACTGCAGCAGCATCACAAGTGTGCTCTGTTTTTAATGTTTTAAAATATCACATGTATAATAAACTGAAAGTGTAGAGGGCAAAGTTTTATTTTGTAATTCTACTGCGATCTCAACGGATTGGTATCTAGCAAAAACATAGCAATATAACTCAATTCTAAACTCTGAAGATCTGTATAATAAATTTATAAACATTAATCCTTTATGTAAAAGCCTTCTTTCTCTCTCTATCTCCCTTAACTAAAAAAAAAGACAAAATTAAAAAACTTCACCAGAACAAGCATAGCTCAAAAGAAATAATTATCCAAAAAATTGTCATACATACACAACAGATCACAGTTACAGCACAAGATCATTTCATATATACACACAGCAATTAATTAATTAGGTAAATCTTCCTCTATGCTCTCAATGACTAACTTGTGTAACCGCATAAAACCTGCCACCAGTAGATGCTAGATTTTCTTGGAAAATGCCAATATGTCAATCAGAGCTAGAATTTATATATGTATGTATCTCATTAAACTCCTTATGAACATAAAAATCCAAACTCACTTTAGCTCTAGCTTGACACAAAAAACTAGAGCATTCTTTGATACATTTTAAATCAACAAAAAGATTATGTAAATGACACAAAAATCCATGTGCAACTCAGGCTTTTCCTTATGAAAAACTAAATCATAAACACAAAATCATTGAAATACAACTTAGCAATGGCAACCACGCAGGTATATCTGGAATAAACATGTACCAACAAGTCAAAATTACGGCACATAAAAAAAAAAAAAAAGAAACATCATTAGTAAAAATTATAATGACTTTTACACTACCAGAATCTTCTCAAACAAGCAACAACATATTACAACTGTTTTTGTGTGCAGGAAAAGAGATAGTAGGAAAAATAAAATTGCCAACCTGAACTGCTGAAATACTGATAGCACCATCAACTACTCCTGGTCGTAAGCCTAAGCCCTGCAATAAACCTTTTCATCAAAATCATTTAGACTATTAAACAACTGAAGAAACATTCAGTAAAACTCCTACTCTCTGGGCAGTGCGACATTGAGGGAATTCTACATTTGAGAAATAGCAAATACAAAAATCATTCTTAATTAGACAACTATCCACTTACATAATCTCCACATCAATTAAGCATAGCAGAAGACATTAGATTACTTGAGTATGAAATTTGTCCATAGGTATAAAAAAAGGGCTAACTTTTTACAATTTTGCAGGCATAAATTTTTGGCTGAGTTGGTATAAGAAAATGAAGCCCAATAGAAAGTTCAAGTTTTAGCTAAACCAACCAAAATCAAAAGGGTATTGTATCCTCAGAAGGCCAAACCTATTTGGCATTGATACTCCATATCAAGAAAAAAGTTGAATGATCTGCAGGTGCTTCAACGAAATCTAAAAGAAACTACATAATTCTCCTTGCTATTACCACATTCCTGGATGAAGAAGCCAAAAGGACCTCTACAAATGGCAAGAGCATAACTATACCTGAGATAGCCTCAGCTCAACCATATTTGTACACCTCTGAGGTTATCTTTTCCTATCAGACTGCGATCCATAGCCACAAGATATCAATGACCTTACTTAAAGTCAAACTTAAAGTTTAAAATGCAAGATAATCTTTATTTAAAAATTCCAAAGTTATATTAAGAATAAGAATATGATCTAAAAAATATCTGCATAAATTATAGAATAAAATGTATTTTTTTTGTAATATCCAGTGATTTAAGGGCATATTATACTGAATTGAGTGGCAGGTACTCCAATAACAACCTAAAGAAGTGAGATTCGGGTGTCTCAAATTTAGAACCTGACGACACCTTAGTTGCTTCAAATCTACATATCAGCTTGCTTGCAACCCCATTGGACATATGGAACCCGACATCTGGATAGTACACGATGGTGGAACCAGGGTGTTTGCTTAACATAAGACCACCCTGAGATGCTATTATTATTAAACATTAAATAGGCTTACTTATCCTTACTGTTTCACAAACAAAACCCCATCTTTTAATGTCTTCTGCATGCCACAGAAAAGAGCTTATATAATTTATTCTGGAACAAAAATGCATGGAGCTAACAGATATCATTTATGCTTAAGTTCAACTCTTGCAAAGTATGCACATTGGAGAATTAATATTGGAAATAAAGTGTACAAAAAGGCAAGATTCAAAGCAAAAATATATGATTCCAAGACATAAGAAAATTTGATGGAAATAAAAGAATTTGTAGATGGTGGTACTAAGTCACTAAGTTTGTTAGACACAAATAAAGTTGTTTGTCTCTGTATTACAGTGACTTATTTTAACCAAGACTCTAGCTGTAACATCCCATTAGTCCCACATTGGAAGTGGGCAATATGTATGATTAGCTTATAAGGGTCTGATGAGTGTACTACGTTAACTCCCGCTTAAGCATTTTGGTCCATGGTTGAAGGACCAAAATGGAGTTATTGGCCAGTTGGCTCATTAGACTCGGGTCGTGACATTTGGTATCAGAGTCGACCTAGCATTTGGGCAGGGTGAGAGGACTCGAGTAGGAAAGGGCTACCCGTGGATGGAGTCAGAGAACTCATCACGACGTGGAGCCACCACTGAGTTAATCCTCACATGCCCTATGCTAGGGTTCGATCTGGGATATGTTGGACCTTGACGAGGACGTCAAGCTAATTGAGTTAGGGATATTGTAACATCCCATTAGTCCCACATCGGAAGTGGGCAATATGTATGATTAGCTTATAAGGGCCTGATGAGTGTACTACGTTAACTCCCGCTTAAGCATTTTGATCCATGGTTGAAGGACCAAAATGGAGTTATTGGCCAGTTGGCTCATCAGACTCGGGTCGTGACACTAGCAGCACTAACCCAACCTATAAGGGCATCAGAAAGTAGAGTAGCAATAAGAAACTTGCTTGTGGAAGTGCTATTAGTAAGATTATTTCTAAACACACACATTAGATGGTACCCTGGTTCATACTATATAAGCAACATGAGAAAAACAAAGTTGAGTTCCTATGGCTCACACGAAGTGCGAAAAGGCATGACACAAATCTAAATATCTTTAGTCTGATGCATAATATTTGATGAGATTAAAGGCCATCCTTTTAAAAAAACAGGAGACCCAAATCACAAAGTGATGCCAGGTAGAGCTAATGATTTTTCTACCTGGCCCATATCGGCAAGCAAAAGATCACCCTCTGCTTCACGCTCCAGTGCAACATCTGAATGAAATCGCCAAGTAGATAAAGATAAACAACAGAAAACGAATAAGTTTTGCTGCTACACAAGAACAGAATCTACTCACTTAGCATTGACTCAGAAATATCATAGCCAATCCAGTGGTGCCCATTTTCAGACAGGGTCTCACCACTGAGCCCAGATCCACAACCTAAAACAGAAAAGAAATGTAAATGAGCAGAACAGAACAGAAATTTAATCTACAACATCATAACCCATCCACAATAGGATATATGTCACTGCATGCAATTCCAATGTTCTGGACAAAAAAATTTACTTAAAACAGTTTATTCAGCTGAATAACCACAAAATAGAATCACTTACAAGCCAATTTCATATAGAATAAACCGAAACAATAAACAAAAGATGCCACAATAGATAGAACTGCTAAAAATTCATATTTCGGTCCAAATTCACGTACCGCGGCCACGGAACATTCATCTGAACAATTCCTAAACAAGCACAACATTTATATAAAACTTGAACTCACCTATATCCAGTAGAAGTCGCGGTACCCCATCGTTCGGCAGCGCAAGAAGCTCAAGCGCTCGCTCAGAAATCTTCGCCTGAATTAGAAGCGAATCCAAAAAAACAGATTAGCATCGAAAAAGACAATCTTTTCGCCAAACAAAGACGCGAGGGACAAGATGCGGACGGCAGAGAGACGTACTTGAATTTCGATGATTCGAGAGGAAGTGGTGTACTTGCGTGCCTCCGTTTCATTGTAGAATATTTCCGGCGGAGCTTGTACCTCCGGCCTCGGCATCTCTGCCAACTTCACCGCCGCGATCCAATGAACCCTAACTTTTGAACGCCTCTACACGAGGCGAACCCCAAGTCTACTACAAGTAGGTCTCGACCGAAAGATGTGGGCCGAATCAGGGCGGTTTTTGCCATCTAATTTTGTATTAGCAAAAGTAGGAAATTAATTAATAAATAAATAAATAAATAATCATCCACCAACAGCCACGTCAGCAATTTATACTTAAACCTTAATATTCCACAATATAAAAAAAAAAGAAAAAAGGTTCCAATTTTTTTAATTTCAAGGGAATAAATTTTATTTTGGTTGTGAATATAACACTTAATATTTGTTAAAGAATCAAATATGATGTTGTCCTCTACTCTTAATATAAAAATACCTTAGAATAATGTTACTTGTTCGAAAGACAACACTTATTGTCATATAAAATTATTTGTGATTTAGTGCTATATTTCATGCTAATTGTGATTTTATTTTATTTATTTTTATGCCTAGCCTTACCAAATACTTATAGTGATAATGATTGGAAATTGGTGGACTTAGGCCTCAAATCCAGCCCGTCCATCTTTTATCAGCACGATTCGTAAAGCAAATCTAACGTCCAATAAATGCCGGCGTCGAGTTAAAGCCCGATGTGCGGTCTCGCCTCGCCTCGCCTCCGGTTTGGGCTTGGGCTGGAAACCCAACATATCTATAATTTGACAAACACGAATCGTAAAGAAAATCTAACGTCCAACAAAAGCGCTTAAGCACGGGGTCCCGCTCGATTTCCCGTAACGGGCTTGGGCTAGAAACCCATCTTACAAGCACGCGTGAAAAGTCCAAGAAGTGCCGGCATGAAGTTAAAGCCCTAAGTCTCGCCTCGTCTCCCTCGGTGCTCGCCTTCCCTGCCGCTGTCGCGTCGGAATCCAGTTACTTTCCCTATGCTCCGGTGCCACTGCCGGTCGCCGCCGTGGGTCGTGCTGAGAGTGGTCAGGTGGCTGTCGCGGATAGCCCCGCCGTCTCCGGCGACGGCCGAGCCGGTCATCCGCGTGTCTAATAACGTCGCCCGTCTCGGCAAACCCAAGGAGGGCCCGAAGCCGCGGCAGCTGCTATCCCTCCCTCCATTCCCCTCGACTGGCACCGACCCTCTCCCCGGCCGGAAGAAAGATCCGGCTGCCGGCGGCCAGCCGCGCCGGGTCACCGCCATCAGCTGGGTCAAGCACTACTTCGCGGATATCCCGCCGGAAGTCATCCAGAGCCACTTCAACAAGGGCTTGGTAAGCGGCGCATATGCTATTGCTAGGTTTTCTGGACCTATCCTATCTTTCAATTTGCATACAAGTCATCTAGATCTTGTTGTCTATATGGAAGTATTTTATATGTATATTGGTTGATCTGCCGATCAATTTAACCTAACCTATTATTAAGAAAAGGCTGTTTTACCCTTTCCCTTTTACACAAGTTGAAGTTGAAATGTGGAATGTTAACTTTAGCAAAGGAGTCTCTGTTGAGACATTCGGGTTGATTAGTATATTGTTTCATAAGTGATAAGTCTCATGTTCGAATCCATTTGTGTGTTATATACCTCATTTGATGTAATGAGAATTCTTTTAAATTTATATATTAAAAGAACTTAGCAAAGGACACCATCTGGGATGAGGTCGATATCATTAAATGATTTCCTTTTTAAGATTAAAAAATAGTGATCTGATGCTGTATTCCATTATACTTGTTTTGAGGGTTGAATATGCACAGGTTAAGCATTTGATGGGCTTTCATTTGAATAATGTAGTTGGGAGACTTATCTGAAAAATCAAAAATATCTATAGGACTAAAATATGTAAGTAAAACCCCTGTCATTTGGACTGGTTTAAGTTCAAATGATGTTGTGGTGGTGTATAATTTACATCAATGTAGAGAATTGGAAGGAGAACTAAGAACTTGATCACCTTTATTCAGCATTGCCAGAGAATGTATACAGGGCACACCTATCATCTACATAAGGCATTTGTGTATGTGATATACTAAGAACCATGCATACATGTTGTTCTTTTTCCCATAATATGTTGATTTGCTATTGATGTGAACAATCAAGTTTTTCTGAGAATATTTTCATTTGTAAAATTGTTGATGTGTATAGAAAAACTAGATGTTATCTTGCCATGTACATTGGATGTAGTAGACACTATCTTTCCTTTTGAAATTTGCTAAAACAGCATAATTGTGTTGTGTCATGTATGTGTTGTTTCATTATGGATTTCAATTGGGATGCCATTTGTGAAATGAGAACTAATGAGAGTTAAATCTGATTTTCTAACAGGTGCATGTTGAAAGTTCAAATCATGACTTTCAAACCGAGGAAAATTATTTAATGCACTGTTTAAAAAAGGTATGTCATACTAAGCCTCATCAATCATACACCAAATGACATTTTAGTTGTATGGCCTGAGAAATGTTCAACCTGCTCATTGAGTGCTTATTCTTAGTTATAAAAGTGAATTAACTACTTTTTGCAGCCCCCGTGCAGATTAAGCATAATCATATAATGGAGCCCGGCATGAAGATTCATCTTCCTGTATCAGCTGCAGAGACCAAGATCATTAAGAGATATGACACTATACCAACTGCAACTTTGCATCCCAATGCTGATGAAATAGAATACATAAGAAGACTTGTCATTCACAAGGCCAGTTTCCTATTTTATCTTCTCCTTTTGTTAACCTAGACTTCTCTTATCTGGTTTGGGATCATTGTTGCTCTCATGACATTTCTTTGTGATTGTTTGGTTTTTGCTTTTGCAAAATTTTAGCCAAAGTCTGTAAAAATCTGCTGCCTCATACTGACGAACTATGAATTTTCAGGATTCAGCTATCATTGTGCTAAATAAGCCCCCTAAAGTGCCCATGAAGGTTTGAACTTTTATTATTCTTCCACTAGTTGACTGGTTAATCTTGTTGGGGTATATTATCTTATCATTTTCTGTACTAAATACTTCATAGGGAAACTTACCAGTTCACAATAGCATGGACATCTTGGCAGCAGCAGCATTATCATATGGCAGTGATCAGGGTCCTAAGTTGGTAAGCTCTAAAAGTTGATCATTTTCAAGATTTGCAATATTAATTATGCATAGAAATCAGTTTGTGATACTGCCTTTGTGATACATGTATGGCTTGTTGTTGTTACTGTTGTTGACTCTTTGCCATACATGGAAGTGTCAGATCATGCCATACTGTGTTCACAGTATGCCAAGGGCATGCTGAAATTGTGTTGGCTTGGCATAATTCTTATGCTGAGAAATGAAATCTATGTTGATCCACATCAATCACAGATCATATGGGCACATTCCGCACAATGAATTTAAACTTTGGTTTTTGCTTGCTGCACCATTGCTTCTGACAACTTTGATTAATGCATATGTATTTCTGGTCTTAAAATTTAAGATGTTTCTCATCATTCCTCTTTTGCAATCTTAGGTGCATCGACTTGACAGAGAGAGCAGTGGCTTGCTCTTATTGGGGAGGACAAAAGAGAGCCTCACTCATCTTCACTGGCTTTTCACTAATGTAAATCTAGCAAAATCATCTTCTGAGGTATGTACCAATGTCCCTGCTATGGCAACAAGATCAAGCATAATTGGTATATCGCGAACATCTAAAAGAATGCAAAAAAAGAAAATCTGTTATCTAGCCCTTCGTTCATGAGTCAAATTACTTGTGAATAATTTAAGCATTAGATTTTAGCATTGCAAGAAAAACTTGTGGTTTTACATAGGCATATGAGTTTATATGAATGCTGATGACATGAGTATCACCACCATCCAATTTATTAATGCATGCACGACATGGTTCAGGCTTATCAAGACAATTCTTCCTTCTGGAATTCTGTAACTCAATTATTGATGCCCATTACACGATTCCTGTTCCAACTTATTTTGTAGATATGGAATAATGCTTGTGAGGCAACAACCCAAAGGTACTGGGCCTTGGTCATAGGCTCTCCTAAAGAAAGGGAAGGCATTATTTCTGCTCCACTTACGAAGGTAGATTTCTGTACTTAGTAATGCAGGGGAAGAGTCGTCATTTTCTGCAGTGAAATATCTCCATGCTTTTGCCCTTGTTCATGCATTTTGAGAAGAAATGATTGACTGATATTTCAACTTAATCATCTTTGTTTTAGATTTTGCATATTCAACCTGCTGACTCTGATCTTAGGTGCTTCTAAACAATGGGAAAGCAGAAAGAATAATTCTGGCCCATCCTTCAGGGATAGATGGTTCTCGAGATGCCATAACTGAGTATAGGGTGATGGGACCCACGATCAACGGATGCTCATGGGTTGAGTTGCGCCCGCTTACTGGTCGCAAGCATCAGGTGTGTTTTAAATAACCAGCACAAAGCAAAGTTTTCTTCCCCTTGTGCATTTTAAATAACCGCTTACTGGTTGCAAGCATCAGAGGCAAATGTTGTGCTTCTCATTCTTCTTGGTTATGTTTGACCTTATGCATTGCCTCTAATAGTTGGACCAGTTATAGCACAGAACTTTCGTACCAGATGCCATGTCTGGTTTGGAGGACCAGGAAGTTGACTAGGCTGCTTTGATAAAAAACGATACTATGTAAATTTTGCTGTTGGTCCAATGCAACACAGAGAATTGCACTTATCACTAAACCTAATTAATGCTGTCTTTCTTTTTTTTTTTAAATAATTGATTTGCACTGCCTTGTGAAATTATCTCATCTCTTCAGATCATTGGTAAGGACTTAGCGGCATGGCATCACTAAACCTCTCTATATCTCTTTTTTATCTGGAAAAGCCTACATACCTTCATGATCCCTCTAACATGCTTTCACAAATGAATTTCAATTGCATATTACATACCTGTGGTTAATATTTGTGAACCTCAACAATAGAAAAACAAAATGGGAATAATTAAGTAGGAAATCACCTTTGTCATTTCATTGTTTTTAGTATTTTTACTGACTAAGCATGTGGATGTTATCAGTTTGATTGTATTTTTATTAACCTCTCTAACATTCACATAGCTAATGAATAATAGCTTAGCCGGTGAAGCATGGATACCAGGATTTACATATAACATTGATACAGATGTGTCATTATGTTAATCTTGAAAAGAAATGAATATGGTACATCAAGATGTTATATATGGTAGGGCTCGAAATTTAATTTTAATGTTTGAATATATAACTACATGTCATGAATAATAACAGGTAATCAGTGTTACTAAGTTATTCATCATGAAAATAATATGTTCTGGGTAATATAATAATTCATGAATATAGAGAAGATGGAAACAACTATTAGTTGTTGGGATAAGATTATCATGTTGATCCCATTGATCAAAATTTTATGCTTAGGACATATGACATAAAACAATATGCTGATCATATATCCATAGAATCAAGCTAACAACATAAGAAAAACAAAATTATTTCTGTAAGTATCATGAAGCATACTGCACTATTCTAAAACAACCTGTTATTTTCATAATTTAAAAAGAAAATTGGATATTTTGAGAAAGCATCTGAGACATGTCCAAGAAGACATCCAAGTATAGATGTGGAATTATGGACGATCAACAAACAAAGTATCTGCTTTCCATAAAGCATAATTATCCTTGAATGGTTGTCCTCATCTGGATCAGCATGAATGTCTGTCCTTAGGAGGCTTAAAGAGAGAAAACGACATGAAAGGATGAGAATTTTGTAGTGCAAACAACAGAATGAAGTGTGTTTATTCATTAACCGCTTTTGGTTTTCCTTGCAGCTCCGAGTCCACTGTGCCGAAGCACTGGGCACTCCCATTGTCGGAGACTACAAGTACGGTTGGTTTGTGCACCAGAGATGGAAACAAATGCCTCGGGTGGACTACGAGACATTAAGTGGAAAACCATACAAGCTGCGGAGACCAGAAGGTTTAGACGTTCAAAAGGGCAGTGTCCTGTCGAAAGTCCCATTACTGCACCTCCACTGCAGAGAAATGGTAATCCCCAACATTTCCAAGTTTCTTGGCAGTTCAGGTGAATGGCTTGATGAATGCAATCCATGGTCCACCAGTAAGCCTGATCTTCTCCGAATTGTTGCACCGATGCCTTCTCACATGAAAATAAGTTGGAATGTTATGTCATCATTCTTAGTTTAGTGTGTGGATTAGGGTTGTGCTAAATATCTTCTCTTTTAATTTTTGTTGTATTCCCCCTTCATCAGCAAACCACATGAATTCTCATTCTTCACTGTTCTCTGCCCGCTTTATTCTCATGTTTGGTTCAAGATTGGTATTGCTCAGGTTATGCTGCCTGGTTGTTCCGCAGGCTTTATGGTCCAATGGACTATTAACTCTATTAAGAGCAGACAATTGACAGAACTTTTTCTTTCATCTCCTTGTAATTGCCTATTTATTTCACGAGTCTTGAATTATTGTCATAATTTCTAGGAAAATTTGGACACCTTTTTTTGGCTTGTTTATGTGTGATATAAAAAGAAATACATATTGATCGTGAGCTGAATTCAACACATGTTTATTTTCTCATTGAGAAGTGATTGTTTGATATCTTGTCCTCGAAAAATGATTAGAAGAAAGAAAACAAAACAGCTGCACCAGATCAAACAATTCAACATCACTCCAAGAGGGGCTGTTTCCACTGCTTGAGGTGACATACAGATCACTCTCGGATCCCACCAATTAACACAAGGGAAAGTGGGAGTTATGGCTTACATTTCATTCTATTGTGCATGAAGTTTCTTATGCACGCGTTCGCATGCTACAAAAAGGTCTTCCTTGAATTCTTCATCGTCTTCTTCGTCGTCTTCAGCAGCTCCGTGAAGTCCTCCTCGTCGCATGGAATCCGAAGCCCGCCTACCTGATCGAAGCCAAACTCGTCGGCCGCGCTCTCCATCAGCACGCGAAAGAGCGGCAGGCGAAGGTAGCTCGTCGGGATCACGAAGCGCCTCATCTCAGCCCCAACGTACACTGCCATGCATCCTTTGGGAACTGCCGACTCGTCGTCATCCAACAAGGAGTCCTTCATGTTCTCTCTCCGTGAATCCTTCTCCTTCTTCTTCTTCCCTCTCAAGGAGAATAGCACCGACATCTTCGAGCTGCGGATGAAGTGACCCATCGATGAGTACAGCCAAAACCCAAAGAAGAAGAAGACGATCAAAGAGGTGTTCTTTCACAGAGAAACGTCGAGATATGTCATCAACATGAAGAAAGTACACAACAAGGACTGACTACCTGAAGGTCATGAACAAAACCAAGTATATGAATAGAGAGAGAGAGAGAGAGAGAGAGAGACTATAGACGTGAAGAAAGAACATGAAACATTGACTGACTAGGTGAAGGTCATGAACAACAACGAGCATATCAAGGAAGAGAGAGAGTGTGAGAGAGAGAGAGAGAGACTATAGACGAAGAAAGAACATGAAACAATGACTGACTAGGTGAAGGTCATGAACAACAACGAGCATATCAAGGAAGAGAGAGAAAGAGAGAGAGAGAGGTTGGACTTGCAGTTGTGTGTGTTGTGTTCTTTTGGCTTAAAGCTGTTCCTATCTAAGGTTTGTCTACAATGGCTAATCTTAGGACATGCAGACCACTACATTAATCATGAACAAGGCCAAGCATATCAATGATTTATATATGTTGTGTTCTTTAGGCTTCAAGCTGTTCTTATGTGAGGTCTGTTTGCTGTGAATATTTTGAGGACATGTAGTCCATTCCCTCATATTTTATTATGAAACAGAACATTATCCGATAATTTTATATTGTCTGTCTTGTAGAATTTGTGATCCATAAACTAATCAATCGTTGTTTCCATGTTCTGTTATGTCTCATCTGTTTGTGTTCTAATATTGAGCCAGCCATTGTTTGGACTTGATGATCACAACAAGGCAGGACATCAGAAGGTACAATTTGCTTGGAAAGTACAGTTCCAAGAATTGCTTTGGAATCTCCAATCAATGTCATTTGGCATTTGGGAAACAAAGACATGACAAATAAATCATGATCATGTCACACTGGCAACAACTAATATTAAATTTTATGAATCTATAGTTGAGACAAAAAGGTGGAGTTTCTTGGAAAGTCCAGTTCAGGTATTCCTTTGGAATTCCCCAATCAATGTCAAATAGATGATGACCCAAAGTGCTCTTAGAAATTTAGTTCACAAGTCTTTAGTCATCAGAAGCAAGTGTTATTAAGTTCTGTCAACCTATCTGCCCTCTACTGGTGAATTAAGCATCAAGCTGCTAAATTTCTAGAGGAGGGACATCTTAGTGAGAGGAAGCTACTTGCAAGTAGTCAAGGAAAGAGTTCTTTTCTTTTTCTGAAAAGTAAGGATTTGATACCACAACCTTATTATCAACAATCAAGATCTTTACTGACTAATCTTGCTGACAGTAATAGCTTCAAATTGTCAATGGTTATAGTGAACTCCATCAGGTCTCCTGTGACTATTTTCTCCACAATGTTTCAGACCACATCTACAGAACTTAAGAAGAAGACTGCTAGTGTCTCTAACTGAGACATGGGAGGAAGACAATGCCTTAAACAACTTTGTGCAGACTCTTTACACCTTAAGACATGGATTGCCACTCATGTAGCATTCCCAGCCAAAAAGTTAAAAGAGAAATATATCAGATGGCAAGTTATCAGATCATTGCTCCATTGTTGTCACCTTGATGATGAGGTACTTCACACACATGAATGGGATCACAGTTAAATAGTAGTTAACAAGTGTTAATTGATGGAAACATAAGCTTTGTGATTTCACATATGCTTCTACCTGCTGCATCTTTTGTTTGCCAATCCTTGTGAAGGTGATGACTTGTATGCATCCACTATGCAATTCATAAAAGAAATGCTTGGTTTTATGCTAATGCCAAAAAATCTTTAAAATCATTGTGGGCGAGCTATATATTTCCAATTAATTAACACCTACAAGAGAATTACTCTTCTGTACTCCCACTGAGATGTTCTTATAATAATTAGAGATCTAATCAGCTCAATGTGACTGAAGAAGCCACCACCAGACATAATCTGCACCTGCGATTCTCTCAGCTCGCTGTAGTCCATTTCCCTGAATGATTTCATGAAGAAATTAATTGGATTGTGCATTTATATGCAATTTTAAATCCAGAAGCAGTTGAAGGAGGAGTATTTAAGATGTAGACTTTGTACATCGAATCAAATATTTCACTAAATTGTAATCTGTACACATATTTGTTGGATTGTGGCTCATATTAGATCGAAAACAAATGAAGGCACCCTATGGTTGGGTTGTTTTTTGTGTCTGGGCATATCTAAAGAGATTGGAGTGAGGAGTAAAGTGACCATCAACCACTAATGAAACTTGCATCTTGAGATTTGTCGAAGGTTGTGCAGCTACATGATTCAAGAATTATATATACTGTCCAAAAAGGAGTGGAATTCAGCACAAATTAAGCACCAGTTTCCACTTATGACATGAGAAATTGGAAAATAAAAACATCTGAATAAAATGTGCAATAGATTATTTTGTTTTTCTACGTGTTTTTTATTTTTTGGACTATGACATATTTTAGAGATGTCAATTGCACCCACGAACAAATGAGAATAAAGACAGGGATGAATGATATTTTTTATTATCAACATGGTTATGAGACAAGAACGAATAAAGCATACCACTTATATGAGGTGAATAAATGGGAATAAAGACGAGGATGAATAATATTTTTTATTATCAACATGGTTATGAAATATAGCATTCATGATCTCGTACTCGTATCCACTCGTCAATATGTGAGCTAATACTTAGCTCGTCTAACTTGAATCAAGTTAGATTGAACTTTGGTTGAATCGATTATAAGTCAATTATGAGTCATTTGATTTGATTGAACAAAATGAAATAATATCAACAATTATTGTTATTTTGATTTGGATATATTTATATTTAAATATTATTATGATATATAAATTAATAAATTTTAGTATTATTAATTAATTTTGAAAATAATTTTAGTTTATAAATGAGGAATAAGATGGAGATGGGGATGCGATAAAGGAGGAGGACGGGGAGCGTTTCATCTGTTCGCCATAATGCCTCAACCAAATGCTTCATGATTTGAACACGCCAAGAGGTTTTTATTGCTCGGCCTCAACAACAGAACATGACGGGGAGAGGAGGATGATCCACTCCACTGTGAGCTAAGAAGCGGATGGGGAGCTCCTGGTGGTAGCGCTAACGGAGTCCCAGATGCCGCGGAGACCGCCGAGGACGTGAGGGAGGACGGCGCCGGCGCCACGGAGGAGCCCGCCGGAGGCGAGACCGACGGCGAGGGTCTGGCCGAGCCCCGGCTTGGAGTCTAGCTTGGACTCGAGGATGACGAGGCGGGCGTTGGCGTTGTCGAGCTTGCGGAGGGTGTCGGACATGAAGCGATCCTTCCTGCCGCGGCCGGAGGCGAGGGAGGTGTAGAGGAGGGATTGGAGGTCGCCGACGGCCTGGAGGGCGGCCTCCCTGGGGCCCAGGCCCTGGGACTCGTAGTGGGCGAGGATCTCCTCCGGCCCCGGCGGGCGCTTCTTTGCGTCGGCGCCCTCGTTACCGCCGGTTGCGGCGGCGTTCGGGGCCGAGGGCTGCTCCATGCTCGGTGGTGGGTTTCGGTGACCGCAATGCGATAAGAGAAAGATGAGGTGAAGGGTTTTAGTAGGTCAGAGACGGTCTAATTTCAATTTTACATAATATCATAACATTAATAAGAGAAAATAAAATTAATAAACGAACTAACGAACGCACAGAAATATTGGAACATATAAAAATATTAAAACATAAATCAAAAAAGTCTAAAAATAAATCATCATTAAAATATAAAAATATATCAGATGGAATTATAGAAGTTTTAAACCCTCAACCTGTCAATAAGTGGATCTGATAGTGGTACTCATATCTCTATAAATTCCAAAAAAAATTATAATTACTCATGAGATTCATATATCCATGTAGATAGTGCAAAATTTTGTTCACTGTGCCAATGAACATTACATGAACGAAGCAAATCTATCTATCAAGTCTCCAACGGATGATGACATTAGCGAAGAGGATGGAGGCAGTCATTTAAAGATTTCCAGGACATAGGACTGATCAAAAATCAAACAGTACCACCGAAACAAAATGGAGTCACACAGACCACAAGGGGGGGAAGAGGTTTCCCACATCAGAGAAAGCTAATACAAGAATCAAGAAACATATTCTTGAAATGGCCATTAACATGACATGTTAGTGTATATGAGTTGAGCCAAAAAAATGGGTCTCAGAAGGTGGTCTTGTGCAGTTGAAACTCTGGGAACTGGCTGCCGTTGCTTTGCAGGTTAAGTGGGTACGGTTTGGCCAGGGGCAGCTCATCTTGTTGCTGAATTCCGGTTGTTGTGTTGGTCGGACAGGTAGCAGAATGAGATGCGAGAGTTCTTGCATTTGTAAACTGGAAATCAGAAACAGGTTCCGGATTAGATGGAACCCAGGATTCAGCTGACAGAAGAGAGAGAGCACGCCGAAGATCCGATGCTCCATCCGAGTAAGAAGCATCAACAGGTGCTCCCAGACCTAGAATGCATAATAAGAGAGAACATGAGACCATCAAATCTTAGTGAAGAATTGTGACGTTTAATTTGACGAGTGAAACAGAAAAATTCCATCACACAAGCACTGAACTAAATGTATTTTACCAACAAAACAGCTCTCATGGCATTCATTTTTCGTGACAGAATTATCATTGCCAGATGTAGGAGGCAGAGGATAAATATGTTAAACATTTTCTACAAATGTTAAAACATTCTATACGACTAGTTAAGAAGGTCAAGTAGCTTGAATCATGATATGAATTGCAAACTCATTAGTGTTGTCTAGGCAGTCATTTAAGTTCTGGAGGACCAAGCTACTAAGAAAGTTGATACATCAAGTTATTCATACATAATGTTTGCTCATGACTTTTCTTAACTCAAATTGTGAACCACAAAATGTAACAGGCATTTCAACTGTCTTAAAGATTTCCCTTCTAAGGGGCACGTGATAATCACATCGAACTCTTAACGCTTCTCTCATTTTGAAAATCCCACGTTAACTCCATGGAATAATGTATTTATCGACCTCTGTTTCCTACCAAATGATAAATACAAATTACCTAAAATTATACTTATAGTAACTTCTGGATCTTTCTTAGCTTTAATCTTAATTTTTCTCCTGGTATTACTAAAATTACACATCAAATGCTTGGTTCTGCTACTACCTAGCCAAAACCCCTTCATTTCTGGTGTTTGTCAGCATATCTTGGTACACACATAGTTATAAGAAACACACAGAAACTCTTGCACTTATAACACTAATGAAAACTTCATTATATATAGCTTTTATCACATCAATATAATTTTTTTTCTATTTAAAATTTACCATAAACGGATCACTAGGAACTTTGTCAAAGGTTTTCTGTAAATCAGTGAAACGATGTGCAAGTCTTTCTTCTCAAAGACTCAATAAATAAGTAGCTCCTATAGTTTGATCTTCAGACACACTCAAAATGTTTCACAACAAATAGACATCTTGTATCTTATTCTAAGTTAACTCACCCACATGAAAGGCATCTGTCATTAGCTTAATGACTGTATTAATTGTGCGAAATTGAATATCTCCCTTATTGTTGTATATTGGTACCAAAAAGTTTCATTTATCAGACATTTTCCTAGTGTTCAAAATATTGTTAAATGCAGTGTTCGTCGTGCCGTGGTATACTGCTCGATATGGGCGATATGTACCAGTCTGACAGAGGACCGACACGCGAACCGTCCTGTATCAGATAGTCCATGATATATGTCCCTGTATCACTCGATACGAGGTTTGAACCGACCGGAACGATTGAAATCCAATCGTTATAGACCTGTACCAATCGATAACGATCGGATTTCGATCAATGGCTAGAATTGATTTGGTTCAAACAAATCGATTTGACCGTTTGAACCATTTCAAAGGGTTTTTAAACCCTTTCCACCCCTCATTCACTCTCTTCAACTCTTCTACTCTCTCAATCTCTCTCACTCACATCTTTCTCTCATTCTCTCATTTGCACTCTCTAAACTCTATAAAGCTGTGATTTGTGGATTGGATCAAACTTGAAAGGCTAATTTGAGAGGATTAACACCTAAGTTAGATGAAAAATCTACTAATCAAAGGTATGTATTCTTTCTCGATTTTTGTTTATTTATGAGATGATTAAACCTATTTATTCTATGTTCTCAATGTCTAATATATTGTTTGAGACCTATATGATGGTAAAATATGGTTAATTAAGGAGTAATTGCAGAATCTAATGCTGTCATTAGTTTGTTTAATGCTGATTTAATGGAAATTAGGTGAAATCTTTGTATTTCATGCATATTAGGGTGAGTTACATGTTTGTGATGGTAGAATAAGTTTAATTAGGTTTTAATTAAGTGACTAATGATTTTAATGATGATATAATCAATTTATAACCCATGATAGATCAATTCAGTATCTTTAATGCCTATCATGTTTACCATGTACATATTTATAACGATGAAAGAGGACTAATTAAGAGGTAATTAACTATGTTAATACTATGATTAGTATATTTAATGATAAATTAATCAAATTTTGATCCATATTAAGTCAATTCAATATTTTTTTAATGCTTATTAAAGTGTTTGATATATTTATAGTGGTGAAAGAGGAATAATTAGGAAGTATTTATTATGCTAATAAAGTCTTATTTATATCTTTTTATAGTCGAGTGTTGGCTACAATTTGGAGGGGACGCACCAAGCTTAAAAAAGGTTATCATCTATGCACTTTCACATACAACAACATCAAGTGGTTGTGTACGTTACCAATCAACGTTCGCATTGATTCACACGAAGGTCCACAACAAACTATTGTATAAACAATTGGAGAAACTCATATATGTCCACTAGAACGTGGAACTAAGGTTACAATGTGCTAAGCTAGACAAGAAATCAAAGGCGGCGAAGATTGATCCCAACGACCTCAATATTAAACGGATTCATAGTCGATGTTAAAATAGGTCAAAGTAGCGGAGAACCAAGAGGATTCTTTATGAGGCGGGAGATCCTTCGTGTTTTATCACCGAGGCAATAGAAGAAGAGGAAGCATATCCACAGCAATAGGAAGCAAGGTTCGTTGTACCGTACCGTACCGGCATTTCGACCCGGGCTCGGTATGGTACGGTACCGGTGTACCGGACGGTACATCAGGGTGTACCGAGCGGTACGCCTTGGTGTGCCGAATATTTTTTATTTTTATACTATATGAGTGCTACAGTATAGTACTGTAGCACTATAGCGGTAACAGGCGGTCCGCGTACCGATAACCTGTCTGACCGGTACGTACCGCCCGGTACGGGCGGTACGCTTCGGTACAACAAACCTTGATAAGAAGATCCCCCTTGGTCAACATATAGTAGGAGTCGGACAAAATCAAGTCAGACTACTCGAGGAACTAGAAACACCCAACCATCTCAGTCATCCGCCCAACATGCAAAAGCAAAGTCAAAGAAGAAGGTAGTAACATCAGCTATACCGTCGGAAAGAATCGAGTCAAACTATGAGACACTTTATCAATCGCGTTCAACAACCCACTCGATTCGTAGACATGACAACGACGTAGACAACAGTGCCTCGACCGACGATTGCAATGACGTTAGAGAGTCAATAACCCAATCTACATAGTTTGAGGGTGGTGTATGGACCGAAGAACAATATTTTACGCATGTAACCCAAGATTCAGATCATGGAGCTTAATGAGATATTGGTCAAGTTTATATATGGAAGGGGAAGGGAAAGACAATGGATGATTTTGAACAGATGTGACAAAGTTTACACGATGTAGATATAGAATAGAGCTCATCGTATTCGCAATCATCATATTATGAAAAATTTTATGGTCAATAGTAGTACGATGATAGTTGGTCATTCTTCTCCGAACAATAGTACGATAATCGATCTTATGATATAGAGCAACAAATCAATGGCAAAAATAAAAGTTTCAGCTTTCTCCAACCTCCACACCAATACATGCCACAATCGTACTTGCCTCAAGAGTCGCCTCAGATACGTGTAGTGAACGACGATTAGACTATAACCATCACCATGTTGATATGCAGAGTTCACCAATTCCTCAAGGACCATAGGATTCTATCCCAATGGACACCTTCTTATACACCGTAGCTCAATGGTGTATCGGAAAGGAGGAATCACACGCTGTTAGACATGGTGCTGTCTATGATGAGTTTTGCCGACCTACCCGTCTTATTCTGGGGACACGCCCTAGAGTTCGCAGCTTACCTTCTAAATAGAATTATAACTAAGTTGATAGTGTCTACATCATATGAGATATGGAAAGGGAAGAAATCCGATCTTAGTTGTTAAGATTTAGGACTGCCCTGCCCACATTAGGAGACACAACCCCGACAAGTTGAAATCAAGACAAAACGATGCAAGTTCGTGAGATATCCCAAGGAAATGAATATCATTTTTATCATCCCGAGGACCAAAAAAGTCTTTGTAGCTAAGAGGGCAGTGTTCCTTGAGAAAGAACACATTCTTGGTGGAGACATAGAATTGCGCGAGGTTAAAGAACTTAGCTCAAGCAGTGATTTAAAAAACGCTATGCGCCAAAAGGCGCCAAGGTCCAAAAATGCCCGAGATGCTAGGCGCTCGCCCAAGTGCTCGCCCGAGCGAAGCGAAACGCTAAAATATAAAAATATATAATATAATTAATAAATATAATTATTTAAATAAAAAATATACTATTAAATTAAGAAAAACAAGTATAAAATCACAATGTCACATTAATAAAAAGTCTCAAAAATCAAAACGATAAAATTTTACATCAAATCTATTGAATTTCTCTGTACACTTGTCATTTATTCTGAAACCTAACAATAATTTTAAATAAATAAAAATTAATAGTATTAAAATCAAAATAATATAGTATTAATCTAATAAATAAAAATACTATTATTAGTATACAGTTAGCAGTATACTGTTAATATACTGTTAACAGTATAGTGAAAAGAGTGTGAGAAGACCGAGGCTGCTGAGGCAACGGCAACAGGCGACAGCGGTAGCTGGAGCGGGAGCAGCGAGCGACAACGGGAGTGTGAGTGGGAGCGAGAGCTGCGAGCGACAGCGGGAGCGGCGACAGCAACGGCGAGCAGTGATTGTGGCAGTGGCGAGTAGAGACAATAGCGACGAGCAACGATAGTGGCAGCGGCAGCAGAGAGCAGCGACAACGGAGAAGAAATCTCGACAACAAAATCGTGAGCGTTAGGGTTGGGGAAATCGGGGAAATCGCGAGAGGGAGCCTGATATCGGTGATTTAGTTGGTTCGATTGAACCAACTAAAGCACCGGAGACCAACCAAGCCTAAAAATCTGATTCGGTCGCCTGGTTTAACCCAGGCGCTCGCCCGAAGCGCTCGACGCCTGGGCTCGAGCGAGCGCCCAAGCGGCGCCGCTTTGAAGCGCACCGCTTGGAAATGAAGCGAGGTGCTCGGGCCTTGCCTCACCCGAGCACCTAAGCGAGCGCCCAAGCGCCTATTGTAATCACTGAGCTCAAGCACTATTCTGTAGCCCGAGTCTATTCAGATACTTAGCACACAAATTCCGACTTTACATAG
Source organism: Musa acuminata AAA Group (assembly GCF_036884655.1). Taxonomy (NCBI): domain Eukaryota; kingdom Viridiplantae; phylum Streptophyta; class Magnoliopsida; order Zingiberales; family Musaceae; genus Musa; species Musa acuminata. The sequence goes on from NC_088342.1 coordinate 43,164,460, forward strand.
GTCTGGCAGAGTACCCCATCCTCCTGATATATATATAGGATATATCAGAAAATAGGATGTTAAGGATATTGATCCTCACACCTACGAGGAAACTATTACGAGTATAGACTCCGGGAAGTGACAAAAAGCCATGAATTCCGATATAGATTTCACATACTCCAACAAGGTTTGGAACCTAGTTGATGCACTTGAGAGTATCGTACCCATCGGTTGCAAGTGGATCTTTATTTCTAACTTAAAAACCCTAATCTATTTTTTTCTATTTTTCAAGTAATTTTGGAGTAATTTTTGGCCTTTTTTATATGTCGTCGGCATGCCCCATTGTGTCGACACTCAACATGTCGGTACGGGGCAGCACGTATTTTGCTGCCGACTGACCGGCATGTCGATTCGGACTGGTAAGGCAAACGTTGGTTAAATGAACTAGTCAATCTGATTAACCCTCAATTCCCTAATCCTCGAACATCAACAGGAATGTCATAATCCTAGACTCTTACTTTTTTCATTCTCTTTGAAGCTTTCTTTACCTCGCTTGTCCTAATTCTATAAACAAATATTTGGTTTCTATACTAACCAGTATTTGCATCTCAAAATTAACTACCTATACAAGGCCATTAGATAGTTTATAGAAATAATTCATCCATCTATGTATCCAAGGAGTATGTAATAATTGCAGATAAGCAGGTTGAGAGCATTAAATGCAATAAAATTCGTAAAAAACCGAATCACTTAACAGGTGAGATGAGGGCTGAAGTATTATTACCTTTGTTGGGGGCCTTGTCAGTCATGGCCCTAAATGCCAAGAGCCTGTCCATATCATGGCCACTGGTGGAAATTTTGTTTGATATGTCATTGTATTGTAAATGCAAATGTGCATCAACACTTCCTGGTTCACTAGAATTTACCCAAGACAATTTAGTTGGAATAAGTTTGAAGCCACCCGAATCATCCCATTTGGAACTAACCATGTTTTTCACTTGACCAAAAGGATCTTGACCAAAAATAAGATTTGTCTGTTGTCTACCACCTATAGGGACCATCACAAAGTTATAAGAGGACAGTTACATCAATAATTTACCAAAAGGATAAAACTAAAACAAAATAATCAGCATGAAATGCCCAAGAAGATGAAATGCAATTGTTCACATCAACAGTAGAAAATGATCTACAAGAACATAAAAATCAGAACACATGCCGGTCAAAATTTTGAACGTGTTTTACAACTACGAAAGGTATCTATCTAGTGTGACATCTAAAATATTTTTCAGGACCTCCTCCAGATATAATGTTGAGATAATTACTAATTGCACTCCCAGAAAAATAATTAAAACATTCCTTTGTCTGTTCAGATAACCATTAGGTTCTTATTTTAGCTGCTGGTAGGAGAAACAAGCTGGTTAACATTTTGAATAATGGAGACTTATGTATGGCTATCTGGTACCACTTTGACTTGTAAGCCTAAAGGTAGCAAGCATGTTGCACTTCCATCATTCCATGAGATCCAACAAGGACATGATGGTAGGTCAGTGGCACAATGCAGCAGCTCAAACTATCTATCTAGATAATCTTCATCATGACCAGATGAAGTGCTATCTGAAACAAATGGAACTGGTGTGACTTCAACCAACACAGCTCAATATAAACAAACATAAGTGTAAAACCCCTTGCTTGAAAGGAAAAACTAACTGTGATATTTCAAATTAGCAATGCCAAATATAAATTATGTGTTCCTCATTGAGCTATTTTATCATCTTCTGATACGAAGGAACAGTCATTTGCCTGTAGAATTAATCTAGCACTTCAGTGCTTTTGTACCTCAACATGAGTCACCTCCAAAATGTAAACAGATTCAGCATCAACTATTTTCCTACCAAAACATAAATTGAGCTTTTGATATTTAGATATATTAGCATTATCGATAACCTAGAGAAAACCTACAAAATAATAATTTGTTCCATCAAATAAAATGCATCATTAATTAAGTCAATGTTTTTATCACTTAAATCATCCAAAACAAAAGAATAAAAAGGGCACATGACAATGAATCAACCAATCCAACAGACTAAAATTCTAAATTATGCAAATCATGCTAACAACTAAAGGTTCAAAGAAGAAAGGTCTTTGGAAGTACTATTTACTGGTATACCTTCGAGATAGGATGTTAAAGAACAGAAATAAAAACTCTAAATATGAATACCATGATACTATCTAGAGTGAGAATCATAATTATTGGGAAACCATTGTGTCTTCCTTCACAATGGAGATTGGAACTACAATTACTACTACTTAAGAACAGAACATCACATCAAACTTCACCTAACTTGAAGAAAGTTACAATTCTTGCAAACAAAAACTCCCGCAAAGTTCCTTGGTTGAAGACGAGGGATAAAAGGGTGTCTGCTATCAGAAAGCAAAAATAAAAAGACAACTTGTTCTCATTACTTGCTTCATCTCAATGTACCTGAAGTAATCCTTTTAACCTACATTACTCTTTGATTCACAATGTCTTAGTCCAACTGCTTAAGTTCTACATGGTAACAGCAACATGAGCTAATATTATAAAATATGTTTAGAGAAACTATTCAATTAGTAACCACAAACTGAGTATTACCATAATATGATGCAGGAAACATTGAAGAAGTGAATGGGATTGTCTCGGGATGGGGTTTGCGTCGACGTGCATTGTGGTCAGATAAGCGTCTTCGACAGCTTCGCTTTTTTTGATCAAACTCGGACAAAACATGAAACCTGGAAGATTATTTTATCTAGAAGATTATTCTGAAACCTTGGATCAGATCATAATTGTCACTAACTAAAAGGAATAAGAAACAGATTAAATCTAAATAATGTGTTATTAAAAAGCACTAGAGATATTTCTGAAGAAGCACTACTGATCCTTCTTCACCAACAACCTTTAACAACTAAACTTTCTCTCACTTTTTAACAACACAAGCATATCACCAAAGAATAGGATATACAATTTAAGTAGCATTACCATGTTTGAGTGGCAAAAAGTTTTTGCTACCTAAATGGGTAAATGCATGTAGAGAAACGTCCCTCAGCCCTTTAAAAGGAGAGAAAGAAACAAAAACAACCATCCATGATAAGATGAGTTAATTTTCGAAGAGCAACAAGTGTTTCACCTGCTACACTGTTGACAGAACCTGCGCTCCTGACCAGAAACAATAACCTCAGGAGACTTTGAATGGCTTTCGCAGACTTTGTGCTTCCTATGATAATCTTTGGCTGAGGTCAGGTCAACATTGCAACCTTCAACTTGACAATATGAGTTCTGCATGTGCTGCTGTGACACCTTTGGTTTTTTAATTAAACCAGTGGATAAATTCGTAGAAGACAAAGAAGACGGGTTCTTATTGTTATTCCCTTCAGAAACATCTTTTAAGTGTGTCCTCTTACCAAGCTTCAGACAAATAAGAGGTTTCTCAGGGCCATCTGAGGCCACTACCCTATGCATAATTCCAGTTTCCACCCTGGCTAAATCTTTGTTCTTCTTCAGGTTCTCAGGAGATTGTTCCACAGAGTCAAAGTTGAACTGTGGAGTTCTGCTTATGTCCTTTGATGTCGAACCAACGGATACTGAGATGGAGCTTCTAGATGAACCATAACCTAATTCTGAACCAGAGAAGGCACCAGCATCAGACGAATTTACAGACCCATTTCCATTCGCATGGTGAATCCCACGCCCACCAGCAAATTTCCAGTCAGGCTGGTGTGCGGATTTAGAAATTTCAGCATCCTTTTTGCTGAACAGGGTCAAGGTTTCCCAGTCCCAATGTAAAGGTGTCTTCAAGGTCCAATCCATCCCGAAACAAACACTTGCAGAAAAGGTCCAAAAATTCAATCCTGCTCATCATGAAATGTGCACAAAAATCAGTCTATGATGTAAGGAGCTGATTCAAGCAAGAAAATATAGTAAAAAATTTCAGGACTTACAAGTAGACATACTTAAAACAAATACTTGGGTCCAGACAGTTTCCAACAATGGTCCAACTTTCCCACCCTTGATACTACAGCTCATCAAAGAAAAACAATTATAGAGCTAAAATATTTGTGGGATCAGATTCTAAGAGGAGACAACAAAAGCAGATAGAAACTTTAACAACAGAAAATGGATGAGAAAGCAAACACTTTATCCCTCTAGGAATCATGCACACTAGACTCCTGTAACCCAGCTACACTTATCTACCATTGTGGAAATGTTCTAACTCTAAAGCGTGTCGGCTCTCTTTCTGTTTTCTAACATTCGGCCAAAAAAAAAAAACACAGTATAAAGGAAGATCTCTCCATCATCACTGATATAGTTCTGCCAGGAATCACTAGGTCTGTCCCACCAGGAGGCAGGTGAACCTACCAACACAAAAAAAATCATCATTGTTCTCCAACAAAACTTTATAGTCGAGCAACTCCCCCAATAAGACTCCATCCTCGAACCTCTTCTCCGCTGTGACTTCATCTTCTGATTCACAAAGTCTAATCTTTTTTGTTTACCATTCTTTATTTCTCTCTAAATAATATTAACCAACTAATTTTCTTCTCACATAATAAGATATTTTACGTTTTACAACATGCTAGCACATCACATGCTAACAGTCAACATGAGAAAAAAAATATCTAACCTCTGCTTCAGAAGAAAGAGTAGTGGAATCCCTCTGCAACCAAGTTGTTGTTCTTCTCGTTCCACAGCAGTCGTCTTTATCCAAAAATTCAAGGTCGTAAACAGATCTTTCGCCTTGCCGGTTGGCCTGCCACCGGTCTACGCAAAAAATACATCGCCACAAATGAAATTTTGAAGAAAGTGTCTGCCAACTGAAAGGAGAAAAAAGACTTTATGCGATAGGTCAAGACACAGAACAGCAAACGCACGTAAAAATCAATCAATGCATCGCTTTTAGTTTTTCCCCTTTTCACAGTAGCCCCAGAGCTCAGCAGTAGCAAAAAATCTACACTGCAAACAAGCACATGGTTTCTGACACAGAGCACTCAGTGCTAGCAGAGAGCTGTCGAGTTCTAGTTTCCTTTACCTCCCAACTTCCAATGCATTACTAGTGCACTTTGCGTCGAGAGAAGAACAGCCTTTGTCGTGTTTTGGGTCTTTTTCTTAAATTATCACAACCCAAACGAAGAAAAAACACCGACAAAGATGAAATCTTTGGTTGCAAAGAATTTTACTCCACAATCTTTCCTCTGCCCTACTATCTGCCTTGCCATAAACGATTCAAGATGCAGTCTTGCCCCACGCTTTCGCCTTTTTACAAGCTTGGAAAAAGCGGATCCATCACCTTCCATGTAAGGAAGAAGAAGGACAAAGAAAAATCCAATGTCACCCAATTCTGCAAAAAAGATACCGATCTCTACCGGCTCCCCTGAATCTTCTTCTACTTCCCTCCATAAAAAAAATATAAAGAAAGAGAATAAACTGACAGACAAATACTAAAATAAGAATCTTTAAGCAGCTCGGCGGTCAACGGCGACCCATGTATTGCAGTTTCCTTAGGGTTCACTGGGAAAGCAGCCGGGACCAGCAATTAATGCGGGGCTTCTCGATCAAAATCGAGTGCCTACAACGCACGTAAGGGATCTGAGAGCAAAACAGCCATCGAGAGGTTACCTCGCCGCCAGAACCAAGTGGCACGCGTCGGTTAGCGCTCACAAATCTCTCTCTTCTCGACCGACGCTACTAACGGTGCCGTCCCGCGGAGTTGTCCCGCCGATCTCTCCGGGCTCCAGGGATCGCTTGAAGCAGGAATCAATCGAGCTGGAGGAGAGATCTCCAGCTTCGGGGCGACGACAGGACGAAGCGTGACGGCCGCGACGCGGTGGAATTTTAAGACCGAATGAGGGGCAGAATGGGAATAAAGAGGAGACTTTTGCTTCTCTCGAGAAATAGAGATACCCCACAAATTAGCGTTATCTACGGGAATGCCCACTCCGCAGGATTTCCACGTGGTGCAACGGGGATCAAAGACGAAGACAACCTGAGGTCGGTTCTGGTCACCTCCGAGTGACGGCTGATCCGTTGCGACCGCGGCGTTCCCACGTTGGACGCTTGTGTGGCCCGTCCCAACCAATAGGTTGAGGGTTGACTGGATCAGGCCCGTAACTTTTCGAGGGTGACGCGGCCTCATCAAGAACGTCCGAAACTACGTTAACCCGATAAATTTTGGATCTTTCTATCCGTAACCTCTTATTATTATTATTATTATTTTCTAAAAAATATTAATAATAAAAAAAATAATGTGAATAGTAAACTTCTTAAATTATAATAAAGATGGGTGACCTATTGATGTAATTTCTTGGATAGGTCGATCTTTATATTTGTAGCACTTAAAAATAAGATTTTATATTTTTATCAGCATAATTACAGTATGTAAATGGGATATAATTTTGATTTATATTTTAAAAATGAAAGGAATTATGGGCACTTTTTGTTTGGATGACCAATAATTATGTCCTAAAGACTTTTATTCCTTATCTATACATCTCTATCTGGAGTGGTGCTTATTGTCAAACGATGGTAGATTGCTTGGATGACGAGACCTAACCCAATGGGGCAACCAACCAGAGAATACTTTATTACATAAAATATTATTTGATTTGATGTATAGTGTCTAATCCTTCACCTACTTCATAAAATATGTATTATTTTATATGATTGAATTATGTAAGGGATGGATGTGAGCATTTGTCAACCAATAGCATCCTTTGGATCCATCATATTAGATTTGATGTCATTATCAGCTTAGCTCATCACTCAAGAGTCCATAATGATATGTATGCACTACAAAAACTCTGGGAAGAGAGATAGACTCTCTCTCTCTCTCTCTCTCTCTCTCTCTCATCATTATCATACATAATATTTTTATGTTAATAAAACCCAAAATCTTTTTTTTGGCCGGTTTAGTTGTTCATAATAATAATTCAGTTGTTCAAATACTTACCTCTATATTTATTTCAGGCACCAATCAAGTTCCTTTTTATCCATCTAAACTAGTTAAAATTTTAAAAATGATAATATTTCTTTGTTTAGGGATAATTTTTCATGATTTTAGAAGATTTTACATCCTTTGTAGAAGATCAATATAAATGATTTCGTCTACATGTCCCCTTAACCCTATATATCTTAAAGATTACATGCATAACACATAAAAGTTATATCTAGATAGATATTATATATATATAATTATTATTAGGTTAGAATTGATGATCAATTCATATCATTCTAACTTAACAAAATTGACATATTTGAAAACTAAATCTTGAAAGATAGTTAGTGATAGGGAGTATTTTGGTGCAAATCATGACCTGTCAATTGGTTGTCATGGATAGTGCAAGACTCAAGCCATCCCTCCCTCCACGACCAATAACAAGACAGTAACTTTTCAGCCACAGTGGATTGCAATACAGGGGAAGTGGTATGGGTCGGTCGTCGAGGCAAAGGCCCCCTGGCGATCGAGCCGACTTACGCCCCTTTGGTCGACTCTAGTGGGTGACAACTGTCCGACTCAATCCCGACAGTTGGTAGGACTAATAAGCGACACCCTTTCTGTCGTCTTTTGTTGACGAAGCATCATAGGAGGTTGTACGAGTCGTTCGTCCATATGAATGTGCCATTAAATGATGTACAGGTTAGTCCCCATCAACTATGCTCCTCATTTCTCGACTTCCCAAGTATAAAGCCTAGTCCCTGATGCTTGAACAGGGACCAGATTCTAATTTCATATTGTCTTAACTCCACAAAAACTAATTTGATTATCGACAAGATCGGACCGAAAAATCTCTCCAACATCGACCTTTCCATGAGGAGACTAGAGCACACCTTGGCTCAACCTCAGAGTAGCCTCAAATGCTCAACTTCCACCTCGGAATAACTTCTATCGATTATTTTTCAACTCCAACCTCGCTTAATCGCCGCCACGATAGCCCCCCAAACAATCATGTGCCTTTGAGACAGAATCAAACCATACCGATATAGACTATGTTAAGAAAATAATAATTGGGATGTTTTAAAGTTTTTTACTACTGTTTGGGGGCATGTCCAAGACCATTAAAATAAAGAAAAAATCAATATTCATAACCATACATACGACAATGATAAAGAATCATTCAATGCTGACAAGCTTGAATTGATCGGTTCTATGTTTGCAATCTGGATGAATCGAAGAGATTGAAGTGTACTGAAAGGCTTATCATCTTGAGTTGACGTCAGCCCTAATGGTCTCGAGTCTCTTCGGAGGAACGTGAGCTTTTAGAGAGCACGATCATAAACACAGCCCAACAACCAGCCGAAAGTGAAAAGTAAAAGCAACTCCCAAATTATATCATTCCAGTATTATATTTTATTCATTATCATGTTGTTATCCAAAAGCTTAATGAGAGGTTATAAAGTGATGAAGTGTATGATGGTTGTCACTCGGAAAGCTTTAGAGCGTATCAGAGTGGATTCTGATACATATGTATACATATACATATACATATATACATATATACATATATATATATATATATGTATACATATATACATATATATATATGTATACATATATATATAAATATATGTATACATATATATATATGTATACATATATATATAAATATATGTATATATATATATATATGTATACATATATATATATATAAATATATATGTATACATATATATATATATATATATAAATATATATAAATATATATGTATACATATATATATATATATATATATATATATATATATATATATATATTTATATATGTATATATATATACATATATATGTATACATATATATATATATGTATATATATATACATATATATGTATACATATATATATATATATATATATATATATATATAAATATATGTATACATATATATATATATATATACATATATATATATACATATATATATATATGTATACATATATATATATATATGTATACATATATATATATATGTATACATATATATATTTATATATATATATAAATATATATATATATATATGTATATGTATATATATGTATACATATATATATATACATATATATGTATACATATATGTATATATGTATATATATGTATATATATGTATATATGTATATATGTATATAAATAAATAAATAAATAAATATATATGTATATACATATATATACACATATATATATATATATATATACATATATATATATATACAAACATATATATATATATACATACATATATATATATATATATACATATACATATATATATACATACATATATATATATACATACATATATATATATATACATACATATATATATATATATATACATAAAAGGTTCCCAAGCAATTATTTTGCCTAAAACCCATCGAGAGTGTGAGAATGTGATTACAAATACCAAACAAAAGAATTTAGAACATGCTCTGGTCTCAACCCATGTAGCACTAATTATTAATTATTTTTGGAGGGTTTTTATATGTTTATGCTCTAATAATTGGGAAGTAGCATACACAACATAAATTATATATATATATATATATATATATATATATATATATATATATATATATATATATATATATATATGAGATCTTAATTATGGAGAATAATGTAGGAATACTCTCTAGATGATGCTTCGTTTGTCTTAGTCCAGGTAAATAGATATTAGTATCAAAAGGTTTGGCATAAAAAACTCAAAGAGATGTTTCATACCGATGAGACATGGGATATCGCTTTCTAGGAGTATATCCCTAAAGACTCTTGAAGAAATGACAAATATAAATATGATACCCTATGCCTCAACGATAGGGTTTATCATGTATGTACGTTATGCTATGTACCAAGTCTAATATAGTACATGCTCTGAGTGTCACGCGTAGGTATTGGGCGGATTCAGACTTAGAGCATTAGAAAATAGTAAATGTTAGAAAATCTGGGATGACATCACATTCACAATAAAAGAACAAAAAATAAAATCCTAAAATTTCAAAATAAAAATATTTTTATCATCGTGCAAAAGTTGGTGTGCAAAAACCTGCAAAATCGAAAACTACGTATATAAAAGATTGTGTTACTTGGGGAGATCGTATATCCTTGAATTTCTACAAATCTGTGGGATTAGATGAAAGAGTTCAAATGTCATCATCTCTAGTTGTGATCTATAGGGACTCTGAAGACGCTCCTCAAATCACTATTCAAATCTCCACACATGTTATCTTAGGACGAGAATCAGAGAGGAAAATAAGAAATGATAACTAAAAAGACATAGCATATGACCATTTGGTTTCTTCCTATTTATAGAGGTCTCTTGTCAATTTAACCATAATGAATTCTACCATATTGGATATTGAATCTTCATCCAACTACCCAAGCCTCTTAGATTAGTGGGTCTCTACCCAATAATCTGTTATTAGTTCTTATTGGATCTCATCCATAGGATCCAATAAATCATGGGCTTATTGGATATCCAATAAAATAGAGTTCCCAACGAATATCTTATATCTGAACCTCTACTTGTCATAACACCTATCATATGTATGTGCCCCTCTATGCTCAATATCGAGCTCGCCATGAGTCATACCGATCAGAACTCATTCTGACTGAGTGAATTATTATCTCTATAATAATTCACTCAACTCATCGACTACGGACGTACTATGTCATTACATTGTAGTCCCTAGATAATACAGGGGAATCCAATCCATTGAATATGTCTATACTCAGTTACCATGTATCTATAGTCCCTCCTCTATTTAATACCCCGGAGATCGTATACCGAGCATGTTGCTGTCAGGCCCATATGGTTTCTACTTGAGTCTCGCTCTACTCAGATTCTCTCAAAAAAAATCTTTCTCTCTTAATCTGAATGACCCTAGCCAAAGATTTGTCTAAGCAAGAATACATAAGATATTCCTTTCACGATACTCTATCGATACTTATTAGCTCTTGTAAGGTTAGCTACCACTCCCGATGACCGATTGTACTAGATCTGGAACTTTCATGCCTATAAGTCCAGTATCAAAGAGTGAAATACTCATACAGGGTATCATTGATATCTCAATTCTAATGATCAAATATATCATTAGGACTACAGAATCATTGTCTAATAATAAGGCATCGTTGATAATCTAGCATTCCATGAGCGGATCAATTGGTGAACTCATTCTCCAATGAGCACCTACACTGTATCCCTAGTGTCCCCACACGAGTAGCTATAAGACCAACTGTCTTCGTCATATGGACGGGTATATAGTACACTAATCTGTCTGGTTATCTCGATGTCCCTCTCGAGTAACCTATGATCATGATTATTTATGGTTTATGTTTAAAGGTGAATCGATCTCATTATTGTGATCTCATCACTATTCGATTATCATTGCACAGATTTATAGACATTATAATATATATTCATGTAACAAGCAATATAAAGTGATAAAATATCAAATAATATAATAAATAAAAAGAGTGTCATATCACACGTATCATCACTCACATGATTGGCTTGTAAAACACCTATGACTAGCAATAAAGTACATCCTTAAGCACTTAAGAATGACTAAGGATATTTTACTAGTATATGGAGGTAGTAGCCTCAAAGTTGAGAGCTACACGGACTTAAGTTTTCAATTCGATGTCGATGATAGCAAGACTAATTTAAGATATGTGTTCACCTTGAATGGAGTAGTAGGCTGAAAGAGTTCCAAGCAAAATACTATTGCTGATTCAACCATAGAGACAAAGCAAATTGCTACGACAAAGTTAACAAAGGAGGGAGTCTGGATTAAGAAGTTCATCACAGATCTGGGAGTCGTGTCGAGCAGAGAGGAGCCGATTTCATTATATTGCGACAACAATAGAGCGATTACTCAAGGAAAGAAACTCAAGTCTCATCAGAAGTCTAAGCACGTTCTGAAGAGGTTCCACTCGATTAGAGAAATCGTGGCCCGAGAAGATATAGGAGTGGAAAGAATTCTATCCGAAGATAACATCACGGATCTATTGACAAAGTCGTTATCTCATATTATATTTGAGAATCACAGGGGTCTAATGAGGATCAAACATGTAGGTGATTGACTTTAGGTCAAGTAGGAGATTGCTAGTCAAAGGTATCTTGCAAGTCAATCATGCGAGTGATGACACGTGTGACATGAAATGTACTATTTTTACTTATTATTATTATTATTATTATATTTTCTCACTTTATATTGTTTGTTGCAAATATATATTATGATGTCCATGAATTTGTGCAATAGGAATCAGATCATGATGAGATCATGAAAATAAGACTGATTTGCTTTTAAACACGGACCTTAAATAATCTCAATCATAGATTACTTGAGATAGAACATCAAGATAACCGAACATATTAGTGTACTGTATACCTATCAATATTATTGAGGTGGTTGGTCTTATAGCTGCTCGTGTGGGGACACTAGGGATACAATGCAAGTGCTCATTGGAGAATGAGTTCATTGATTGATCTGCTTACGGAATACTAGATAGTTGATGATACCTCATTATCAAACAGTGACTTCATCATCCTAATGGTGTATCCGATCCTTAGACTTGAGACACCAAGGATGTCGTGTGTGAGCACTTCACTCTTTGATACCAAACTTATAGGTTTGAAAGTTTCAGACTTACGAGGGCTATTAAGTGTTGATAGAGGATCATCCGCTCTCGGTGTCATGAGAAGAATATCTCATGTATTCTTTCTTAGACAAATCCCTGGCTAGGGTCATTTGTTTTGAGAGAGAAAGAGTTTTCTAGGAGAATCCGATTAGAGCGAGACTCGAGTATAAATTGTATATGCCTAATAGCACCATGCCCGATATATAGTCTTTGGGATATTAGATGGATGAGGGACTATACATACATGATAATTGAAGATAAACATATCCAATGGATTAGATTCCCTTATATTGTCTAGGGACCACAATGTAGTGGCCGAATACGTCCGTAGTCGATAAATCAAGTGAATTATTATAGAGATAATAATTCACTAAGCTAAAAGGAGTTCTAACATGTATGATTTACGATTAGCTCGATATTGGGCCGAGAGGGTCACACATATATGGTAGGTGTTGTGACGAGTAGATATTTGAATATGAGATATCCGCTCGAGCCCCTTATCTTATTAGATATCTAATAAGACCATGAATTATTGGATCATATAGATGAGATTTAATAAGAGATAATGAGAGATTATTGGGTAGAAATCCACTAATCTAAGAGGCTTGAGTAGTTGGATGGAGATTTAGTACCCAATAGGGCAAAATCCATTAGAGTTAAGTTGATAGAAGGGAACCAAAGGGCCATAAGCTAAGCATTTTTAGCTACCACATCATATTCTCCTCTCCTTTTCTTCTCCTCAGCCAATAGCCCCTATTTGGGGCATGTGGAGATTTGGGTAGTGATTCGAGGAATGTCTTCACAGCCCTTGCCATATGGATCACCGTTAGAGAGGAGGATAGCTGACCTCCTTCATTCTCTCCCATAGATCTGTAGGATTTCAAGGATATACGATCTCTCTATGTTAAACACATCTCTCATATATGCATGATTTTCGATTTATGCACATTAATCTTCGCATGACGATGAAACCTTTTTTATGGAAATCTAAATTTTTTCTTTTTGTTCTTTCGTTATACATGTGATGTCACTCTTAGATTTCCCTACATATATGCTAGACCCCCTTTTTACTGCCACCTCTTATACTCCTTTCTCGCTCTCCTCCTCAGCCAATAGTCCTAGTTTTAGGATGTGTAGACAATAAGAAGGGTCGGCCCCTTCTTGATCTCGTGGTACGCGTGAAGAGGAGGTTTGTTGAGCGATTTAAGGAGTGTCTTCGGAACCCTTACCATGTGGATCACCGCTAAAGAGGAGGACAATTGACCTTCTTCATCCTCTCCTATATATCTGTAGGTTTTCAGGGATATACAATCTCCCTAGGTAACACACATCCCTTAACACGCACAGTTTTTCAGTTTTATAGGTTTTTTAGTTTGAAAGTAACTCAACACAATATTATCTACATTATCATAAATCGCGTTCCATGAAGATTGGCCCACCATACTCATTAATAATGGACCGCTATTCTCTCTTTCTTATCCAATGGATGTCACCGCTTAATCTTGTGGCTCTTGTAGGTCATCGGGTGACCCACCTAAGTACTCTTCAAATATCAAAGTCCAAAGCATATATATAGACTTCAAAAGGCTTCCCATAATATAACAATTTGAGTACCAATTCTTTTAACACAATAGCCTTTATGTCTTAAAATATCGCTTTATATTTGTTTGACCATTCTAAGGTTGCTCCTTCTTCAATAACTCTGTCAGTCAAGTTACCCGCTTCGAGTACCTAACTATAAAGCACCAATAATAGTTGACAAAACCAAGAAAGAATCTTAGCTTTGATACTTTCTTTGGTGTTCGCCACTCTACCATAGTCTGCACCTTTGATTTATCTATTCAAATAGAGCCTTAGCCAATTCGATATCCTAAGAATAAAATCTCTATTTAAGCAAATAACACTTCTATCTTTTCACGAACAAAATATTCTCTTTGAGAATCTTGAAAATTATTTGAATGTGCTTAATATACTCCTTGAGCACTTGGCTATAAACGACGATATCGTCCAAGTATATGATCATAAATCTGTCCAGATACTCCTTGAACAGTTAGTTCATGAGAGTGCAGAATGTGGTCAAAGCATTGGTTAAGCCAAAAAGATCACCAAAAGCTCGAATGCTCCATACCTGATCACAGAAGTAGTCTTTGTTCTACGCCTTTAGTTATGCTCACCTACTAGTAGCCTGAATAAGTTAATGATAAGCAAGATGGGATACTTGTTTTTTACCGTCATCTTGTTTAGGGTCTGATAATCGATGTATAATCAAATGCTCCATACTTCTGGAAGAAGATTGAGGCTCTAAATGGTGCTTTCGAACTATAGATGAGACCTTAGTAGTTCATCTAATTGCTTCATAAACTCTGCCAACTTTGGAGGGACCATGTGGTATGGTCTCGTTGGAGACTTCATGCTCGACTCCAACTCGATACAATGATCCATGCCTTTGTGTAGCGATAGGGTTTTTGGTAACTCGGGTGGTATAACATTTATGAACTTTTTTAAAATGTTCACCACCACTGCAGGTTCATGAGTAGCCTCCACATCAAGTGACTCGCTTTACTGTGGCCATAAAAGTTAATTCATCTTTGCACACCCTCTTCTTTAGTTGTAAAGTTGATATTTATTATGGGCCCTTAGTTCCTCCTCGAGAAACTAGAACTATGTTGGGGTCATTACCTCCTATCAGACATAGGGAGTTTATGAATGACAATGACACTAATTTTTTTTTGTGCACAAACTCCATTCTGAGGATCACTTGGAAGTAATCTAGCAATATCACCATCATGTTTGTGCTTTCCCTCCACATCCCAATCTTAATAGGAACCCCCTTTGTCAACCCGAAGATCTACCTAGCCTTCGAGTTCATAGCCTTCATTTGACTTGGGCTTTTCTCTATG